>NC_050446.1:101265960-101626794 GCF_903995425.1 Onychomys torridus
CTTTTCTTTTTACCAAGAATAGGACTCAGACCTTGATATGTTTTTGTTTTGTTTTGTTTTGTTTCGGTCAATCTGTATTTTTTTTCCCACCCAAAGAGTCTCCTCTCCAAGGGTATGATTTCAAAGTCCAATGAACGTATCTGAAAACAATCCTTACTTTCTCATGGGGAGCTGAGGGTTGAGCAGTGGCTTCCACCAAGTTTCCATCATTCTAGGATGAAACCCAAGTCAATAGGTATTTAATAATTTAGAATAACTAAGAAAATGGCTATATTTGTGAGAAATAAGTTTCATAATATCTTAACATGCACCCATGACCAATGAGTTACAGGAGGGAGGCATTTTATGAAACAGACAGGCAGACACTAACTGGTGGGCACTGCTCTTCACACCATCCCCACCTTTTCAGCATTCTCGAACGGCCCAGCAGCAAGTTCCACCATGATGCTCTCACCATTCTAAAGGGAGGAAGGAAGAGATGTTCTCAGTCATCTAAAGAAAACCACCTGCCACCATGCAAGGATGATTGACAGCCCATGGCACACAGCCTGCTGCCAGCTGAACATGGGCTATCAACTGCTTCTTCCTCAGATCAGACACAGCAGAAATTGCCGTCATCTGAAACAAAATTCATCTAGCACACCACTCCACTTCACTGGAGCTCAGTAATTATCAGATTGGCATATACACCAAGCACAGATTATTCAAGTGTACCTGGAGATCTGGATTATACTCACTGATATCCACCATGTTACTAGGTTATGAACTTTAAGTATTTTGATTTTTGCCGGGCGGTGGTGGCACACGCCTTTAATCCCAGTACTTCAGAGACAGAGCCAGGTGGATCTCTGTGAGTTCGAGGCCAGCCTGGGCTACAGAGTGAGTTCCAGGAAAGGCGCAAAGCTACACAGAGAAACCCTGTCTCGGAAAAAAAAAAAAAAAAAAAACAGAACAAAAGTATTTTAATTATTTTTACTATGTATACTATGGTTCTTAGTCATTTTCAACATCAGGAAAAAAAGAGACACAAAACCCTTTAAATTTAGCTTTCTACCAAATATAAGTAACCTTATTTGAAAAAATATGCATTGACCTTCTCGGTATTTACCACAGCGAGAGCTGCATAGAGAAACCCTGTCTCAAAAAACAAAACAAGCTCCCCACAAAAAAACAAACAAACAAACAAAAAACCCCAAAACAAACAAGATGAAGCTGGGCTCTGCCACTGAAGCCAAAGCTAGCATAGCTTCTCACGAGGAGCCCAGACCTGGGGCATAGGGGCAGCTGTGATACACAGGATGGGTGCCGGGTTAGGACACTCGAGCGCTGCAGAGTTAGTGTGCTATTCTTTTAGTTCTCAGAAATGACACATCCCCCTCTCTCTAAGCTGTCCACAGTCGACAGAAGATTTACTTTTAAAGATTTATTTATTATGCATACAGAAGAGGGCACAAGATCTTATTACAGATGGCTGTGAGCCACCATGTGGTTGCTGGGAAGTGAACTCAGGTCCTCTGGAAGAACAGTCAGTGCTCTTAACCTCTGAGCCATCTCTCCAGCCTGAAAATTTACTTTTAAAAGGAAAGAAAAATTAGACATTCTCACTTTACACTAATCAGAAGTTCTTTCTTTTCTCTAATAAGCAATTGAAAGCTTGAAATACCCTCTACTAAAGGGCCAATTTCAAAGGCAATTCCCTTCAGGGAATTAAAATTCACTCCAAAGTAAACAATCTGCAAAACCAACAGTCTCTGAAGAGAGTTAAAGTTTTCTTCTCAAGGATGGCAAGATGGATCAGCCTTTTGTTTGTTTGTTTGTTTGTTTTTGTTTTTCAAGACAGGGTTCCTCTGTTTAGTCCTTGCTGTCCTGGAACTTACTCTGTAGACCAGGCTGGCCTCGAACTAGAGATCCACCTGCCTCCAGAGTGCTGGGATTAAAGGTGTACTATACTACTGTCCTGTTTGAGTTGGCTCAGCTTTAAGAGCACCCACTGCTCTTGCAGAGGACCTGGGTTCCTACACTCACAATGGGTAGCTTAGAAAGTCTAGAATTCCAGGTTTGGGGGAAAGGATGACCTCTGCTGGCCATCATGAGCACCAGGCAAGCATGGGGTACACATACATACACAGAGATACTCACATAGACACATTAAATAAAAATAAACTTTAAAAAAAGTAAGGAGCTGTGTGTGACAGTACAGGGTGTAGTAACACATGCCTTTAATCTAGAGGCAGGTAGATCTCTGAGTTCAAAGCCAGCCTGCTGTACATAAGAGTTCTCTACTGGCCAGGGCTATTCGGAGAAAACTTGTCTTAAAGCAAACAAATGGATTTTTAAAAAAGAGTTTCATCTTTTAGAATGTTTCATCATAAATTTAAAATGCACATATGGTCATACCTTTGTGATGAATGGTGTTATGAAGACAAAAAATACATCATAGATCAGGAGAAGGCCTAGCAGTATCACACATGACTGTTGGGGAAAAAAAAGGATTTAAAATATCAAAATTCCCACATCTAAACTAACACATCAAATTACTTTGCAAATACAAGAAAGCATGAGAATATACATTTGAACACTATTTTGAAAGGCATTTGGGGTTGGGGATTTAGCTCAGTGGTAGAGCGCTTGCCTAGCAAGTGCAAGGCCCTGGGTTAGATCCTCAGCTCCAGAAAAAAAAAAAAAGGCATTTATGGTTATTACTATGCATAATTTTATTTAATACATCGCTTAAAAATCCTTACTGCCTGTATCCCACTTCCTTAAACATGTCATTGAATTAAAGAACGATCTTCCCTGATATTTAGTCTTATGAAGTTTTGTTAAATGAGTATGGGTGATGAAAACATTCAGCTAGAGACCCAGCAGCCACCCTTGCCTCGGGGTGAGAAGCGAGCACAGACAGGCAGCATAAGCTCTCTGAAGACTGCGGAATGGCCCGCAGCTCATTTGGACGGAAGCTGCAGAAGCTACATGGACATGCAGAGCATTTCAACAGTGTGATTAAATGAACACGTTCTACCGTCTGCAAGTTATACCTCAATCACATTGTTTTAAAGAGAAAAATTATTACAGCTATATATTTTACCTTGAAATTGGGTAACTTCATTGTTTTAATTAAGTTGAGACAGAAAGCAATTCCTAAGATATCCTGTAAAATCCAAGCCCATCTATAATTAAAGAGAGAGAGATTAACGTATTATTCCATTCCGTCACTTTTAGATGAAAGTTAAATAAACAGATGGTTATGGTTATGCCACTCAATGGCTATGAACTGTCTCCACCTACCCTCCCTGCTTAGCAAGTCACTTTCCTGGCAGAATGATAGCTGCAAAGGCTACCTCAGATACATGTCAGATGCGAGTCCATATTCATCTTAATCTTGGCAATTTTGCGTGTCCCCTTCTATAGCTGCCAACAAAATACTCGCGTTCATAATCCAGACCAGTTGAATACAAAGTTAAAGCTATACAACTTACTTAT
This sequence comes from Onychomys torridus, assembly GCF_903995425.1. Taxonomy (NCBI): domain Eukaryota; kingdom Metazoa; phylum Chordata; class Mammalia; order Rodentia; family Cricetidae; genus Onychomys; species Onychomys torridus. The sequence continues at coordinate 101,269,444 of NC_050446.1, forward strand.
TAGAAACTAAAATGTAGCTGGGCATTGGTGGCACACACCTTTAATCCCGGCACTCAGGAGGCAGAGGCAGGCAGATCTCTGTGAGTTCAAGGCCAGCCTGGTCTACAGAGTGAGTTCCAGGACAGCCAAGGCTACTTAGAGAAACTCTGTGTTGAAAAACAAACAAACAACAACAACAACAACAACAACAACAACAAAAAACCCAAGGGGTTGGGGATTCAGCTCAGAGGTAGAGCGCTTGCCTAGCAAGTGCAAGGCTCTGGGTTCGGTCCTCGATCCGACAAAAAAAAAAGAAAGAAAGAAAAAAAAAGATAACATGCATAACTAGCAACCAGTGAAAAAATTAGTAACTTTGATAATTATAAAAAGATGCCTAGGTCATCAATAGTTTTATTAAAGTCATTAAATGTATGGTGTATACTTTCTTCAGGTTTTCCTACCTGCCATGGATAGATACTGTGCTGGCAAGATGGTTGGGCAGGTAAAGGTACCTGTTCACAAGCCTGATGACCTGAGATTTCTGAGACCCACTGGGTGGAAGGAGGGAACTGACTCAAGTTGTCCTCTGACTGCCACACATATGTTGTGGCATGTACACACATGTGAGAGACATGTGTGCACACACACACTAAATGCATGTAATAAATTTTTTAAGAGAGATATCTGTTCCTCTCAGTAAATGGATATCTTGTATATCCCCTTCTTTCTAATATGAAAGGCAAAATATTCTATATATTCTTTTACCTTTTGCTTTTATGGTAGTTAGTTCTGTCAATCTGACACCATCAGAATCATCTGGGAGGAGGATCTGAGGAGGAGTTGTCTGGGTTGGTGTGGTGGTTGAAAGGAAATGGCCCTCAAAGGGAGTGGCACTATTAGGAGGTGTGGCTTCATCAGAGTAGGTGTGGTCCTGTTGGACTTTGAGGTCGCATATATGCTCAAGATATTGCCCAGTGTCTCAGTTCACCTCCTGTTGCCTTTAGATCAAGATGTAAGGACTCTCAGCTCCAGAACCATGTCTGCCTGCAGGTTGCCTTGTTTCCTGCCATGACGATAATGAACTAAACCTCTGAACTGTAAGCCAGCCACCACAATTAAATGTTTTCCAAGAGTTGCCGTGGTCATGGTGTCTTCACAACAACAGAAACCCTGACTAAGAGAGTTGTGTTGGCCTATGGGCATGTCTGTGAGTCATTTTCTTAACTGGGTTAACTGAGGTGGAAATACCTGAATGCACTATTCCCTGGGTTTAGGTTCTGGACTGTAGAGATGTAGACACAGGGCTGAGACAAGCAAGCACCCACACGCTCACTTCTCTGCTCTTGACTGTGGGTGTGATATGATCAGCTGCTTCAAGTTCTGACACCTTGACTTCTCAGCAATTAATGGACTATCACCCTCAGTTGTGAGCTAAAATACCTTTTCACCCCTAAGCTGCTTTTTGGCAGGGTATTTTATCACATTAACAGAACTGAAAATATGGCAGCTTTTCAATTAAAAATATATTCTGGAGATCACTGCATTATCAATTCAGAGACCATTTGTTAAGGTTATAAGGCATTCCAGTAACATACCATAATTAAGCATATTTAAAGTCCAAGTAAGTGTTTAAAGCATAACCCAATTTCTTTCCCTGTACAAGTGCAGATCATTAGTCTAAGATCTAATTCATTTGCTAGGTTTGGTGGCGGCTTATGCCTATAACCTCTGCACACAGGAGACAGAGGAAAGCACGTCACTGCAAATTCAAGGCCAGAGTGGTCTACATGGTAAGTTCCAAGTTAGCAAGGGGCACATACAGAGATCCTGTTAAGTAAATTATTTCTTAAAAAAATTAACAGCCAGGCAGAGGTGGCACATGCCTTTAATCTCAGAATTTGGGAGGCAAGGCCAGGTGGATCTCTGAATTCCAGGCCAGCCTGGTCTACAGAGCGAGTTCCTGGACAGCCAGGGCTATACAGAGAAACAAACAAACAAAACAAAATAAAATTACCTTGTTTTAAGATATGTTGTGGAATAAAAACAAAAAATTCCACAATAATCATAATGAATATGAGTCAGGGAAAGATGTAAAGCCGTGCATCTTTAAATCCAAAATAAACACCGTGCATCTTTAAATCCAAATAAAGTAGAGGCATCGTACCTATCCTCATTTCTAAACACAGCCCACACGACAGAGACTGAGATGCACAGTCCAGAGAGGAAGACCAGGGTCACTTTAATGTTTCTGCCACAACAGGAAATCCTAAAAATAAATCAAAATAGTTCATTTGTGCTGTAGATAAAATACAATATTCATTTGATATGAAACATGACAAACAAGAAATGATTGAAATATTAATCTAGATGTCATGATTTTATGTAAAATCAATGAGGCATAATAACCAGTTCAACAAAACCCTTTATGGTAATGAAAATGTTCTCTATGTTTTCCAGCATTGATGGCCACTAGCCACATATGGCTACTGAACACTTCAAATGTGTCTCAGGAATTCAATCTAAAAATCCCAAACACATTACTAGCTTTAAATTTAGATTTAAATAAATCTAATGTATATTGAATATACAGACTTAAAGCAACACTCAGTTTTCTTGTATAAAGTTCAAATACTAATTACAGCATTCTCCAAGCGATACATACGTGCACTGTCCACACGGCATCCTATGAATCAATGCAGCAAGACAGTTGTACAAACTCGTTGCCGACGCTATGCAGAAAATTGCTATCATAACGTAAACTAGAAAAGAACAAGACAGTTATTAATTCTTTAGCTCCCTTTATTATATCATATTTTCAATATAGTAACTATAATATTATGTGTAAGAGTTGCTAAGCTGCAAGTATTTATAACTTGACTTTTAAAGTGAAGCACGTTACATGTGATTTTAGTTCCATTACACACTGCTAGAGAAATGTTAAGTGGCTGAAGATGGTTCTACATTTTCGATTTTTCAAAGTGACATGTTTGTTACAGATTTCTGTGAAGTGAATTACAGATATTTATAAACACTTAATTTAAACATCAGAACAGGACTGATGAACTTTTGTGCATATGTGTATGTGTGTTTGTATGTATATAGGTGTATACATGCATACGGATGTGTATTTGGATATGTGTAGAGATGTCTTGTTTTTTTCTGTTTGCTTTATTTTTGAAACAGGGTGAGTCACTGGCCTGGAAGTTTGCCAAGCAGACTGCCCTGACTAGCCAGCAAGCTCCAGGGGTCAACCTGCTTCCACCTGCCCAGTGCTAGAATTACAAGACAAGGGGATTTTTCTGCATGGGTTCTATGATTGAACTCTGGCCTTGTTTGCATAGTAAGCATCTTACCAACTGAGCTCTTCCTCCAGACCATTTTTGTTTTGAGACATGTCTCAGGTAGCTCAAACTGGCCTTGAACTTGCTATGACCTCGAAAACCTTGAACTTCTGATCCTCCTGTCTCACCTCCTAAGTGCTGAGGTTACAGGTGTGTACCACCATACCCAGTATTTGACACCTGGGATTGAACCCAGGACTTTGTGCATACTAGGCAAGTACTCTACTAACTGAGTTATATCCCCAGCTGGATTAAGAAACAAAAATTTTTGGAACTTGCTCTGTAGACCTGCCTGGCCTGAAATTTGCTATATATACATATGTAGGCTTAAATTTGTAGAGATCTACCTGCCTGTGCCACCCTAGTGCTGGGATTAAAGGCATGTGCCACTGGGCCTGGCTTTGAATTAATAAACTATTAATCAGATTTTGTTTTTTGTTTTTTTAGGCCAGGTGGTGATGGTGCACACCTTTAATTCCAGCTCTCAGGAGGCAGAGACAGAAGAATCTCTCTGAGTTCGAGGCCAGCATGGTCTACAGAGGGAGTTCAAGGATAGGCTCCAAAAGCTACACAGAGAAACCCTGTCTCAAAAAAACAAAAACAAATAACCAAAATAAAAAACAAAAACAAATCCAGCCAGGCATGGTAGCCACCAGTTCAAGACTAGCCTGGACTGTGTAGAAAGTACTGGTTGAGCCAGAACTATACAGCAAGATGCTGCCTCAAGGGAAACACAGACACACAGACACAGACACAGACACACGCACACGCACACACGCTCAAATCCATTCAAAGAAACTTCTTTGTTGCGATAGGATACCAAGGCAGTAAAATTTGACAAGCATTCTGTATTGCCCAGATTTACTTGAAAATTATTTAAAGGTATTTTACCTCTGTGTTATTATAAAGGAGGTGGGTTTATTATACCTTACAATGTTTCTCTTCTGAATTTTCTGGAAAATATTGTGATAGAAAACCAAGCAGCACCTCAGTTTTCAAGGTCTATTTGATTTCAGAAGACAGTAGCTCAGTGGTGGAGGTGAGAAACAGAGACTAGGTACAGTACATTTGGGCTGTCCAGGTTCTGAGTGAAGCTGGATGAGCCGTCCTGTTGCTCGTATCTACTACATCAAGTTCATGAGAAGTACAGGGGTCTATTTTAAGGATTAGATAAGCGCATGTATATATAAAGTGAATGTGCACTGCACATACCACTTGTGATCATAGGTTATGTGTGGTAAGAGGAACAGAAAGATAGACGCTTCATGGACTGTCAACTGGACTTTGGTATATCTTCTGCTGAGATGCCCAACCCAAGTCTTCACAGTCTGGTAGGCAGCATGTTTCCAGAGGCCATTATGGGGCTTTAGTGTCTCATCCAACAGTGTACTACCACTTAGAAAATGAGCCCACATGAAGAGGAATTTTATTATCATAACACAGCTCCAGTTAGTTTTCTTTTAAATGTAAGAAGTTTACGGGAAAGCACACTCAAGAACACCAGTTATTTTCATAAGTATATCTTAATTATAGAATGGCGAGGGAAGCCTTGGCAATTCAGTACAATCCTGTCCATTATTATAATTCACTAGAAAATAGCTGCTATCTAAGCCATGCAGGACTCATTTTGGGTAAACAAAAATCTCAAAATATTACACAAGACATTGGCCAATCTTAATTTAGTACTATGTCCTGGGATAATTAGGAGGTTGAACGATTTTCTTCTCACATCACAAGTTTCACTTGTAAACAGGGTAAATGTAATAAATTCAAGAAATTTTCTCATTAGAAATGAAAATATACTTTAGGGTAGGATAGATGTCCTCTTTTAAAATGATTTTTATTTCCAGCCGGGCAGTGGTGGCACATGCCTGTAATCCCAGCACTCGGGAGGCAGAGGCAGGAGGATCTTTGTGAGTTCGAGGACAGCCTGGTCTACCAAGCGAGATCCAGGAAAGGCGCAAAGCTACACAGAGAAACCCTGTCTTGAAAAACCAAAAAAAAAAAAAAAAAAAATTTCAATTATGTGTATATATGTGTACCTACATATAGGTATGTACATGAACGTACAAGTGCTTGCTCCAAGGAGCCCAGCGGTACTGGATCTCCCTAGAGATCCTTCACAAGAGCAATAGTACATGCTCTTAACAGTTGAACCCTCTCTAGCCTCAATAATTTAGTATTTTGAGATAGGGTCTTAATGCACAATTCTATGGCCTAGGTTGGCCTAGAAATTACTATGTATCCTAGACTGGCCTCACGCCCACATGACTCATCCTACCTCAGCCTCTTGAGGATATATATACTAGGAAGCGTGTGTGTGTGTGTGTTGTGTGTGTGTGTGTGTGTGTGTGTGTGTGTGTAGTTATTTTTTGTTTGAATTTTAAAATATCTCAGTAATTGAAGCCTGACATTTTTTTGTACATTAAGCAAATTATTTACTTGTTTTTCAGGTGATTTTTTTTTTATTTACCATAATTTTCAGATGAATGTTTTAAAGGGAAAGACAAATCTAGCAATGTAAATCGAGTGTGGGGGGATATATGTTCAATGCAGCACACATAAAACTCAAGTTTCTTATATTTTTAGTGTGAGCCTAGCCTTTAATGGCTGAGCCATCTCTCCAGCCCTAGAAAATTTTTTATTCATTTTACGTACCAACCACAGATTCCCCCTCTCAGCCCTCCTCCTGCTCTCCTCCACCCCCCCCCCCCCCCTATCCCCCCACCCCTGCATTCCCATCCTGTCCTCCAAAAGGGTAAAGCCTCCTAGGGGAGTTGGCAAAGCCTGGTACATTCAGTTGAGGCAGGACCAAGCCCCTCCCCCTGCATCAAGGCTGAGCCAGGTGTCCTCTATAGGGAATGGGCTCCAAAGGCCAGCTCATGCTCAGGGATAGGTCCTGATCCCACTGCCAGGAAAACCCAGCTTCTTACCAAGCCACCTGTAGAAGAAATAGAGTAAGACGATCATGACACAGCAGATGACCACAAACACAACCACTGTAAGAGGGCTGAAAGTTAAATACTCCTCCTTCTTTTTCCTCATCTCTTTATCTTCGCCATCTGCCGCTGTCTTCATGTTCTCCCTGTGTAAATACACACAAACATCAGCAAGTCTTCACCAAGTGCAGTTGTTTTTTAAAAATCTCTCTAACACCAATTTAAGTTTAATTACAGAGGTGATGTACTTTAAAAAGTACCAAAAGGAATATTTAATCTAGAAACTAAAACATCCTATATCCCTACTCTCCAGAGATAATCTGTTATTACACAACTTTGAAATAAGACTTTTTTTTTTAAATGAAAACAAAACTGTTAGAACAGTTGACATTTATTATATTAACAAATTAAGGTTTGCGGATGCTCATACCACCAAGTTTGGAGAACTATTTATGTAGACATAATACATGTTAAGATAGAAGCAATATTATCAACCTACATAAAGTCTAAAATTAGTTCCTCTCAAGTATAAACTTTGAATTCTCCTATGAGCAAACTCAGTATTTACTAGATGTCCATTCTGTGCTCATGGATGAATTTGGAAGAATTTTTAAATTACCAGACACAGTCCTGTCTTACCTTTGCTATATTCTGTGAATCCTCCCAAGTATCACCTCACTAATACAAGGCAGAGACAGGTGTCAAAGAGAAAAGGGCAGCAGGAGCCTTTGGTGAGTGGGCTGCTGGCTGTCTCTGCTGTCACACAGTCTCTTCCTGGTTACACAGAACCTATCCCATGTTCCCAGCCCTTGTTTCTTCACCTCTGCCCAGTTCACCTTCCTGTGGGCATCTTCAGGCTCTGATCATATTAAGTCTGGGCTCACTGGAGATTGCAGACTAAATAAAATTTTACGTCTAAACATTTTCACATTTGTAACTGTTAACCAACACACTACTTTCCCATCAGGAAATTACAGATTACTGTCATGGTCACAAGTGTGTGGCATCTGCCACTCTAGACAAGTGGCCTGGAGACAGGGCAAAGCTGGTGCAGAGACACCAACCCCTGCCCTAGAACTCTAGATCCAGGATGTTGGGGCATTAACAGAAGTTTTAGTAATGTGGTACCTAAGTGGGGAAAGGCGCCAGCCTTTGGTATCTGTCACTGAAAATAAATAAAAAATATTCACAGTAGTAGACATGGAAGCCATAATGATTCTCATATTAATATTCCACGTCTTAAAGGGCATGAGCAGTCCCTCTTCTGAAACACAATCTTGCTATGTAGCACAAGTTGGCCCTAAACTTAACATGTAACCCAGGGCACTTTCAAAGTCATGATCTTCCTGACTCAGACTCCCAAGCAGTGGGACTACAGGTGTGCACCACCATACCTGATAGAAAGCACTTCATTTTTTTTTGGGGGGGGGGGTGCATTGGGACAGGGTCATATGTAGCCCAAGCTGGTGTAGAACTCAGTATGTAGCCACGGATGACCTCAACCTCTCAAGTGCTGTGATTATTACAGGCATGAATGACCATACAATGGCTTTCTTAAACCATTTCTAGAAAGGGAACAAACTGCCCGATTTATACATTACATATTACCATTAATTGTATTCTTTCGGGAGTGCAGTGGTTCACACAACCAGGCCAAAGGTGTTCAACACACTAGGCAAAAGCTCTACGACCGAGCTATGTTCCCAGCTCTCGCTGGGAAACTGTACTGTGCGTGTATGCTGCTGTGTGTGCATGTGTGAGTCCACACCTGCCACAATAGATGTGTGGATGTCAGATGACCTCGGGTTTGAGTCCTTGACCCTCGTCTCCCCTATCTGAGACAGGTCTAAATGGCCTTCAGGATCCCACAGATTCCCATCTTGCTGCAGGAGCACTTGGACTACAGACACATACGACTGTGTCCACCTTTATGTGTAGTGAACACTTCATTGTGCAGTGAACACTTATCCACTGAGTATCTCACCAGCCTCCACAGAGTATTTGATGTGAGGTAAGTGTTTCCCTATGAACAAATAACTCAGGCGTCTACAACTTTCCTATTTAAAAAAAAAAAAGACAATCCTACAATCTGGTCTTAATGGCCTCATGGCTCTATATACTGAGGTGAAAAATGTAAATATTCTTGTTATTAAGATTATCATGAAACATTATGTAAAAGCATTTATCAGGAAGCCATAAAAAGTTTAATTAAACTTACAATTCAATGAGTCCACTCCAGTATCCTCCTAATGCCACAGTGAACACAGCAATTACAAAAATAACCACCATAGTATAGTCAAAGTTAGGCCAGGATGGAGAATACATTTGCACGGTAATGTTATCTCCAAGAGTCTGAAGGGCAAAGTGACAAACACAGGGATGAGTCTCCTAGGGAACAGCAGCAGCATCTACATTTCATCAGACAGCGGAGAAGGCGGGACAACTGGGGGCTTACTCAGCCCTGCAAGCTTCTTGTTAGCAAGTGGAGGATGAGTGAAAACCAACACTAAGGATTAAATGTAAACAACTGTGCCATTTGTAAACATCTAATGTGCAATTATTAACGTACCTGCTTCATATCTCTAAAGTCTTTTTGGCTTATAACTGCAATTAGTATAGTCATATTTTGAAATTCAGATCTGTTCCTTGAGGAAGGAAGCTATAAGAAAAAAATATGAAACTTGATTAACTACTAATACATTTACAGAATAAAAATCATACATACTACTATACGAAGTGCAAATATTACATCAAATCATAAAAACAAAGCTTCATTATTCTTTCTTAATAATATATAAGTCCTCAAAACAAAATCCTTTTAACATGAACTTAAACAGATATATACTATATATGACATCATATGGTATAGACACTGTATAAACACACAGCACACATATATTTCTCAACTCAAAGATTCCAAGTCATCTCAACTCTAGAAATACAGCAAAAATGACAAATCTTTCTGATTAGAGTGTTTTATTAATAAATCTAGAATGCTTATTAATAAAAAATAATCCACAAGAATATTAAAAATCCAGCTTCTAGGATACACACACAGAGTTAACCAGGTTCCTGAGAGACTTGATGTTATGGCTCAGCAGAAGGTACTCCGTTCTAGCACTTACTAAGACACTGCTGTTGGCAATCAGCAAAGCTTCAGCACCTCCTTGCTGTGCAATCCTGGCTTTTTCAAGAAAATGGCAGACTCCCCATTGCACCACCACTACTCTGTTCTTTATGCCATCAGGAGGAATATCAGAAGGGTGGCACAGTGGCGTTCCAGTCAGATTCATCAAACTAAGAGAAGTCTGCAAAGAAGCAATGTTTTAACAGCATTTAGCAATGAAACACCAACACTGACTTAGTCCAGGGTTCTTCAGACGCTGGGATGTAGCTCACTTGTTATGCCTGAGTTAACCAACAAACTAACTTTATGACAAACAAGGATCAGAGGAATGAATTTCAAAATTCCCTAAATCTGGGGCCAGAGAGATGGTTCAGCAACTCAGAATATTGGTTGCTCTTCCAGAGGGCCCAGGTCCAATTTCCAGCTCCCACATGTCAGCTCACAACCCTCTGTAACTCTAGGGATCTGATACCTTGTGGCCTCTGCAGGCACCTGGCATGCATGTGCTATAAAGACATACATGCAGGCAAAACACCTATTTACATAAAGTAAAAAAGAAAATTTTCTTGGATCATTCCCAGCACAGTGGGACATTCCTTTAATGGTAGCAATGTAGAAGCAGAGACAAGCAGACCTCCAAGACTTTGAGGCCAGCCTGGTTGACAATAGTGAGTTCCAGGCTAGTCAAGTCGATTTAGTGAGACCCTGTCAGGAAAAAACAAAAATTCCCTAAATCACTTCTTTTATGGGGAGGAAAACACTTCACTAAAGACAATAAAGTTTTTTTAATCAACAAATATCATAACTGAGTCACACAACATACAGTTATTACTCATATTTAATATTATTTTACTTACTGCATTTTCTAGGGAACCTGGAAGCCTTGTCCATTTGGGGTTATAATGCATGCAATAGTCCTTGGAAAGTGAAGATGTGCCATTTGCAGACGCGTGCAGGATGGCTTCCTGAGCAGCTGTCTAAGATACAAACAACAGCTTTCACGAGGGTGGTCATAATAAGGCTTGCCGGCAATTAAGGATTTTAATACAACTATTTATATGCAAGTTTGATCACATTTCCTAAAGAGGGCAAGTCCTCTGATGAGTTTATTTACTCTTATTTAAATGGCTCAGGAATAATGAAACTATACACACTTGTCTAGAGCTCATTCTGGGAGGAAGATGGGTCACTTTCTTACAAATTAACTAGGAGCCTTGTCTGGACGGCTACATCCCGGGGAGGGTTCCTGGTGTGATGTAATAATGCCACTCTGTCCTCTCAGCTCGATGCTTTCCTCCTGCTCCTTTGTGAGTTATGACTTCATTGTTCACATCCATGCAGAAGGAAGGGCTCAAATCCTCTGTGTCCTCCACCCCCCACTCCCCCACCCCCATCAGGTTTTTACTACTACCTCTCCCTAGGGTTAAGGAGATGCTGGAGTATTTCTAAGGATTATCTGTACAAGATAATCACCTTGAATTATAAAGCATTTCAACTGCCTATCCAAATACACCAATGCAGAGTTTAAGAGAAAAACTGCCTGCTGGGCGGTAACGGCACACGCGTTTAATCCCAGCACTCGGGAGGCAGAGCCAGGTGGATCTCTGTGAGTTAAAAGCCAGACTGGTCTACAGAGCTAGACTAGCCAATGTGGTGATATATTGTGTACCCTAAAAAAGCTTGTGTGAGGACAAGAGGACAGAGCCAGCCACTAGATTAGACATTGCAGTCAGGCAGTGGTGGCACACACTCTTAATCCTATCACTCCAGAAGCAGAGATCGTGTGGATCTCTGTGAGTTCAAGGCCACACTGGAAACAGAGCCAGGCAGTGGTAGCACACACCTTTAATCCCAGTACTGTGAAGCACACATGTACCTTTAATCCCAGGAAGTGATGATATCTGGGCCGAGAAAGGTATATAAGGTGTGAGGAAACAGGAACTTGCTCTCTTGAGGCTGAGGATTTTGTAGAGGTAAGAACTAATGGCTGGCTGCTCTGCTTCTCTGATCTTTCAACTTTCACCCTGATATCTGGCTCTGGATTTTTCATTAAAAAACCATTTAAGAGTCTGATATGAAGTCACAACATGCCCACACGGTTGGGCATGCCCGGTGGACCTAGACTCTTCTACCTAGTTATTTCGGTTCAAAATAGTAATTTCCGGGTCAAAACATCTCGCGTGACTAGGACTCTGTGGCTTTGCATGTAATCTACGCACATGTGTGGAGTAGCCACATGTGTTACTATACGCACGCGCGGCCCACCCTTTATAAGCCGGCGCCATTTTTGCACCGGTCTCTCCTTTCCCTCTTGACCACGCGTGTTTCCCACAGGCCTGTTCACATCTGTCTCTTTCCCCCTATCTTAATAAAAACTCTTCTGTGGATTTGTCATGTTTTGGGACCTTTCCTCGCAGGGTAAGAGCGCCAAATAACTAATGCTAACAACAAGCCAAGGCTACACAAAGAAATCCTGTCTCAAAAAATAAGAAAGAATGAAAGCCGGGCAGTGGTGGTGCATGAGAGGCAGAGGCAGGCAGATCTCTCTGAATTCCAGGACAGCCAGGGATACATACAGAGACCCTGTCTCAAAACAAACAATCAAAAATAAATAAGTAAATAACATAAATGAGAGCTAGAAGGGCTGGCCAGACAGCTCAGGTGGCAACCCCACTTGTCACCAAAAATGACAATCTGAGTTTGATCCCAGGACCCACACGGAGGAGGGAGAGAAATGACTCCCATGGGTTGTCCCTGAGCATGACACATATGCCCCTCCCCCCTGAAGAAATAAGACAATAAAAAATAACTTAAAAAAGAGCTAGAATACTTTCCTTTTGTCTCAGTTCTCATTGCCTAGAAAGACAGGGAAGCCAGGCAGTGGTGGCGCACATCTTTAGTCCCACAGCACTTGGGAGGCAGAGGCAGGCGCATCTCTGTGAGTTCGAGGCCAGTCTGGTCTACAAAGTGAGTTCCAGGAAAGGCGCAAAGCTACACAGAGAAACCCTGTCTCGAAAAACCAAAAAAAAAAAAAAAAAAAAAGACGGAAAAGGAACCGAGTGATGGAGAAGAATGAATTAAAAGGTAAGGGGACACAGGAGGCATGTAGAGACATCCTCAAATGTTTAGAATATTGCTCCCATCACCCACCTCCTTCAATATGGGTTCTTCCCGTCTGCTCTGTGAACACATTTATCTCTAAATCCACAAGGAAGAAGAGGCCCAGGGAGATGGGCCAGCAGGTGAAAACACAAGCCTAATGACCTGCGCCACACCTGGGCCCCACATGGAAACCCAAGACGGAAAACAGAGCCCTGCAAGGTGAACTCTTGACTTCCACCATGGGCCGTGGTACAGGAGGACATGTGTGCACAGATACACAGAAGCACACACAAAATAAACAAAACATAGAAGCCTTGGCAGCTAAAGCGTACATTCAGGTGGCTTTTGAGACAGGGTTTCTTTCTCTGGGTAACCCTGGCTGGAATTCTCTGTAGACCAGGCTGGCCTCGAACTCATAGAGTTCCACCCGCCTCTGCCTCTCAAACGCCATGGCCACCACCTGTCTTTATTCTTCTTTTTAAGGTGACTTCTCAGGCATTTTGTCATAGTGACAGAAAGCTAATGAACAGAGGAAACTGGTTCCGTGAAGGAAGATTGTTGCTTATAACTATAGCTGATACTATGGCTCATAAGCCATTAGCATTAATGATAGGAAGTCACAACATGTCCACACGGTTGGGCTTGACTGGCAGACCGCCTAGTTATTTCCGGTTCAAAATAGCCATTTCCGGGTCAAACATCTCTCGTGACTAGGACTCCGTGGCTTTACATGGTTGTGTAAAGCGCGCCTGGCCATGTAATCTACATGCATGTGTGGAGTAGCCACACAAGTTCCTGTATGCATGTGCGGCCCACCCTTTATAAGCCGGCGCCATCTTGCATGACTCTTTTCTTGTCTCCTTAACCACGTGTGTGATTCACACAGGCCTGTCACGTCTTTTCTATCCTATATTAATAAACAGCTCTTCTGTGGATTTGTCGTGTTCGGGACGTGTTCCTTGCGGGGTAAGAGCGCCAAAATAACTAACAATTGGTTTGCAAGAGAAGTCTGGAAGTTTGGAGGAGCAGGCGAGAGAAAGCCTACAATGCTGTAAAAAGAGCTTAACAGGGCCATTCTGTGCAAAGAACAGGAGGCCAGAATGCTGACAGCAATGTAGATGGTAAAAAGGCAGGCTCACAAACCTGGAATGGTGGAATGATGACTCTGTGTGGAATCAGGCTAAAAGCAATGCATGGGACATTCTGGCAAAGAATTTGTCTTTATTTTGTCCAACCTCTGACTCTGTGGGAAGCTGAGTTTAAAGGACTAACCTCAAAGAGGTAAATGTCCAGGTAGCAGGACATTCAAACTACACCACACAGGTATTCCTGGATGCTTTTAGTTAAGACTTACAATGAGAATCAGGAGCAAAACCACTACAAAAGTAGTTGGAAACCTTGAAGTTTGTCCAGAAAAGGGACATGTTTAAAGTTGCAACCATGGAAATATATCACCCATCCACCCCAACCATTAAAAGAAAATACCCTTATTCCTCAGAAGACTAGGGATAAAGCTTAGTTGGTAGAGAGCTTGTCTACTATTCATGAAGCCTTGGGTTTGAGCTTGGTGGTCCACGCCTATAATCCCTGCACTCAGGGCAATGGAAGTTCAGGGTCATTCTTGGGTAGCTCAAGGTCAGCCTCAGCTACACAAGACCCTATTTCAGAAAGAAAGGGCAGTACTTAAAGAGAGCTTGCTAAATATGTAGCCCATTACCCTATGTATCTATGCCATCAGATCTTCCAAGTTCTCTACTAACAACCACAATGTGGGTTATCAATTCTTTTTGTTTGTTTTGTGTTTTCAAGACAAGGTTTCTGTGTAGCCTTGACTGTCCTAGAACTCACTCTGCAGCCCAGGCTGGCCTCAAACTCGCAGAGATCTGCCTGCCTCTACCACCAGAGTGCTGGGAGAGGCATGTGCCACCACTGCCTGACAATGTGGTTTACCAAGAGTTGATGCATTTATTACTGTGCTAAATATTGATTTATCTTGAGAAAGGATTAGTAAAAGTATAAGTATGTAAACATTTTTTTCTTAATCATCTTGAGAGGTTCAATGAAATGAGTGCTAAGTTTAACTTATAAATTATAGATCCAGGACATTTACATACCCTCTGAGTTGTTCTTTGGGGCTTAAAAGTCACTTGTCTGATTACTCAGTACACACCTTAAAGACACAAAGTAATGCTACTGTGTTACCATTCTCCCCGGAAATACTTCCTGTATTAGTTCTCTCTACTAGGTCCTAATGCTGTCCAGCAAAGTTCCGAGAACACCAAAGGCTACTTTTTTTTTTTTTTTAAACAGTTTTGAGCTTAGACTTTCTCGCTGACTCTTTAAAGCAAGTGTAATAAAACAGTCTTTCAGAGAAGTTAGTTTCTCTGGAAAATGACTACATACATTGTTTACACATGTTTCCAACCGGTAACTCCAGAAAAGAAAGTGAATAGAAACAAAATCTGAAATACTGAAAGCTAGCTTCTTGGTCACCAATTAGAACTCAGATTACTTGATGCTGAATTTTAAAACATTCTTTTTGCAAATATGGGTATGTGTGCACCTATCTTTTATTTTTTTCTTAACCAGACTTTTTAAAGGGATTTTAAAGTATGCCTATAAGAAAACAAAAGCACAAAATAAATTCCCACAGTATAATCACAAGCACCTTACAGAGACAGAACTGTATGGGGATGGAAGGAAAGCATACAGATATTCATATGGTTATAGAGAGAAATACGTATGTGAGCTCAGTTAACTAAAGAGCACTCCAGATGCTAACACCTGGAACCCAGTCCGTCCTGCCTCCCACCCCCACACACACCCCGCTTTTTTTTTTTTCTGGGTAAAAAGCAGCTGTAAAGGGCTACTCAATAAAACAGATGTGATTTTTTTTTTTTTAATTAAAAAGAAAACGGCACGCTGAAAAATAAGAGAGAGAGCTTCAGGACCAAGGTGAAAGAAGCCCCTCCAGCCCGCGGGTTTCTTCCGGGGTGGGTATTTCGCAGGATTTCTGGGCACAGCGGGGGTGAGGAATGCTGGGACCCGCGGGTGTGCCCAGTAGGAGGGCCGGAGCGGGGGTGGGGGGGGGGGGGAGGAGTGGGGGTGGGTGGAGGGCAGGAGAGGGGGGAGGGGAAGGGGAGGAGGGAGGGGAAAGGGAGAGGGAGGAAGGGGAGGGGAGAGCGGAGGGGAGTGCGGCTCTCACCAGTCCCAGCAAGCAGCTCCAGAGCAGGACGGCCGCGGGACCGTGCAGCGAGGGCAGCAGCCCCATCCCGCGGGCGGGCAGCGGGGCGCAGGCAGCGCTGGCGGTACCCGGACCTCTGAGATGCAGCCCCGACTTCCTCTTCCGGCCCCTCCCGCCGAGCGCTGGGCTGGGACACTGGGCCGACGGTCCGCTCCGGGCTCAGCTCCTAGGAACAGCCTTTTTAACTGCGTAAATCCCCGGTTCCCGTTCGGTTCCCTCTGACTGCGGCCGCCGCCCATTGCGAGCCACTGAAGCTTGGGTTTCAGTTTCCCTTCCGGCCTCTGCCACGTCGCTGACTGGAGCGACCTGCGTAAAGATGCAAACCAGACAGGGCCCCTCTCCACGCTTGAAGCACAAACCAAAACTTTTCTGCTGCACAGTTTACGTCATCTCACCCCTGTCATCTCTATCCCTAGCTTCTGAATATTCCTACTCGTGAGACCCTCCGACCTTAGCGGTTTCCATGTCACTTCCCTCGGGAGAAGCCCTCTATTCACTTTCCTACTGTGATTTATTTGCGCGAGCTCTCTGGGCCTCTGTCTCTCTCTGTCTCTGGGTCTCTGTCTCTGTCTCTGTGTCTGTCTGTCTCTGGGTCTCTGTCTCTCTCTGGGTCTCTGTCTCTCTCTGGGTCTCTCTGTCTCTCTCTCTCTCTCTCTCTCTCTCTCTCTCCAGGGTTTCTCTGTTTAACAGGCTGGCCTAGAACACACAGATCCACCTGCCTCTGCCTCCCGAGTGCTGGGATTAAAGGAGTGCGCTACCTTCCTGAGTCATAGCTTTTGGTTTTGTTTTGCTTTACTGACACCGGGTATATCTACACATCCTTGGCTACTGCCCTGGAACTTACATATAGACGCCTAGGACTCAGAGATCTGCCTGCTTCTGCCTCTCTGGCGCTGAGATTAAAGTCATAAGCCACCATACCTGATTTTTTTTTATACTCATTTATCTATGTATTTCACATGCTGCTCTCCAGTTAATGGCAGGGAAGCGTCCCTCTTTGTTGACCATTTTGTCCATACACACCAAAAATTCAGCATATACTAGGTTGTCAAATGTTTGTTGAATGACTGCTTAATACTAAACACTGAATAGGACAGTGTTCCTGCTACCCTCAGGGAGGGACGGAGCAAGGGACACATAGTGAGCAAACACTGTCAAGGTAAACAGGGACTTTTAAAACGGTGCTAGACACGGATCAAAGGGAGGTAAAAATAGGAGCCTGAGAAAAACACCAGCCGCAGCCAACTGTAGCCAACTATTAATGTCCATGTAAGTCAATCCCATCGAGGCAAAGGAAGAGGGAGGCCACTTCCAGAAAGGAAGCATTAGTCTCCAAGCCAAGGGAGGCACTGGCGAAACTACAGAACTTGGCTGAAGTTAGGAGTGGCGTAAGGTGAAATGTGGGAAGAGGCAGAGTGTGAAACATAAATGAGTCGGATAGCTTGGAATTTGAGACTATCCTCTGGGTGGTGGGGATTCGTGAAGAGAAAATAGAACCATGCCATGACACACAGTTTCTGTTGGGGGAGCTCTCTAGGACGGGTGGGGTCACAAATAGATTGAAGCTGGACCACAAGTGGAAGCCAGGGGACAGACCCAGGCAAAGCAGTGGGGGTGCCTGCTCTGAGACAGTGTGCCTGAAGAAATGGGAGGAGAGAGATGGGCCAGAAAGAGTTGTACCAGATTTGCTTAGCTGAGAAGGAGGCAGGAGGAGAGGACTGATTTCCCAGGATCCTCCCCTGGGCCCTTGACTGTGATGGATCTATGATGCCGGAGAGGAAGAGTGGACGTGGGTTGGAAACGCTGGGGACACGGAATTGTGAATATATGTAGGTGGGTGGGGTTGGTAGGGGCACAGTGAAGTGATGTCCTGACTGAACACATATTTTCTTCCTGCCGAGGGAAACCAGGGTTTCCCCTAGTAAAATGGCAAAAATGGGCCAGATGACTTCATCTCCAAATATTCTGGAGTATTTATTCTTGTGCTCCTTTGTACAGTGACTCTCAAAAGTGATTACCAGAACTGTCTGAAGAGCTCTGGTTTTTTGGCTGACATTATTATCCCCCTTGTCAGAAAATTTGTGCTTGCCTGTGATATAGCCTAGTTCCTTGTGCAGTCTTAATTTCTCTGTGCATTCTTAATTTTTCTTTAAATTAAAAAATCCCGCTGGGCCGTGGTGGCGCCCGCCTGTAATCCCAGCACTGGGAGGCAGAGGCAGGTGGATCGCTGTGAGTTCGAGGCCAGCCTGGTGTACAAAGCAGTTCCAGGACAGCCTCCAAAGCTACAGAGAAACCCTGTCTCGAAAAAACAAAAAACAAAACAAATAAAAATTCCCTTATTTATTATTATTGTGTATCTGGATGATGTGTGCACATAGTCAGAAGACACACGGAGGCAGTTCTTTCTGTCTGCTTCTACATGGGTCCTGGGGGTGGACCTCACATCAGCAGGCTTATACAGCAAGCACCTTTAACCATTGGGCTATCCAGCCAGCCTTATGTAGGTTTTTCAGTTAAAAAACTGTTAATGGTCATGCCTACTCTGCCTTATTCACACAGTCATAAAAATGTCATGATTTCTTATGTGAATAATGTTTCTCGGAAAATTGTAAGAGAAGGAAGATCTAGAAGAAGAGTAGAAGTGTGTGGTCTCGCCTGTCAGCACATTTCTTTCTAATCCTTCTGCCAAGATGCTTCCTCTTCACTCACAGTCCCTGCAAAGTGAAGGAAAAAAGAAATGTGAACGGGAAAGAAAAGGACTCTTGTTTAATACCGCAATTTCTGGAAAAACTGAATATTTGTTTGAAGTACACCTGTGTGGCATGTACTTTTGCCTGTATATGTTAGCGGGGAAGGGTACTGGATATTTTTGGTAAATGTTTTTCTTCTCTACAGAAACTATGTGTAAATTCCCAACAATAGAAAATAAGTGTCAAAAAAAAAAAAAAAGAAAAAAGAAAGAAAGAAAAAGAAGTGTTATTAGATTGAAGATCAACTTGGTTTATAAATATGTTTGGTGCATAGAAATCCTTTCAATGATAAAGATATTATTTGCTGTTAGAACCTACCTATGTTCTAGGAAATGGGTAGGAAACATGGGTTTTAGTTTACAAAAGAAGAAAACTTTATGTCAAAAGAGAAGCTGAGACCCACTGTTGCTGTGGATATCGCTCTGTATAAATAAAATACTATTTGGCCAGTGGCCAGGCAGAAAGTATAGGCGGGACAAGAGAGAAGAGAATTCTGGGAGGTGGAAGGCTGGGGGAGGAGATAAACTGCCAGCGAGGCCATGAGAAGGAAGATGCAAGGTAATGGTAAGCCATGAGACACGTGGCAAAGTATAGATTAATAGAAATGGGTTAATTTAAGATAGAAGAAGTAGATAACAAGAAGCCTGCCATGGCCATACAGTTTCTAAACAATGTAAGTTTCTGTGTGTTTACTTGGTTGGTTCTGAGCGTCTATGGACCTGGCAGGTGAGAGAGATTTGTCCTGACTGTGGGCCAGGCAGGAAAACTCTAACTACACACTGTCCTGACCCTTGCACTACCTTGACAGCCAGCAGGATACATGGGGATACTGATGACATGTGGTGGGGATGATTGCAGAGCAGTGGTCCTCAATCACAGACACTTTTAGAAACCTTTGAGGACACTGATGTTTGAGCTAGTCTTCCACTCTCCACTGAGATCCTAGATACTGCTAATCTGGATGTGACCAATATATCCAGATTTTTAAAACATCCCCAGGTCTAATAAACAGCCAAGCTTGAAAACCTTTCCTTGTTTAGTGTTTTTAACATTCAGCCCTGGACCAGGCCCCTGATTCTGCAGGTTCAGCATTACCTGGGAAGTGTAGGAAATCCCCAGTGAATCCCACCCAGACCTAGGGAATCAGGAAATCAGAGGATGGCCTTTAACATGCCAGGGACCTCATGTCACTTTCTAAATTTAGCTCAAAATAGATTTTAGTCCTAAATGTAAGAACTGACCTTCAAAATCATCTCATGGAAACATATGTGAAGTGTGAAATATCCCTTTACACTGTGTGAATATATGTTGCTGTGATTGGTTTAATAACGAAACTGATTGGCCAATAACTGGACAGGGTAAGGTTAGGGGGAGAACCAAACAGAGACTGCTGTTAAGGGCAGTGAGAGGAGTCCCAGCCAGACACAGAGGAAGCAGGATGTGTACAAAATGAGGGGACAAGTAATGAGCCATGTAGTACAAGTTAGATAAGGAATATGGGTTAATTTAGGTTGTAAAAGCTGGTTAGTAACAAGCCTAAGCCATAGGCTGAGCTTTATAACTAATATTAAGTCTCTGTGTGGCTGGCTATTTGGGAGCAGCTTGAGGGACAGAAACTTCTGCCTACAGTGAAGAGTCTGTTTTGCTTTGTATTTTCTAGACAGGGTTTCACTGTGTAACAGCCCTGGATGTCCTGGAACTCTCTCTATAAACCAGGCTGGCCTCAAACTCACAGAGATACACCTGCCTCTGCCTTCTGAGTGCTGGGATTAAAGGCCTGCACGACCAGTGCTGAGCTGTGAAGAGTCTTTTTTTTTTTTCCATTTCTTTAAGGGGATTTTTATTTCCTCTATAAGAGAGTTTTCCATTTTTCTCTTTAAGGGCCTCTATCATCTTCTTAAAGTCATTTTTAGGGTTGATTTCTTCTGTTTCTTCTGCCTTGGTGTGTTCAGGTCTTGCAGGTGTGGAGTTGTGATGTTGTCATATAGGTCTTCAGGTTATTGCCTGTGTTTTTGCACTGGCGTCTACTCATCTCTTCCTCTGCTTGGTGTTGGCAGTGTCTGTGTCTGAAGGTGCCTCTCTTGTTCTGATTGTTACTCTTGGTTCACTAGGAGTTCCTGGTCAAATCGGTGCTGTTGGGCTCTGTTTCTTCGGGAGCAGCTTAGTCCAATCAGTGTTAGTGGGTTCTGTCTCAGGGAGCAGATGTTCCTAGGTGGTGCAGGGTGTGCTTATGGTTTCAATGGTTGTTAGGTTTGTAGGGGTTGGTTGGTTTGTTTTTTGTTTTGTTTTGTTTTTTGGTGGGGGAGCAGGGAAAGGTAGCTGTCTGGTGGCTGGGACTCTGATGGGTAGGGCCTAGGGGCTAGAGACCTGATCTGCCGGTCCAGAGATGGGGGCTTACCTGTTCCCAGTCGGTGTAGGGTGGTCTTATGATTCTGGTGATCTGGTTTGGTGGCTGGGCGGCACCTTCTTTTGTGTTCTCAGGTCACGTTTTGCTCATTAGTCAACTCCTCAGCTGATCTTGTTTCCTCAGACTGCAGACTGTAGGATTCTGAATTCTCTCCCGAATGGATCTCAGCTGAGCAGGTTGTTTAGTAGGGTAGTCTCACCAACACCTCCAAGTTGTTGGGTTTCGCAGGATCGGCAGCTGGGCCCTGGGTGGGTATTCAGATCCGTTCTGGTGGCGTCCCACTGAGATGGCTCCTTCCCTGGGTGTTGGGATTAAAAGGTGTCCCTGTTCCAAGCTCTTAATCTCCTTGTTTTCACTAACTCCTCAGCGGGTAATAGCTCAGTTTCTGTTCTTTATTGAGACCATGTCTCTGCTGCCCTCTGCCTGTCTCTGCCACTGCCACTCTGCCTCACTGTGAAGAGTCTTCATAGCTTTTTGTTAGATAAAGACTTTTAAACTAGGCCAGTGAACAAGACAACTATACAACAATAAAATCAATAAATTGACTTCACCAAAATAAAAACTTGTGTTTTTTGGAAGATATTCTTTTTCCAATAAATATTTTACATATTTGTGTGTGTGTTTGTGTGTGTGCATCTATACGAGCTTATATATACCATGTGTGCAAAGGTGCCCACAGTGATCAGAAGAGGCCATCAGACCCCCAGAACTGGAGTTATAGGTGATTATGAGCTTCCACGTGGGTGCTGGGAATTGAACCCAGATCCTCTGTAAGAGCAGCCGGTGCTGTTAACCACTGAGCCATCTCCCCAGCCCCTGGAAGACATTCTTAAAGGAATGAAGACTACTCTAGATTGGGAAAAGACAATTGTAAAATATATACAACAATAATAACCATAAAAAATTGCCAGACAGTGGTGGCACACACCTTTAATCCCAGAACTTGGGAGGCAGAGGCAGGAGGATCTCTGTGAGTTCCAGACCAACCTGGTCTACAGAGCAAATTCCAGGACAGCCAGGGCTACACAGAAAAACCCTGTCTCACAAAAACAAAACAAAAGCACAAAAGCCTGTGACAGGAGGCACCTCTAATGTCTTCTATGTTCATCCTTGAGGAAATGACAGAATTTCCTCTTTGTAAAGGCTGAATCAATTTTTGTTGTGTGTGTATTATATTATGCACTAATCTGTTATATACACATTGTTTCTCGTTGTTTATGTATATGCATAATACATAATTTTAAATCGAGATTTCATATATGCAGGCAGTATTTGTCTTTCTGCATCTGGCTTACTTCACTTAATATAATGATTTCCAGTTGCATCCATTTGCCAGCAAATGGATGATTTTATAATGCATAGGATTCCATTGTGTATATGTATCATATATTCTTATTCTGTTCATCCTTTGATGAATACCTAGGCTGGCTCCATTTCTGGCTGTGTGGTTAGTGGTATGTTGACTTAGACTCTCTTGGGCATATGCCCCAGTGTGGTATACCTAGATAATATAATAGACCCACTTTCAGTTTTTCAAGTAACATCACCCCTGACTTCAATGGTGGATGTACAAATTTACATTCCTACCAATAATGAATTCATCTTCCCCCACCCCAGCATTTGCTATTGTTTGTTTCTTGATGACGTCCATTCTGACTGGGGTGAAACAGAATCTTTGAGACAGAATCTCATTCTGTATCTCTGACTGTCATGGAGCTCCCTAAACAGAGCAGACTAGCCTTGAACTCACAGAGGCCTTCCTGCTTCTGCCTCCTGAGTGCTGGAATTAGAAGCATGAGCCACTATGCCTAACAGAATCTCAAAGCAGTTTTATTTGCATTTCCTTGATGTTTTGGGATGTTGAACACTTCCAAGTATCCATTGGCTATTTGTATTTCTTCTTTACAGAACTGTCTGTTTGCTTAATTAGCTCAGTCATTCTTTGTATAGTTGGCAAAGATATTTCCCCACCCTGTAGGGCCTATAGCATAGGCTGTGTCCTCACTCTGTTAGCTGTTTCCTTTGCTGTGAAGAAGTTTCTTAAATTCCTGTAATCTCTTTAGTCAGTTCTTCAGATTATTTCCTGTCTTACTGGAGTCCTATCCAGAAAATTCATGCCTATGCTGTTACAAACACTTTGGTTGTTTCCAGTTCTTGGTTATTGAGAATACTTCACAGAAAATGGGAGTTCAAACGTATCTTTGATACACTGATTTCAACTTGGCTATATGCCCAGACCTGGGGTTGCTGAAACTCCCTAATTGCCCTTTAGTGACTGTGTTCTTGGGGTTATGCATGCTTGTATTTATATCTGAATACAACTTTCATGAGACAAAGCAAAATATTACTATTTCAGTGATTATTTAGCACTCAGACTCAGTAATTATATTGCTGATGCGTGAAACAGCAACTCTGAGTTTCCTGGCACCTCTTCGTGGCAGAGGTTGTCTGGCTTTGGTCAAGTACTTTCCTCTCTGACACCTGTTTATGAGGCATTTCTCCTTGAGCAGAGCACATGACTTGAATGCTTCCTGGTTCACAGGCATGACCAGACATAAAGACAAGCTGTCAACTCAGCTTTTGTCACTGTAAGCTGTTTTCTGGCTCACATAGACTCCTTGCTCTCTGGACAGAGCTATCTTCTTCCCTTTGGAAGTATATCGATGACATAGTTAGACGCTCCCTCCATTTGAGGTAGGGTGAAATGTTAAATCAGTCACAGAGAATTCTAAAAAGAAATGTTCAGGAGACAGAAAGGAAGAAGGATTTCACATGCTACATGAGTGGAAGGCACCCAAGGACAGGGAACACACCTGGGATGGTCACCCCTGCCTAGGAAACTTTGGTTGGTTGGTTGTTTTTTTGGGGGGTATGTTTGTGAGTCTGTGTCAGTGTATGCCTCTTGTGTGTGTGTTTCCAAAGAGGCCAGAAAAAGGGGTCACATCCCCTAGGGCTGGAGTTACAAGCCGTTGTGAGCCACCCAAAGGGGGGAGTTAAAAATCTACCACTGAATCATCTGTCCAGTCTTTGCTTAGGAATCTTTATGAACTCTTAACAAAAGGACCCCCACATTAAGGCATGATATTCTGTGTCTCAGGCTAGGTTCCAACTTGTTTTGCCCCAAGAATAATCTTGAACTTCTGATCCTCCTTCCTCCATCTCTTGAGTACTGAGATTTCTGGCTAGCAGGAGCTACCCGGCTAGATTTTATGTCCTGCTAGGGATCCAACCCAGTGTTTCATTCATGCCAGGCAAGAACTCTTCCAGTTGAAATATATTTCCAGTACACAAATGAGGCCATTTAATGAATTCAAAGTCATGAAATGCTTAACAATGTCCTACAAACTGTTGTGGGGTTTTGCTTTTGTTTTTTTGTTTTTTGGGTGTGTGTGTGTGTGTGTGTGTGTTTTCTTTTTTCTTTTTTCTTTTCTTTTTTTTTTTTTTTTTTTTTGGTGTTGTTGTTTGTTTTGTTTTTCGTGACAGGGTTTCTCTGTGTAGTTTTGGTGCCTGTCCTGGATCTCACTCTGTAGATCAGGCTGGCCTTGAACTCACAGAGATCTGCCTGGCTCTGCCTCCTGAGTGCCGGGATTAAAGGCATGTACCACCGCTGCTCGGCTGGTTTTGGTTTTTGAGTAAGGGTATCTATCGCTCTGTAGTCTGGGCTGGAATGTAACTTACAGCCATTGTCCTACTTTGCTTCTTGGATGGGAATTACAGCCATGAGCCCCATGCCTGGCTCTTTGCATTTTGTTCTTTAACTTGTGTCAACTGGTTTTTGTTGCTGTTGAGAATCTTTATGTATTCGCCACTTTAATATATTTGAACCAATTTTATGAGGTAAATGATTACTCCTATTTTTAAAATTTGTCTTTATTTGTATTATGTATATGGGTGTAGGGAGTGGATGAAGTCCTGAGTGAATGTGTATAGTTGACTTAAGCAACAGTCACGGCACAGATCCCAGTGCCTCAGAGCCAAGGGAAGTGCTAGGCCTTCCCCTGGTCTGAGCACAGATGTTGACAGGATGTGCGCGAACTACCAACCACAGCTTCCTCCTGAGGGTGACTGCAGCCTGAGACTGCTTCCCTACAAAAACCCTTTACGGAGACTAGGTGACCTGCCTTCTTGAAGGAGAACTGCAGCTGTGTATAACAAACACACTGAGTTTCCCAGCAACTGGCTCCCCTCCATCAGAGGACACCACCCACTGAAACCCAGCTTTTCTCTGGACGTGTCTGCTGGTTCTTTGTTCCCTGTTGCCGCAGTCAGGTCAATCCCAATGCTGTGCAGCTTGAAGCAGTGTGGGTGTTTTGTCCACATGTTTGTGCACCACATGCATAACTGATGCACACAAAAATAAAAACAGGTTGTTGGCTCCTCTGAGATTCAGGAGTCACAGATGAACCATCATGGCACCATCATGTGGGTACTGGGAGTTGAACTGGAATCCTCTGGAAGAGCAGCCAGCACTATTAATCACTGATCCATCTCTTTAGCCATTACTCCTATTTTTTTCAGAAGAGAAAATTGACTGAGAGAATTATCCATAGGAAATTTCCCAGCAAGACACAGAGAAGTAACTTAAATATAGTCATTTCCATTCCCATAATCTTATTATAGATCCTCAACAGATGTTTAGCAAATTAAAAGCTTTGGCTAGTAATTAAGTGTTGTAGATTTTATAATTTTTGAATTTGACAAAATTACCTCTGAAGTAACTTCTAAAAGCATAGATAGTGTAATCGTCTGTGGAATAGCTTATAGGCAGAGATTCTCTGTGTTCCAGCAGCCAGCTCCCAAATAACCATACTGAGACTTCTTTTTCTTTTCTTTCTTTTACAGGGTTTCTCTGTGTAGCCTTGGAGCCTATCCTGGAACTCACTCTGTAGCCCAGGCTGGCCTGTAACTCACCGAGATCCTCCTCCCTCTGCCTCCCAAGTGCTGGTATTAAAGGTGTGTGCCACCACCGCTCAGCGAGACTTATTATTAATTATAAATTTTTGGCCAATAATTTACGCTTGTTGCTAACTAGCTCTTACAACTTTAATTAGCCATATTTCTATCTATGTTCTACCACATGGTTCGATACCTTATCTCAGTATGGCAAGTTCATCTCCTCCTTCTCTGTGTCTCCTCCAAACTCCTTGACTCCACCCTTCATCTTCCCAGCATTCTCTCTGCCCTGAAAATCCTGCCTAGCTATTAGCCAGTCAGTTCTTTATTAACAATGAGAGCAACACCTTCACAGTGTACAGAAGGATTATTCCACAGCAATAATGGATTTAATTTCAAACAAAATTAGTTTGGATAATATTTTCTTGTTCTTTATTCACCCTCTAGTTTGGACTTTACTTTTAAAGACCAAGAGTTGGGCTGAAGATGTAGCTCATTGGTGATGGGGCACTCATATAGCATACACAAGGCCCTGTATTTGATCCCCGGCAACACACACACACACACACACACACACACACACACATACACATATACATACACACACACACACACATATACACACATACATACACATACACACACACACATACACATACACACACATCTCTTTGTTGATAACAAGAAGGAAGCTGCAATTTTCTAATTCAATGTTAGGATGATCTTTTGGTCATCATGACTTTTTAAATGTCATTTTAGACAGCTTTCAAAGAGAGATTTAAGTTATCAAGTAACTCCTAACAAAAGCTTGATTTGATTTTTCTACTCTTTGGAACATATTTTTACACTAGAAATAATTATAACCTAATTCATATATAAGATGATGTTATATAGATTTCTCTATAGAGACCTATATTTTCTTTTTCTTTCTTTCTTTTTTCTTTGCTTTATCGAGACAGGGTTTCTCGAAAAGGTAGCTTTGCGCCTTTCCTGGAACTCGCTTGGTAGCCCAGGCTGGCCTCGAACTCACAGAGATCCGCCTGCCTTTGCCTCCCGAGTGCTGGGATTACAGGCGTGCACCACCACTGCCCAGCTATATTTTCTTTTATATGAATGAATGATTTTCACTTTAAAAATTTTTTATTTTGTGTGTATAAATGTTTTGCCTGTATGTCTGTATTTAAACCACATTTATACTGGTGCCTGCAAAAGTCAGAGGAGAGCATTAGACCCCTAGAAATGGAATTATAGATGGCTGTAAGCTGCCATGTCAGTGCTGAGAACCAAACCTGGGTTCTCTGCAACACCAGCAAGTCCTCTTGGCTGCTGTCTGTCGCTCTAGCTCTTGAAGGAACTATTTTACAATAGAGTTTCTGTAGAGATAATCTATTGCAAGTTGGAGTTCTGTTGATCTTATCACTAAGACATAACCTGGCCAGGTGATAGTGATGCATGCCTTTAATCCCAGCATCAGGAGGCAAAGGCTGGTAGATCTCTTAGTTTGAGGCCAGTCTGGTCTACAGAGAGAGTTCTAGGACAGCCAGGGCTACTCAGAGAAACCAAGCCTTGGGGAAAAAAAAGACATAACTAGAGGTGTTACTGTCCTCATGCATTCGTATGATTTCAAGGTGCTTTGGTTGACTTTAGATACTGTAAAAAAGAAAACTTCAAACTTCTCAGATTAACTTGTATGTTGCCCAAGTCTCTCTCTGGCTCCTGATGAATTACCATGGTTTTCTGGCTGGACACTACAGTATTTTCTATTGGTGTGTTAAGTACTACTCCAAACTTTTAAAACAGTTTTATATTAATTGGAGCTTCAAATTAATAAGCTATCACTCAAAGCAAGTAAATGCAGCCAATCACTTTTTGGCGAACAAAGACGCTTTCAGGTACAATTGTTGTACAGTAATTTACCACCTCGTGACATTTCTCCTCCATTTCACTAAGACTCGATGAAGCGTTGCCTGCAGACCCAGTTCTGACTACCCGCGCAGTTCACATGACAGCTCCAAGTACACGTGAAGTGACTGGGACATGTTTTGGGTGCTCTTTTGGCTCAGGTCTGTAATAACACGAATTGATTTGCGTTTGCGTCAGGGTCTTGCGGTATAGCTCAGCCTAGAATTCACCACGCAGCCTTGGACTGGATCTAGCAGTCCTCCGGCTCCAGCCTCCCAAAGTTTGATATGAATTAAATTAATAAGTATTATCAACTGTCTAATTGGGCTGGAATGTGACCTTCATAACAGTGTGTAGGCTGACCCCTTCCTGGTCTTCTTTGTTGAAAATACAAAGCATATAATTATATTTCCTCATTAACAAGTCTTGGCATTACTAGCCACGCCCACCCTTTCCTCACTTATCATTAACTTACATCTGCCCTTCTGTGTCAGGTGTACATGCCAGAGATCATGTGATAGGGCTATATGACATGGCTGCCCTAGACTAGGCATTAGTGAGTGACTGGGTCAGTGAGTACAACTCATCATTTTCAGTCACTTGGATCAGCTAAGATGAGAACATCAATTGAAATTTAAAAAAAAAAAAATTTTTTTGGAGGTGACTCACTGTCATGAGATGTAGACTTAAAGTTTACAACGGGTAGTTCCAAACCCATGATCACACAGATGGTGGTTAAATTCACTGGGTCACAGTACAAAGCAAAAGAGCATATATGTGGGAAAGGTGCTTGTCAGGAGGAAGGGAGGCTGACAGGCATGGGGGGAGGGAGATAAGAGAAAGTGGGGCATGAGAGTAATCAGAATGTATTACATGTATAAAATTGTGGAAAAACATTTAATTAATTTAAAATATGAAAATATGTTAATAAGGAAAGAGTGGATCTCAAGAAGTGGGGAGGGCAGAGATGTATCTGACAATCAACAGTATTCTTTACATATTTAAAGATAGGACAGTATCCATATTATATTATGCTGCTTTCTTTCCCCACAATGCAGTTTTGAAATTCATCAATATTGCCATACATGGCTACAGATCAGCAATTTTCACTTTTCCGTTTTATGAATATACTTCAGTTTGTTGTCTATCTTTATTTTGGCTAATATCAAAATGAAAAGCACATTTTTGTTTTGTTTTGTTTTGTTTTGTTTTGTTTTGTTACTGTTCAAGGTGTTACTATGTAGCTCTGGCCTGGAACTAGGGATGTAGACCAGACTTACCCTCAACTGCCTGCCTCTCCCTCCTGAGTACTGAGGTGAAAGGTATGTGTCACTATGCCCAGCCCCAAAAGCGCATACATCAAATTACAAAGTTTTATTGTTGAACCAGCAGCTGACTCCTAAACTTAACATTATGCTGTTCTTCCTGGAACACCTAGTTTCCATGACCTCTTTCTTTTTTTCCCTTTTTACTATTTATTTTATTTTATTTTTTATATTAAAATTTTTTAAAAATCATTTTACAAACCAACCACAGATCCCCCTCTCATTCCTCTTCTCTCTCCCCCTCTAATTCCCTCTACCCACCTCACCCCTCCCATCCACTCCTCCAAAAGGGTAAGACCTCCCATGGGGAGTCAGAAGAGCCTGGTACATTCAGCTGAGGCAGAGCCAAGCCCCTCCCCACTGCCTCAAGGGTGAGCAAGGCTTCCCACCACAGGTAATGGGCTCCAGAAAGCCAGCTCATGCACCAAAGATAGAGCCTGATCCCGCTGTCAGGGGCCTCTCAAACAGACGCAGCCACACAACTGTCTTCCATGAGCAGAGGGCCTAGTCTGGTCCCAGGCAGGTTCCACAGCTCTCAGTCTGAAGTTTGTGAGTTCCTATGAGCTTGGTTCAGTTGTCTCTGTTTGTTTCCCCATCATGATCTTGATGTCCCTTGCTCATAGAATCCCTCTTCCATCTCTTCTACTGGACTCCTGGAGCTGTCCTGGTCCCCGGCCATGGATATCTGCATCTGCTTCCATCAGTTACTGGATGAAGGCTCTATGATGACAGTTAGGGTGTTCACCAATCTGATTACCGGGGTAAGCCAGCTCAGGCACGCTCTCCACTATTGCTTGGAGTCTAAATTGGGGTCATCCTGGTGGATTCCTTGGAACTTCCCTAGCACTTCATTTGGATACTCAGACAGCAATCCCTCCTCCAGGAAGCACCCTGCCTCCTCCCTGTCTGTTCTCAGGAGACTGCAGGAGAAGCTGTGTCTCCCTCACTGTCCATATTATCCTCAGTACTTAGAGCAGAGTAGACATAGTTTTGTCTTAGAACATTTTTACATGTTCTACTGTGTATTCTGCTATTTTACAGTTATTTTTCTATGTGTTGGACTAGAGAATTGCTACTATTGTGAAGCCAGATTAAAACCAAGTCTTTACTAGTGCTGGGCTATAGCTTAGTGTTAAGTGCTTTCCAAGCATGTGGGAGGCTCTGAGCCTCATCATCATCATCACAAAAGAACAAAACAACACACACACACACACACACACACACACACTCACACACACACTCACACACACACACACACACTCAGACACACTTAGACACATACACACACACACTCAGACACACAGGCATACACACACACACACACACACTCAGACACACAGGCATACACACACACACACACACACAGGGGTGTGGTAGGGATAGAAGGGTATTTGATTTTTTCCTACCTAAATTTCTTTACCTTTAATTGAATAACAGGTTGATTTCTTTCTTTTTTCTGACCCATAGATGCTCTTCAGGTTAAGAGGAAAAAGGAAGAAGGGTGATCAGATAGCGTGGTGGCTTGGGATGGTGCTACATTGATGATAAGAATTACTCAGGATCTTAGTGGGGGAAAAGGTAAGTATTTTCTCACCCCCACTTCAGACCCTCTGCCTTGTGCAATTCTTAAAGTGAGAAAAGGGGAATGTCAGAGCAATCAAACCACGTAAAGGCTGTCTCGCTTCTTCCCTTAAGGAGCAATGTCCCAACGTGTAAACAGTACAATAAAAGCATGGAGTTCATTCTTGGAAAGTGATGTGGTTAGAAAAGCAGTGGAGGAATGTACTGGAAAGTCACAGTGTTTGGGGACTTTTAGACTCCATTTCCTTGTTTGTTACTGATTGACTTAGAGTCTGTAAAGCTAATATCAGGACAGCAAAGGATATATATTATATATATATATATATATATATATATATATATATATATATATATATATGTTTTGAACCCTGTAGTTTATTTCCCAACACCTTTTCCCCGACTGCCCTTTTCTTCTCAATAAAATACAATCACTAGAAATTTAGGGGTTGGGGCAATTTAAAAGAATCCAGGGTTGGAGAGATGGTTCAGTGGTTAAGAGCACTGACTGCTCTTCCAGAGGACCCAGGTTCAATTCCCAGCATCCATATGGCAACTCACAACTGTCTGTAACTCCAGTTCCAGGGAACACAACAATCTCATACAGACATACATGCAGGCAAAATACCAATGAATTTTAAAAAAAAAAATCCAGAAAGCTCTCTTTACTGGGAGTAAGAGAGAAAGAAGAGAATTGAAGGAACTAAGTAAAGTCTTAGAGCTGATGGGAGAAGGCAGGAAGAGTCTGGAAGCTAGCCCATCCATGAAGGGCCTGGAAGGCCCTTGGGAATGCCAACGGCAATTACAGTTGTTTACAGGCCTGAATTCTCAGCTACTCAGGAGGAAGAGGCAGAGAATTGCCAAATTCAAGGCCTGCCTCTCAGCTACAGAACGAGTTCAAGGTCAGCCTAGGCAAGACCCTGTCTGAAAATTTAAATTAAAAAGGGATTGAGAGCCAGGCAGTGGTGGCCCATGCCTATAATCCCAGCACTCAGGAGGCAGAGGCAGGCAGATCTCTGTGAGTTCAAGGCCAGCGTGGGCTACAATTCGAGTTCCAGGAAAGGCACCAAAGCTACACAGAGAAACCCTGTCTCAAACAAACAAAAAAACAAAAAGGATTGAGAGATAGCTCAGTGATTATTAGCACTTGCCTAGTATATGAGAGTTCCTAGATTCAATCTTGAGTAACACACACACACACACATGCACTCACATACATATGCATTCTCTCTCTCTCTCTCTCTCTCTCTCTCTCTCTCTCTCTCTCTCTCTCACACACACACACACACACACACACACACACACACACACACACACATCAAACATTGCCAGATTTCTCATTGAATCAGAAGTGACTTCTGATTGCTTTCTCTGTTGTTTTAGCTTTTATTTTGCACTGTCCAACAAGCAGTCTTTGAATTTAAGTGAATTGAAGTTAAATAAAATGAAAAACTTGGTTCTTCTGCTGTGGTGGTCAAATTCCAAATGTCCACTAGCCCTGGCGATGAGCTGCTCTGCTGGACTGCACAGACGCCAGGCACTTCCATTGCTGTCAAAGGCTCTGCTGCACAGAACACCTTGCTGGGGCAGACTGTGTAGCGTTCTTAACTCTCTTTGGGGGAGGTTTGTTCGCCCGGCAGAGTTGTGAGCAAGGACACCTCATCCAGGACTCCTGGAGCCATTTGATTTCTGCCCAGATTGCAAGTTCTATTTTGTACCTTATTTTTGAAAGCAGCTGTACATAAAACCTACAATCTTCTCCAGGGGCATCCTGCAGTTCACGTAGGAGGATTCACAAGATGTGAGTGGACACTGACTGTTGCCTCGCTCATACACCCTGCTATGGAAAGCAAGGATGGGGCAGATGGAAAGTATTGGTTAAACAAAAATGGACTACATGGTAGAATAATTTGCTCACTTATTTATTTTGTGGTTGTTTTAATATGCTTTAATACAGTTCACCTTAAACCTGAGATATGTTTCCTCAGAGTAAAATTGCTTTAAAAAAAAGGGCTTACCAACAGACTTGTCTGAGAAAGAAATATTCTATGTGTAAGAACACTCCTGGTACCCACAGGACAGAGGAAAACGATTCGTACAACAGCTGTTTCCATCTCAAGGAAGCTGCAACATGCGGCATCTTGAGATGGAAAGCCTTGTTATGTTCCCATATACTTTTCAATTCCTGCTTCTCCACTTCATTCTGCCCGATGAGCTACTACTATTATGTAGAACCTGCTAGTCCTTGTAAACCTGGTTTAGTGACTGTATGGTGTCTTTGCACGCAATTACCCCTTATAAAAACTCAGCCATGGCCAGGTGATGTTGGTGCACGCCTTTAATCCCAGCACTCGGGAGGCAGAGGCAGGTGGATCTCTGTGAGTTCAAGGCCAGCCTGGTCTACAGAGTGAGATCCAGGACAGGCTCCAAAGCTACAAAGAGAAACTCTGTCTCAAAAAACCAACAAAACAAAACAAAACAAACAAAAACCCAAAACCAAAACAACAACAACAACAAAAAAAACACTTCAGCATGGAAAACACTCTGGATCCTTTGGGTGCCTCCCATGTTCATTAGGTACGCAGCCTCCCCTGTTGAAGCTCACAGTCCACACTCAGTCTTGTTTCGTGGACTGGGCTCCATTACCTGCAGCATGGTGTCACAGTTATTTCTGCACAATAGGATGCTTTGTAGGGTTAACTATGGGTTTTTTATCCAGATCTTCCCTTGTGCCCCATGGTACCATGTTGAGTGGGATGTGAGGTTGTTAAAACCCAGTGGTCCAATCAGGCTCTTCCAGTTGGTTCTGTGGAGGGCAAGAAAATCAGTAGCTAAAAGGTGTTACAGAAACAATTGTCCTGTCTGCAGGAAAGGATGACCTTGAAACACTTGACCTTCTTACCTCTGCCTCCCAAGTTCTAGGGCTACAGGCAGACAACAACATGCCTGGCTACCTGTGATCTTTGCTTGCTTATTTGGAGAAGGATGACTTGGGAGCAGCTAATAGCTCCATCTCTGTGTTCTACTCAGAATGAAATTTGGAGAATGACTTAGACATGTTACTTTTGTTTGTTTGTTTAATTAAAATATAATTACATCATTTCCCACATCCTTCCTTCCTCTCTAAACATACCTCCCTCTCAAATTCATGAGCTTATTTTCTTTAATTATTATTGTGACATATATATCCTAATAAATGTAAGTGTAATCTGCTGAGTCTGTTAAGTGCTGCTTATATGTATATGATTTTAGGACTAACTAGTTGGTACCGGATAACCATTCAGGGGCATAATCCCTGGAGAAGACTACTTATCCCTCTCTCAGGAGTTGTTAATTGCCTGCAGCTCTTCATCTTGGACCCCATGAGATTTCCCCCCATATGCTGTAGTCTGTCACCTGGTGCTGTCGTTGTTCAGGTCTTGTTGACGCAGCCATATTGTTGAGACTCCACAGATGCAGCTTCCACATCATGTACAGAAGATTATTATCTCACAGCAGACATCCCGAGTCTCTGGTTCTTACAGTCTTTCTGCCCTCTCTTCCTCAGTGTCCCTGGCCCTTAGGTACAGGGGTTGTGTTGTAAATGTATCAACTACAACTGGAGACCATGCAGTCAGTAGTCCTAAAAGCATACTCATGGTCTCCACATAGTGCAGAAAGAAGTTTTTTCTGATGAGAGGGAGAGCTACTCGTATCTGTGATACAGGCGTGACTATTTAGATGAAGTTGAGGATTATATTGGTCTAGGAAAATGCCAGGGGTACATTCTCCTCTAAGGTACAAAATCTTACTAGCCATAGGTGGTTGGCTAGCTTTACAGTAGCAGGCATGATTTCCCTCCTGTTGAGCAGTCACTAAGTACAATCAGACAACTATTGGTTACTACCAAGACAGAACTGCCACTATTGTTCCTATAGTATGTATTGCCATGCGGTTCACTGTTGTGGTACATAGGCATCACAGTTGGGTAAGACTTTCCACCCCTGGCAGCTTGCATATCAACTTCCAGTGCAATGAGAGCTCATTTTCAGGAAGAAAGCTTCCAGACCAGATCCAGCTTGGCTCTTGCAAATTGTGTGTCCATACTGTATGGTTTCTTCAGCAATAAAGATAGACTTTCAACTTCTGGCAGGCAACCAAGGAAAAGAGAAGATTCAAAAAGTCTTCTGTGTTAAAATACAAATGAATGATGTTGTGGAAACTGAGTCAGTCTTGTTGGGGTAAAGTGAAGGGCAAAGCTGTAATTGCATCAGCTAAGATCTTTTTAGTGTTACTGGAATAATGCCATACTTAGAATTGGGGGAATTCCACATTTTTGTTGCCAGAGACAGTCCTTATTTATAGTAGCTATCCTGCTATAGTTATCAACAGATCTCCCTTTACTCTCAAAATATCTGGCTGATAAATTAGAGAGTCTCCATATTTTGTAGGCCTTTCTCTAGCCATAGCTTGGATAGCAGGCACAAGGTAGATTCTTCTCAAAACTGTCTTCTGGAGTCCTTCTCCCTAAACGTCTCTACATTTTTCTTGCCTTTTGAAAATTCATCCCCAACTTGGAAACCACCAGGATACAAATGAAAGTATCTAGAAAGTTTTTCCCCCCAGGAATTAGTTAAATAATATACTAAATTTTGGTTCTTGGATGAAGCTCAAAGGAGCCATCTTCCCTGGGCCACTCCTTACAGATTTAGGAATCCTGCTTTTTAAAGTGTTTCCTTCTTCTATTTGTCTAGAAACGAACTTCTTTTATTGACTTACTTCTTCACTCTGGCATATTGCTTGGACAGATCTCGTTGTCTACACTACAGTGCCTGCTCACTGTCCTTGTCTGTGGCCAGCAACCTGTTCTAGTTTTACCCTTGGGGCCCAGATCTTATGGCAGATAAGGCTTAAGTACCTGGCACCTGCACAGTTCATTCCCAGGTAGTCTAGCCCAGAGGCAAACCAGAACACCAGTATCTCACAAGATCAACACCTGTATGCATATAAATGGCATCTAAAGAGGAGGAAACTATAAAAGCACAAAGTCATAAAATTATTTCAGAGCTTGATTGGTGCTATAAAAAGCACATAATTTAGAAGTGCCTGTGCAGGATGGGGGATGGGGGTGAAGGTGGGGTGGGGTGGGTCTGTGTGTGTGGGGGGGGGTATTTTGTTTCTTCTTTTTTTTTGACCTGCTCTGAGCTCCCTGTTGGTACTGTGAAGTGTATGTGTATTCCTTTGTTTTCTGTCAGGTAGATTTGTTAGCATACCCCCTCATTTGCTGCTATTCTCCATAAGGATCTCAGTGGAACATCTTCCTACTGATCTTTATAAAGAGCTATAGTAGAAGGATTTATGATGCATTTTGAGTTATGGAAATTTCAAATTCAAGCTAACCTAAGGATTTCATAACTTTGCTTCTGTTAGCAGACTCAAGATGGTTAGAAATTGACCTGTTCAATGTCCCCAGAGAAAACAGGTTAAATACTGGCATGAAGGTTAATGTCAAAACAGGAGTTGTCCTACTATGCAAACATTCTCTTCCATTTTGGGCACATTCTCATTTTTTCTTCATTTGAAATAACTATTTGTAAGCCAGTGATCTGATGTTTTTGTTTATAATGTTGTCACCTTACTT
The DNA here is from genome assembly GCF_903995425.1 of Onychomys torridus. Lineage (NCBI taxonomy): Eukaryota > Metazoa > Chordata > Mammalia > Rodentia > Cricetidae > Onychomys > Onychomys torridus. The sequence goes on from NC_050446.1 coordinate 101,305,651, forward strand.
GTTAGTGGCAAGTATTAAGTGTTCTTTCTAAAACACACATAAACACAATAGATATCTACTTGTATAATAAAAAGTCTACATTGATGAAAATTATCTACAATAGTAAATAACAATATTGAAATTTATGCTGAGGCCAGTCTGGTCTACAGAGAAAATTCTAGGACAGTAAAGGCTACACAGAGAAAACCCTGTCTCAAAAGAAACCAAAAAAGAAAGAAAGAAAGAAACAAACAAACAAACAAAGAAACGAAGAAAGGAAGGAAGGAAGAAAGGAAAAAGAAATCTTAGTTCATATGAATTTATCTACTATTGATAGCATGTAAACTAATATATCGTTGTATTTTTAAGTTTGATTTATTTTAATTTTTTATATTCATCTGTATTGAGTATGTATATGTCTATGTGTGTGTATGCTTCTTGAGTATGGATGCCTCAGGAGCCAGAAGATGGCATTGGATCACCTGGAGCTGGAGATACAGGTATCACAAGCAGTGTGGGTGCTGGGGGCCAAACTTAGGTCACTTTTAACAACTGAGCCTTTTCTCTAGTCCCTTATTGCATTTTAAAAATATATTTAAAAACTCATTTTGGAGGCTAGGGAGATGTCTCAGAGTAAAGGGTAAAGTGCTTGCCACAAAAGTATGAGGACTTCCGTTAGATCCTTAGAACTTCTGTAAAAAGCAGGCATGTTCTTGTAAATCTGTAATCCTAGTGCAAAGGGGCTAGGAGAGAAGGGAGAAGAAAGAGGCAGAGTCCCAGAGCTTACCTGCCAGCCAGTCTAGCTAATTAGTAACTTCCAGGTTTAATGAGAGACCCTGTCTGTTTTTTTGTTTTGTTTTGTTTTGTTTTGTTTTGTTTTTCAAGACAGGGTTTCTCTATGTAGCTCTGGCTGTCCTGGAACTCACTCTGTAGACCAGGCTGGCCTCAAACTCACAGAGATCCACCTGCCTTTACCTCCCAAGTGCTGAGATTAAAGGCATGCGCCACCACTACCTAGATGAGAGATCCTGTCTTAAAAAACAGAATCAATGCCGGGCAGTGGTGACGCACAACTTTAATCCCAGCACTCGGGAGGCAGAGCCAGGCAGATCTCTGTGAGTTCAAGGCCAGCTTGCTCTATAGAGTGAGATCCAGGACAGGCACCAAAACTACACAGAGAAACCCTGTCTCGAAAAACAAACAAACAAACAAACAAACAAACAAAAACAAAAACAAAACAACCCCAGACAAACAAAAAACAGAATCAGTGACTGTGAGTGTTCAGTCAGAGATGAGACATTTGTACCAATCTGCCCCCATCCAAGCCTTAAGGAACATCACAGAAGTGGGGCTGGTGTGTAAGAGCTAAAGAACAAAAAGGAGAGAGGTGCAATACTGCCTTCTAGATATGATGTATTTGGTATGCACATCAACTCACAGCAACTGTGGTTCAAACCAGCCAAGGATTCAACAGGTCTGGAGGAGGGGCTCCTGAGGCCCACCCTTATCAGAGGAGTTATTGGCAGTTGATGGCTTCTCAGGGAGAGAGAATGTAGTAGTTACTTTTTTATTACTGTGATAAAGCACCATGACCAAGGCAACTTATAGAAGAAAGAGTTTATTTGGGCTTATGGTCCACAATGGGAGAACAGAGGCATAGATACTGGAGTTGAAAACTGAGAGCTTACATCTTGAACCGTAATCAGGAAACAGAGAGCACACTAGGAATACAGCAAGGTCTTAAGCTCTCAAAGCTTACTCCTGGTGACATATTTCCTCCAGCAAGGCCACACCTCCCAAACCTACCCAAAGAGCATCACCAGTTAGGAACCAAGTATTCCAATTAGAACTCAACATGGGGCCTGAATTTCCACATTGGACCTGAGAAAGCTCAAAGAGAGAGAGAGAGAGAGAGACAGAGAGAGAGAGAGAGAGAGAGAGAGACAGAGAGACAGAGAGAAAAGAAACAAACAAAAGATGGATACGACTCCTTTAAGAGTCGCTGCAGTATAGTACTTAAGCAGACAGTAAGTTCAGTAGAAACAGCAAGCTGAGTAAAATTGCCCACCACAGTGCAGGCACCAAGTTCCTAGAGCTGGGGCAGTTAAATGCAGCTCCCAGTTAAACTCAGCTCTCAGCCAGGATCAAGGGGTGTAAAGCTCGACTCTTGTGGACCCAAGTGGGGCAGAGTCAGATACCAGCACAAAGCTGCTAAGTGAGTCTAACTTAGACTCACAGAGAACGCTACAGGTGCACAGTAAAGCAGGTCCTGACAGAAAAACCTCTCAACAGGGTACAGTGTGTTAAAAATGTGCGTAGGTGTAGGTGGTTAAGAAAGAAATGAAAATGGGTATAGAGAGTCATAGGAAAAAATAGGAACTGGATGGTGAAAGAGACCGCCAAGTTAAGCCAGCCTAGATACTCCAAAATGGAATTCTGTAGTCGGAAGTTTTCTGTGTCCCACCTGGTTCCACAGCCACTCGGACCCAAGTCAACACACAGAGGCTTGTATTACTTACAAACTGAATGGCCTATGGCTCCGGCTTCTCACTGGCTAGCTCTTACAACTGAACTCAGCCCATTTCTATTAACTTTTGCAATGTCACATGGCTTTGTGGCTTCCCGATACTTTCACATCTTACTTCTCCTGGCAGCAGCTCACAGCATCTCCCCACACTCCCCTTTCTTCTCCTCTCTCTCCAGTTGGAATGTACTGCCTAATTATATTCTGCCTCACCATTGGCCAAACAGTTTTATTTATCAACCAATCATAGCAACACATTTTCACAGTGTACAGAAAGATATCCCTCAGCAGAATTCAGAAAATGTATTGCTTTGGGTTATGCTTTTGTTTCCACAGGAAAGGAAAGGCTGTGGATGTCTTCGAGGTTATTAGAGCTCAGGTTTGATTGGGGGAGACTTTCTGAAAAGTCATCATAAAGAAATAAGCCAAGAAAAACTATAAGACAGGTGACATATGTACTGATCCCTCTTCATGGGAACAGTTCTGAGAATGGACAACAAATGTTACAACTGGTTTTTCCAGGACTTGACAATTTTCTCAATTTTTTCAGGGTTCCCTAAAGATGTTGTCACCCCCAAACAACAGGAAGCAGTCTAGAGAACAAAATACCCACATTCCCAAGAGGTGGTGGGGTGGGTGGGTTTGGTCATTCAATGGTTTATGGATGGTTGTCATTGTTTATGGTGGGGGGAATATAGGAATACAGCATAAAAAGACAACTATTAACCTCAAAAATTTTACATGGATTTTGGTATATTGATGCAAATTTAAAGTCATTTTTGTTATACTGTATGTATGTTGTAATATTGTGCTTATATAGCTCATTTAAAAATGTAATATATAGTTTAAAATACAGTTTAGTAGTTAGTCATGTAGAACAATCAAGATTGTGGTCAGGTTAGGTATGTTTTCAAGGTTAAACAGATATATTTTTGATAGCTAGGTGATCTTCAAATGCTTAACAGGCCTACAGAATACGGCATTTAAGATGTTTAATAACCTAAGGCTTTTCATGACAGCAAGACACATCTTCTCCTAGAAGCATCAATCTACTTCATAAAAGGATGATGGGCATTAAAGGACCCCCATAGAGTTTGCTTTCAATGTGGCAAAGCTAGCTATTTGGGCAAGAAACTGCCCTTGCCTCGACTGCTGACAGTATGCTGTCCAAACTGGACATGCAGGACACAAAGGAAAAAGACTACTGAATTTTGACAAGACAAGGCAGAACAGTCCTTCAAAATTCCTGCTTCATGGAAAAGCCTGCCAGATAGTCTAGACCTATAGGCCAAAGATGGATACCCCAATGTAGCAGAAGAAATTTGGGTGACTGTCCAGGCAGCCAGATGTCTCTGTTCTTTAGAAGTTGCTTGCTCTGCACTTTCCCTTTTTCTCAGGCAATAGTGTATCCTTCCTGGTCTTTGTTGGAGTTGAAGACTAGATAGTTACAGTTACAATTTCCTTAGTTATAATAGGAGGTAAATTAGGCACAGAGCTTTGGACTCATCATGATAAGATAGATAATAGAGTGATTTCTCTGTATTTGCCAAATGCAAAAGGACCTGAATATTATAAATGTAATTCTTACTTGCTAACTGTCCGTATTGTATGTAGTTTTATTATGTTAAAGTTAAAGACCTTTCCTTTTTTTTTTTTTTTTTAGACAAAAGGGGGAATTGTTGTGGAATAGAATATTTGTCTAACTGTGCAAAGATGTGTTGCATCTGTTTATGATGCATTTGGTTAACTATATGTAAAGATGTGTTGCTTTTGTTTAAGCTGCATTTGATTAATTATGTAAAGATATGTTGCTGTACCCGCCTAAGGTACCTGATTGATTTAATAAAAAGCTGAAAAGCGATAGCTAGGCAGAGGAGGGATAGGCAGGGCTGGGGAGCAGAGAGAAAAGAGGGGCCAGCCAGACTTGGAGGAAGCAGAAAAGCAGGATGGACAGTATGTAGATGGGATAAATAAGCCTCAGGGCAGCACGTAGATTAATAGAAATTGATTAATTTAAGTTTAAAAAGATAGCTAAAAATAAGCTAAGGCTGATCATTCATACTTAATAATAAGTCTCCATGTCATGATTTGGGGGTCGGTGGTCCATGAAAGCCTGCTACATCCAATGCCCAAGACTATGGGAGACATTTACCAATCAAACCACCACACAGAAAGTCACTTTTCTTTGAGGATATGGCCATTGATAGCTTTGCTATACACCCAGTGAATGGCCCCACACCTATATGTGTGATGACATTTTGTTTATGATCTAACAAATAAAGCTTGCCTGAAGAGCAGAGTGCGGAACTAAGCCACTAGTTAGCCACAGAGGCCAGGCAGTTGTGGTACACACCTTTAATCCCAGCACTCAGGAGGCAGAAGTAGACAGATCTCTGTGAGTTCAAGGCCACCATGGGCTACACGAGATTGATCCAGGCTAAAAGAGAAACAGAACTGGGCAGTGGTGGCACACACCTTTGATCTCAGTACTGAGGATCTCACACCTTAATCCCAACACTAGGAAGGTGGAGACAGGAAGTGATATGGCTGGGCGGAGAGAGGAATATAAAATGGAGGAGACAGGAGCTCAGTCCTCTTTCAGGCTGAGGATTTGGTGGAGGTAAGAAGTCTCTCAAGTGGCTGGCTCCTTTACTGATCTTTCAACATTTACCCCGATATTTGACTCCAAGTTTTTATGGTTAAGACCAATTAGGATTTGTGCTACACATACGTGTACATGGTCAGCATTAATTGGAGCTATTTATAATATTTTTAAAGAAGACATGAAATGGCAGATGAGCTGGGGGGCTCCTGGGTGTGGGTGAGGTTGGAGGGAGGTAATTGAGGATGGATGAGATAAGACTATGTTGAAGGTTGGTTATGAAGACCCACTCTTTAATCCCAGCACTTAGGAGGCAGAAGGACAGCCTTGTCTACATAGTGAGACTGTCTCAAAAACAAACAAGTAAACAAAGAGCACATGCTGCAGGAGCATGAGAACCTGCGTTCAGATCCTAGCACCCAAATAAAAATCTGGGTGTGTGTAGCTAGAGTTTTTCTCTCCGGGTCCCGCCAAGTCCCGACAGTCCCGTAGCCCACTTATAAAATAAACATACAGACACTTATATTATTTAAACTGCTTGGCCATTAGCTCAGGCCTACCATTGTCTAGCTCTTACTCTTATACTCAGCCCATTTCTGTTCATCTACATGTCACCACGTGTTCTGTGGCTTTATCTGCTGCCTTTACATGCTGCTACCTGGACAGCAGGCTGGCGTCTCACCCAGACTTCACCTCCCAGCCTCTCCTCTCTGTTTGTCCCGCCTATCCCATACTTCCTGCCTGGCTACGGGCCAATCAGCGTTTTATTTATTCACAACATACAGGGCATCCCACAGCAGGTGTGGCTGCTTCCTGTGCACCTGTGACCATTAGTGAACGGCCCTGTCTCAAAGGAGTAAGGAGGCATGTGGTAGAGCAGGATAGCTGATGGCCTCCTCTGGCTCTGTGAGTGCACATCTGTACACACACGCATATACACCGCATACATATACCCCACGCTCACACATATGCACACTCACACATACTAAATGAATTAAAAAAAAAAAAAGAATGTCTGTCTGCTGAAGCAGAATCTTTGTAACTGGACAACACTTGTGCTGGCTGGTTTTGTGTGTCAACTTGACACAAGCTAGAGTCATCAGAGAGGAAGGAGCGTCAGTTTAGGAAATGCTGCCATGAGATCCCGCTGTAAGGTATTTTCTCATTTGGTGATCTTTGAGAGAGGGCCCAGCCCATGGTGGGTGGTGCCATCCCTGGGCAAGTGGTCCTGGGTTCTATAAGAAGGTGGGCTGAGCAGGGGAAGCAAACCAGTAAGCAGTTCCTCTCTATGGCCTCTGCATCAGTTCCTGCTTCTGGGCTCCTGCTCTGTTTTGAGTTTCTGTCCTGACTTCTTTCAGTGATGGACAGCAATGCTGAAGTGTAAGGCACTTGCTTTAGTAAACACTTTCCTTCCCGACTTGCTCTTTGGTCATGATGTTTCACTGCAGCAATAGAAACCCTAAGACAATACTTATGTGGGCCTTCATCTCTGGATTTGAAACAGGCTCACTTCCTTTTTTATATTCATGCATTCTTCCAGATGGTGTAGAATAAGTCATCAGTCGGGTGGTGGTGGTGGCGGCAGCGCACACCTGTAATCCCAGCACTCGGGAGGCAGAGGCAGGTGGATCTCTGTGAGTTCCAGGCCAGCCTGGTCTACAGAGCTAGTCCAGGACAGGCTCCAAAGATACAGAGAAACCCTGTCTCAAAAAAACCAAAAAAAAAAAAAAAAGAATAAGTCATCAGAGAATGTTTAGGATGATCATAATCTGAGCCTGGCTGCTGAGATGATTTCAAGCCACCTCAGCTATTGTTAACTCAACACATGGAAGTAAGGTAGTTTTGAACACAGACTGGTTTGAACCCTAGCTGTTTCTCAGATCTGGCAGATACTGTGTACTGTCTGCCTACCAGCTTCAGTGTTTCTACCCTCTACTCCTACCTCCATTTATGTCTACCCCATCTCTTCCTCTCTGTTTTTGTCAGCTGGCAATGTGTCCAGTCTTAGAGAAGGAACCATGTTTGTAATCACATCAGTAGGCGATGGCTTGGAGCACAGTGGGCATCTTGTGTCCGAGAAAATAGTCCTCCAAGATCACAGGGTAAGCTTCCTGTGATGCACATCAGAATAATGAAAAGCATCCTGGTCCTGGAGGAAATTGTGGAGCTGCTGAATCAGTCTTGGAACTACCTGCTTTCAAGCCTATCATTAGGTAAGCAGTAATGTTCCTGTGGCCTAGGCAGTTGTTCCGAAAGTGTGACGTGCACACAGGCACTGACATCATGTTTGGTAGCCTATAACGCAGAACCTATTCTTCCTGGTGAATCAGAATCTGTGGCTCCAAGATCTCCAAGTTTTCTGGTTTCTTTTTTTTTTCCCCTATTAACTTTTTAGAAAGTTTAATATTAGCCACTCTCTGTAAGTTTTCATTTCTTGAAATTGGATCTACCTTAATTGATACTGTTGTTGTCCAGATTCCTAAAAGCATATACGCCTCAGTTTCCTATGCTGCCAGAAATGTTCCAGTGCTTAAGTATATAAAATGCCTGCCTTGCATGTATTGGACACTCAGTGTTAACTATCTTTACTGGACTGTGCAGAATCCTTAGCTTGAATCTATTTTTTAACTTGCTTTAACTCAGTAAGTTTGTTTGATTGTGTGAGATAGGGTCTTTCTCCATAGCCCTGACTATCCTGGAACTCACTATGTAAACTAGTCTGGCCTCAAAAACACAAGAGATCCTGCCTCTAACTTTTGAGTGCTGGGATTAAAAGTGTGTGCCAACATGTAAAGCTGAAGAAAAATTGTAAAACTTGATCACAGAGACCTGTCACACTAAGGGAATGTGGGCTCTTTAAAAACTTGTACACTGAGTCATCAAAACTCAAAACTAAGATATTTGAAGTCTTTATTTAGCACAATAGAATAGTGTGTGCATGTAAACCAAATGCAGTAGTATATATACAGCCATATCTCATAAAATATAAGGCCTGAATATCATTGACTTATTTGGAAAAGCAATTTTTTTTTTCTTTTTTCTTTTTTTGGTTTTTTAAGACAGGGTTTTTCTGTGTAACAGCCCTGGCTGTCCCAGAACTTGCTCTGTAGATCAGGCTGGCTCAAACTCACAGAGCTCTGCCTGCTTCTGCCTCCCTAGTGCTGAAATTGAAGGCATGCACCATCACTGCCCAGCTGCAAAGCAAATTCTTAAATCCTAGGAACCTTAGGCACAATCAAGCTAAACACTCTATAAAGTCCGGACTAATCTGTGCACACAGACATGGAACTTGGAATTGGGAAGAAATGCCAGTTCCTAGGATAAGACACTTTAAGGGCATAAAAAGCTGTAACTCCATAGTCTTCTGGGGAATTAACACTGAGTAAATTGAGTCAATGTCAGGAGGAAGTTCGCACAGTTCAGGAGCCCAGTGATCAACACACACCCAAGGACCTGCTCCTTCTAAGCCCTTCTGGATTAGAGGTAATGACCTTTCTTTTCCTCTCTCCTTCCTTCCATTCCTCTCCCCTCCCGTCCCCTTTTCTCCTCTTCTCTTCCCTTGGATTCTCTTCCTTTCTCTTTTGATAGAGTTTTGTTTTGTAGCTCAGGTAGGCCTTGAATTGATGATCCTCCTGCCTCAGCCTCCCAAGTGATGAGATCACGATGCCTGACAATAATTAATTCTTATTCATATGGTTCAATATGCATTTGTCATGAGGGACTATCCAATGAGACAAGCAATTTGAGGCATTCAGTGTGTCACCCTTGCAAAAGATCATCCCACCTTGGACTTGTTAATGGTTTACATCCCTACTCCCACCTCAACCCACTGCACATCTCCCCTCACCCCTGGTATAGAGGGATAAAGTAAGGCTCATTCTTGCCCCGGTATCCAGCTGCTCCTTACCACCTAGCAACTCTGCATGAGGTCTAAGGTAGGGGCTAGAGTTTATAGAGGCTCTGGGAAAGACTGGTGTCGGGGGAGCTCCATCTGCAAGGCTACAGAGAATCCTCATACGCTGTGGGATAAGGCTTTTTAGCTGCTGCCAGTTGGCAGAGGAGTACTATAACCCTGTAAGTAATGTGTCGTCGAGGTCTTGTAAGGAAGCCCAATGAACTCATTGATTTCCCAGGATGAACTTAGGCAGAATTATGCCTTGGTTTGTCATTGGGATCTTAGGAGATGAGGTGATGTTGTTTAGTCTATGCTTGGGGAAGAAATTTTAGCAACAGCATTTGTTGGTAATGAAGTGGATGGAGGTTTTTTGTGCACCATCATTCAGGGACCCAATAGGCAAGTCTATCTGATGGTCCTGGCATCATATAAATATGATTTTGTCTTGATGGCTACATAAAATTCCAATATGTTTGAGCACTACATTCTCTTTATCCATTCATCTGTTGATGGACATCCAGGCTGGTTCCATATCTTGGCTATTGTGCGAGACACAGCAACAAAGATGGCTGTGCAGTGGCAGAGGACCCTGAGTGTTTGTGGCTAGACCAGGAGATAGCTGCGTCACTTCTTATGTCACTTTGGTGGGAACTAGTCAAGAGGCCCTTCCTGGATGAAGGACAGCTGATGTTTCCCACAGGCATTCTAAAGAAGAGAATACAAAGGTTAGGCTGGAGAGATGGCTCCGCTGTTAAAGGTTAGACTCACAACCAAAAATGTAAGAGAATACAGAGGTCAGCAAACCTCTGAGAAGAACAGAGAGACAGCAGGAAGAATGAAATGGATTCACAGGCACTATGTTAAAAGAGTTTCACTTTTTATAATTTAGCTTAATTATGAGGAAAGACAAGCTATAATCAATATATTCATTTATTCAATAAATAAAATGTCTTGATAATGAATTTCTGAGTATGTAATGAATTTTGTTTGGCAAATTGTGGCATTATGAATGATTTATTAGAATTTACTTCTGTATATTTGTTATTCATGTTGTTTCCCAATTTAACACCCTTAAAACCATTGGAATATCCCAAGCTATGAGTGTCTTTTGTATGTTGTGGCTGGTAGACTTCTAAATAGCACCAGGATGGTACTGGTGTGAGGGCCAAAGTTATGTTTTAAGTTTTAGTTACTGTGCCTAAGAGATCTATGAAATAAAAATGCCTCTTACCTGTAAGCCCCTTGCCCAAGAACAGAGACTTTCTGAAATGCTGGAGCCTATTATTTATGGGAAATAAGAGGTCACATTTTTCACGCCCCTAAACACGTTTGTTTGACCCCACTACACCAGCGCTTGATCATATGTAGATGGAACATATGTGAGCAGGAAATATGTCAGGATGTATGCTTGCCCCTGATTGGGAACCCTGGGATGGACCTAGCCAGAGTCCATTATCCTGGCCATTATTTAAAGCTTCCTTCAAACTTGACTCCAAGATTGTAGTAGTGGTCTTATTCTTTCTTGACCAGTGGGATTAACCCTGGTCACTGGTATTGAGAACAGGCAAAAAACACTTGTCCTAAGTACTACTATTTTGACTTCAGACTCCGTTTAACCTAAAGGGTGAAACAAAGTTCAGGTTCTCAAGCCCTTGGGGAGCTGGGGACTTTCAAACATCATGGCTGTTCTTAACAACAGTAGGAACAAATGAATCCGATTGGTTGGACTAAAAAGCTTGCATTGTATGTGGATTGACAATGATGGAGCACTTAAGGAAAGCCCCTAATCTTTGAATCCTGATTGGTGGGAAAATGTAACTATAACTTGGCACAGATGTTTGTGAGTTTGTTTGTTTGTTTGTTTGTTTCTGTTAGGTTGTTTGTGAGTTTTGTGCTTAAATATTTGTTTTAACTGGCATTCCGTGTCACAGTTCAGCTCCTGAGTCTGTTCTGTGGCTCCGATTGGTCAGCTCCTCTCTCTCTCTCTCTGCTCTGTATTAAATCTTGCTTTGCAGAAATCTCTTGTGTCTTCTTGGGTTGATTCGGAGCCTCAGACCACAACACCAGAAAGACCAAGGCACCCACTAGAGTCTGGCACTTGAAAGTCTACTTTCCCGCCTTTTGTGAGTTAATCACTGGCCAAGGTTTCAGTCAGGCCTGTGGAAAGAAGCCTTCACAGAAGAGCTTCTGATAGCTGAACTGGTGAGAGTTCTTGGAGGGTGGTGCTCCTGAGAAGGTGTGGAAGCTGTGGCAGTCCCACAGCCTGGCCTTCTAGATCTTCCCCATCAGGCTGCTCATTTGTAGCCTTTGTGATTAAATGGATACAAGAAAATGTGCCTCCTAATCTTGGTGGTTACCTTGACAGCATCTGGAATCAAGCCTCTAGGCAGTCCTGGGGAGACTTTCTTGATTAGATTACTTGAGGTGGGAAGACTTCCAAATGGGGCAGCACCTTCTGAGGCAACTCGAATACAAGGACATGCAAGAAGAAATTTGGCTTTCTGCCTCTTGCCTTTACTCTTGCCAGTGAAAGGAAAAAATTGGTAGCCATCTTGAGAGATGCTCCTTTCCTCTCCTCCTCCTCCTCTAAACATATTTACTGACCAACAGTTTTAGAACTGACCAGAAGTTGAACTCATGGGAAGATAAGGCCGGAACAATAAATCTATATATCCTGGACTTGGTAAAACAGGATATGGGGAGTAATGGACTCAACTGACCAGAAATTGAACTCAGGGGGAAAGAGGACTGGAACAATGAATCTGAATGTATATATCCTGGGTTCAGGATAAAAGCAGGACATAGGGAGTAAAAAATTTATGTCTCTGTAGATACCCTGAATCCTGTTAGCCATCAGTAACCTCATGCTCATAGTTCAGCCAGTAACTTCAACGAACTACCTCACCTCCAGCCCCCTCGTCCAATCCTAAGATATGTAACTCTCTGAATGTAAACTTTTCCTATATAAACCCCTTAAAGTAAGTGCGGGGGGGGGGGGGGGGGTGTCCTCCTCCACCTGCTAGGTCTAGTGTTTGGAATAGGGACCAAGCCCCAGGCTTGCTTTGTTATTAAAAAAAAGAAAAAAAGAAACCTCTGTGTGCTTGCATCGGATATCAGCTCTGTGGGGGTCTTGCTTGGGGGTCTTGCAACCTGGGCACAACACCAGAAAGTCCAACTATCTCTTTGCTGTTATTTGAGACATCATTAAATGGTCCTGGTTGTCCTGGAACTCACTATGTAGATCAGGTTGGACTTAAACTCACAGAGATTCATCTGACTCTGTTTCCTAAGAGCAGAGACTAAAGGTATGTGCTGACTTTATATGAATGTTTTGTCTGGATGTATGTCTGCACACAGAAAAAAAAGTATCAGATCCCATAGGACTATAATTATAAACAATTGTTTAGGTCACCATGTGTGTTCTGAGACTTGAACCCAAGACCATCTCTGCGGCCGACATGCTTAGTTGATGTTTAAGAAAAACAACACATATCTAGTTCAGGGCACTTTGTTGAGTGATACAGGAACATAAGAACATTTGGCTTTTGTCTCTATCTTTAATACAAGTGTCTATGGAGCACTGGCTATTAACAATGTTTTAGGTGCAGAGATGGAACTCTGACAACGTCCGACAATGACATTGTCTTCTAGCTATTCACAGGTTCATAATGGATTTAGACATGGATACAAACAGAGACACTGTAAGACAATGATGTGCAACACAGAGGCGAAAGGATAAATGGCGCTAGTTGGTTGGCAGAAGAGTCACCAGCCATGGCTACTCAATGAGAATGGGCTTTATTAGAAAGAAGAGGGCATAGGGCGGAGAAGCCAGGCCTGGCGGAGGGAGAGAAGCGGGGCAGAGCACACAGCAGAGAGGAAACGGAAAAGGGAGGTGGGGGTCGAGTGTGGCCTTTTAAGGCAGGGATTGCATGATCATGCAGCGGTTGCCCGCAACCCCCGATGACGTAGGACGTTACACCACAAAGAGTGAGAGCAGGGTACTAACAAGAGGTGCTTCAGGAACCCCGATGAAACACATCTCCAAACAGAGGTTGCGGTGGCTTGGAAAGAATACTGTAGGTTTTTTTTTCCTGTGTGACACACACTTTGCCAAGCAATGTATGTACACTATTGTTTGATCTCACAAACTACCCAAGGAACTTATTTTCCCTCACTTTATAAACGAGAAAGTAGAGCAGGTGAAATGTATCCCTACGAGGGGAGGGTATGAGCTGAGCAGCAGCAGCATCCATCACACTCCTGTTTGTGGATGTCATGTGACCGGATGCCTCAAATTCTGCCATTTTGACTTCCCTGCCATCATAGACTGACTGTACCCTTGAACTGTGAGCCAGAACAAACCCTTTACCTTGAGTTGCTGTGGTGGGTATTACTATAAAGAACCACCATGTAGTCTCTGTGTGTGTGTGTGTGTGTGTTTTGGTTTGTTTGTTTGTTTTGAGGAATGTGGAAAACTTTGGAATTTTGAACTGGAAAAGAAGTTGAATGTTGTAAGCCAAGCTAAAGGAGGAGCATGGAAGACGGTAGTGTTGGGAGAAATGTGGATGGTGCAGGCCCACCTTGTAAGATTTCCAAAGGAAGCAATAACTTCAGGGCTAGAGGCCATTTCTGTGACATGGTGGGGGTGAGGGGAGCAGATCTGGCTGTTTCCTGCCCTTACACTAAGAACTTGCCTAAGGCTAAACTCAAAGTTAATGGGCTGATTTCTTTGGTGGAGGATATTTCATGATACTGAGTCCGAGCGTGGTAACTGTTGATTTTCCCTGTGTAGGTCTACACTGGAAAAGAGCAAGTGGGGCAGAAAGAAAAACAGAACAAGGTTTGGAGAGTGAAAAAGTGCTGGGGACCTAGTACTCCAGCCAGGGCGTGTGCTCGATGGTAAGCTGTAGTTGTTAAGGAGGTAAGCACAAGTAAAGCAGGTCTTCTCTGAACTAGGGCAAAGGAGAGGATACCCTCAGGGCAAGACCTCACCCAGTGGAGCTTCCTACGTGTGAAAGGTAAAGGCCTAAGGCAGTGGTTCTCCACCTGTGGGTCATGACCTCTTTGGGAATCAAATGACCCTTTCACAGGGGTCACCTAAAACCATCTGCATATCAGATATTTGCATTATGATTCATAACAGTATCAAAATTACAGTTACAAAGTAGCAATGAAAAAATTTTAATCATAACAACATGAAGATCTGTAGTAAAGGGTCGCAACATTAGGAAGGTTGAGAACCACTGGTCTAAGGCATTCTCTGATCCTAGAAAGTAACTGTACACAAAGCTGCTGCTGCCAACATGGTCTAAGGAGGCCAGAGTCCACCCCAAGCTGGCAGCTGAACTTGGCAATGTCCATATGATACTGGCTTTGGAGGCATGGAAGATACAAGAAGAAGATATAGATTCTTCCTCCATGCTTCAGTGTGTGTGTGTGTGTGTGTGTGTGTGTGTGTGTGTGTGTAAGTATGTATGTATGTGTGTATGTATTTCATAAGTGATACTGAATCTGTCATAGTTACTATTGGTTTTCCTTATCCAGGTCTACACTGGAAAAGAACAAGTAGGGCAGAAATCTATGTGCTTGGGCAGGATCTTTCACTAAAGAGAATCATTTGGCCTTTCAGCTAGACTGGCTCACCACTATTGGAAAGGAATAGTCTCAGCATCTCAGAAACAAACATGAACATAGCTAAGTAACCAGGCAAGATTGTTTGGGTTACAAAATGATTTCATCTGTAAAAAGGGTGTGCATGGCCCAAACCAGGTGCATAAACACACCAGGGCAGGAAGTCCATTTAGTTGAGCTAATGCATGTGGTGACTGTGTTACATTCCATTGGTGGGAGTTCAACCTCTCTATCTGATGCAATTGGCTAATTCATAATTAGTGGGAAGGGGAAGGGTATGCTAGAGGGTCAAGTCTCAAGAATGTCCAAGGGTTGGGCAAATAGTCACGTACATAAGAGTTTCACAAGTTGGGGGAGGTTTACAGGCTAGCCACCTTTGACTGGGGGGAAACATTTCTCCTCTCTTTATTATGCATTTTCATTGTTTTTAAACTCTGACAGCATATTCTGACTTTCAGGAGCCTCTAGTTTCAGTGATTGTTGTGAGGATGATTGAGCCTCTGGAGGAGGACCCTAACACAGGGAGCTAGTTATCCCAACTACCTCTGGGATGTCTTAAATTGATCCCATCTTCCTAGGGGTAGCCTTTGGTCAAGCTGATAGACCTGGCCCAGCTGGAATGTTAGATGTCCACCTAGGCCAGAGGACCTGTTTTCTCTCTCTCTCTCTCTCTCTCTCTCTCTCTCTCTCTCTCTCTCTCTCTCTCTCTTTCTCTATCTATCTATCTATCTATCTATCTATCTATCTATCTATATCTATCTCTTTTGGTTTTTTTGTGACAGGGTTTCTCTGTGTAGCTTTGCGCCTTTCCTGGAACTGGCTTTGGAGACCAGGCTGGCCTTGAACTCACATAGAACCACCTGCTTCTGCCTCCCAAGTGCTGGAATTAAAGGTGTGCGCCACCACCACCCCACCGAGGACCTGTTTTCTTAACCAGAAGTTTCTCTGAACAGGCCTTTATACTACCTCTCTAGCATTCCTCACACTGGAGATCAGGGATTCTCCACCTTCCAAATGCAGAAAGTTGTGAGAGCCCCAACCATAAAATTATTTTTATTGCTAACTGTAATTTGGCTACTGTTATGAATTGTAATATAAATACCTGTGTTTTCTGAGGGTTTTGGATGATCATTCGACGCCCCCCTCCCCCCACAATGGTGTCACAACCCACAGGTTGAGAACCATTGCTGTAAAGGTAACTATAGAATCATTTAGGAACAAGATTAGAGAGCAGAACCCTCAAAACTTTTCCAGTATCTTTGGCCTCCATCAAGAGGCACAAATACATTTCTGGTGTTGAGCTGAGAGAGAAACTGGTTACTTTTGGTGGGGGCTTTTCTTACCATAAACTGCCTAGCCAATTTTAACCTCTTGTTTTTATCATCTGTCCACCCCACAAAGAGGTGACCCTAACGATGTGATGGAATTGGGTCAATGATCAATTTGCCAATTTTCTGGCTGAATGGGGGTGGTGGGCGTGGCAGCTGAGGTCTCCCTCTGGTTGAGCCGATCTAAAGAGAAGTGTGCTTCCCTTTGTAGAACAACCAGGTGTGGTGAGGAAACAAAGTCAGCCATGCAGGGTGGGGTCCGGCTTCCACTGGCATTCAGCTAGGAGAGGACCTATGGTCTGTGGGCTGGCTTCCACTGGCATTCAGTTCTGAGAGGGAGTGGGGTCTGGGATCTGGGTCTGCTTTCCACAGGACTCAGCTGTGACAGGAAGTGGTATACAAGTTGTCACCACAACTTTTCATAAAAGGACTAGATTTCTAGGAATCGGACATGGAGTTGTCATCGTGGGTATCTTTTTATCATCGAGGTGAGGATATAATGTGTTTAAGGCCCTCTGTAGTGTCAGCATGGCATTCAGACTAGATCCAATTGATCTAGAAGACAACCCCTACCCCCCCACCGCCACACACACAATAACTGGTAGTATGGGGAAAATAGATGGTCAGTAGCTGGGAACATGTGGTTACCAGCATCCAGGCCTTAATTTTGTAAGCCAGCTGCATGGCTGAGAGAACAAGAGGGTATCAGTAATGTCAGGGTTCAGTCTGGTGACATAACCTTGTGTATAGCTGCCCACAGGCAGATAGAGTGTGGAAAGAGGCTCGCTCAGGGTTCAGAGGCAGCTCTGGGGCATTTGGGCAGGTAATTTGGGGGTCTGGTTGTGTGGAATAGGAGCTAGTAAAGTGGACTGTAGTCTCCAAAGTAGCTATTTCAAAGAAGAATACAGTCCATGAAGGACCAGACCAGGACTTTCTAACAGTAGATTCCAAGATGTTTGTCTCTCCTGTGTCTACAGACAGACCATGTCTACAGGTCATACTGCTCTTATGAGTGGAAGGCTCCCTATTTCTAGGCAAATATTGAGCCATGATATCCACACAAAAAATAGTTTGGAGGGACTGGAGAGATGGCTCAGAAGTTAAGAGCACTGGCTGCTCTTCCAGAGGTCCTGAGTTCAATTCCCAGCAACCACATGGTGGCTCACAACCATCTGTAATGAGATCTAGTGTCCTCTTCTGGTGAGCAGGCATATGTGTAGACAGAACACTGTAAACATAAAAAATAAATAAATTTTAAAAATTGGAGTTAGTAGTCAACTCTTTATGTATCTTCTTTTAAAAAAAAGATTTAGCTATTTTTATTTTTATGTATATAATAAGTATTTGCCTGGAAGCATGTCTGTGTAACATGTGCATTCCTGGAGCCCCTGGAAGCTAGCAAGTATGTTTGGTCATCTGGCACTGAACCCCAGATCCTGCATAAGAGCAATAAGTGCTCTTAACCATTGAGTCGTCTCTCCAGTTCCATCCTCTGACTATCAAGTCAGTGATCACTGTCAGAACCTGGGTCCAACAGCTGTGTAGGAGTAGAGGACCTACTCTTGTGTCTCTCTCTCCCTCTCTCTGCTGTCCCTCTCCCCACTTTTATTTTCTTTTTTGGCATTGGAGTGCTATGAAACAATCTTTGTACACTGTAAATATGTATTACTCTCATTGGTTAATAAAGAGCTGACTGTCCAATCACTGTACAGGATAAAGTTAGGCAGGAAAACCAGACTAAGGATACTGGGAGGAGGAAGGGTAGAGTCAGAGGAGTTGTGAGCAAATGCAGAGGGAAACAAGATGGATGTACGATGTTGAAAGAAAGCACCACACATGGCAGAGGGTAGATAAGAAATATGGGCTAATTTAAAATGTAAGAGTTAGCTAGTAACAAGCCTGAGCTATCTGCCAAGGTTTTGTAATTAATATTAAGCCTCTTTGTGGTTATTTGGGAGCAGGTGCCAAGACACAGAGAAACTCCACCTATGTTGGAGATATAATCTAGGATCTACCCATGCTAAGCATGATCTCTGCAAATGAGCAGCAACTTTTCATTTTGGCCCATTAAGCCATTAACAGGTTCCCAAAGTAGATCTGATTACTTTACTTGGTGACTAGGTGAGGCAAAAATACTTACTGTAGCCCAAGCCTGGCGTGCATGCGTGTACACACACACACACACACACACACACACACACACACACACGTCTAAACATATTAACTTTGACATTTCTTTACAATGGTCTTATTGAGAGACTAAAACCGAAGCTGAGAAAGACTAAGCATCTTGTCTGAAGCCATAGAACATGAGAAGGTGGTGGAGCATTCATTCCCAAGCTTTCTCAAGCCAGAGCTTGTCTTCTTTTCATTGGCATCTACCACATCTATGAGCTCTAAAGAAATTAAAAACCAAATTCATGAAACCAGTGACCAAAGATCAAAGTGATGTTGTGTAGCTGTGCTGTTAGTTTCTGTTTTTGAGACGCTAGACAGTTCCAAGGGATGAAGCAAGAAATCTCAGCCTGTTAGAAGATGTTTCTATTTGGTAATCATATACCAAACATACATATACCAAGTCATACAGCTGACTTGACAGTGTCAATCATTTTATCCATCTGTGGACTGTATGTTCAACAGTGCCCCAAGATGATTCAACTTGGTTAAGTTCTTGTTTGGATTCCAAAAAAGTCACAAAGGTGCTCATAAAAAGCCAGACACAGACAAAATAGAATTAGGGAAATATCGCTGGTAAATAAATTAGCCCCAACTTTGAAATGTTTGGTTGGCTCTTCCTGTTTGGATGTTCTCTTGTTTGTTTCATTTTATTTGTCCCTGTCATGCCGTTCAGAGCAGGACAAACATGTCTTCCCGAGGGAGGGTGCAGGAGTCCCTGACCTGGGTTTGCTTGAGGTCTAATGTTTCTCCTGGTGAGTCTCGTGGACCTAGGATGCATTAAAAAGGTTTACTATACCTTGTTATAATAACATGTTAATTATGGAACACAAAACATTCCCCGTATCTGAGTGCTATTAAGTCCAGATCTTAGATCCTTCACTAGGGATTTGAAGAACACAATGAGGAGGACATAAGCCAAGGGAAGACAGTTTCCAAAGGAGGGCTGGCCTCAGCCTGATGCTGTGGGGACGTCTACCTCTAGGCTTATCCAGCCTGGGGCCAAAAGAGCTGGGTCAGAAGTATGGTTCTGGACACAATTCAGGGTTTCTGGGAGTACTGTGACAGTAGCTTCATTGGAAGCCGAAACCAGAATTGAGAGAAAAGGCTCCAAAGGTGAATGGGCACCCGGACAGAACTGGGACAGTGCTGCGGGTGTCTACGCTGAACTGGATTTGAACGCTTAGGAGCTTAAGGAACTCCCCGACCCCAGAGGAGTCTGGCTGGCGAGAACATGATCATGCCCCCCTTAAACATAGTTTCAGAACATGTTTAGACAATTTAAACGTATGCCATGACACCAGCACTGTGGGGGAAGGCAAACATTGATCAGACTAAGGTGTTTTTTATCGTAAGCAGCTTACCCTCTGAGATTTACACATGTGAAACAAGTTTGCTTAACTCTGGGAAGGATGTAATTAGACTATCTGACTCTGAGAAGAGAAATGGGATCCTTTGGTTACACCTGCTAGAAACTTACAGTGTGGATAATGAATAAGGTCAGATCGAACCCATGCATGACAGTCATTAAAAAAAAAAAAAAAACCCTAAGAGATGTCTCTGGGAGACAACACATTGAGGCTGAAAGTTGAGGACAGATCACAAAACAATGTGACAAGCAACGGTGACACAGAATGCATTGGGGAGATTTTTTTTTTCCAGCTCTGTAGTATTTTTCAGTATCAAGTTCAATGTCTGTGTTTCATAGACTTGGGGTGAAACGGTGAATAGCATTTCATTGACTCTTCCACAAAGTGGAGTTTATGCCGTTCTTTGAAACTCATTAAGAAAAAGAAGAACTGAAATGGACGGAGGACTTGGCTCAGTGGTAGAGTGCCTGCTGGGCTCCCACAAAGCCCCGGGTTATCTATCCTCCAGCACTGCTACCAGCGCAGACAGCAAACCCAGCCAAGCAGTGAGACACTGAAAAAAATCAATACGAAAAGTTCCTTTTAGAGTTGATAAAAAACGGAAATGAGGAAGATTCCCTTGGTTTTTAGATTACAGAGAGGAGATGACCACTTCTCCCTTACCACAGGACTCAATGTTAGTCTCTGTATTTCCTGAGAGGAAGATGGACTGATAACCAGAAGGCTATTGGTTTCTCTCAGCTGCTTCCAATTTGAACAACAACAACAACAACAACCACAAAGCAATAGGAGGCTGGAAGTAGCTTTGGAAACAGCGACTAATATTTACCATTTGCTCAGTGTGGATCTGGCTCGGTGGGTTGATTGTTTCTCACCCATTACCTAATTTAATCCTCTTAATCCATTGAGTAAAGGTTTCATTTTACTGATGAGTAAACTAAAATTTAAAGAGGGTAAGCGATTTGCCTGAGGTCACACAGCTGCTGAGTAAGGAAATGAGACTGGATGCAGCCGCGACTCTCTCCCAAGCTCAGGTTCGTAATAACTGTACCAGTAAGTGATTTGATAAGACCTGGTGTTTTGCAAAGAGAAAAAATAAAAAGATCAGGACAATCCATTTTCATCAGCATTTATCGACCGCCTTTCTTTTTAGGGAGGGTTCAGAACGCTAAATATTGTCATACAGACTGCAAACGAGACCAAGGGACCTGTCTGAAGCTCTGCCTGTCTTCCTGATGCTACCGTTGCATAACTACTCTTTATACAGTCTGCGAATTACACTGCTGGATAATGGACTTTAAATTGCATGTTTAAGTAGACTAAGAACTCTATAGTTAGTGGGTTATATTTAAGAAACCACAGAGTAGATAAGGCACACAATTAAAGAATTCGTTTCTTCCAAACCCCCCATTTGTGTTAGGATGTTGAGTTGCTATCTTCTGTGTGCAGGCAGGAGTTTGGATCCAGTAGCGATGAAGTCTGGCCCAGAAGTCTGCAGACTCTGAGTTATTTACCAGAAGCCATCACTTAGCTCACATTTGACACAACTGTTTACGTTCACAGACAATTTTGGGTTACCTGAATTTAGACAAGATTGGATAATCCCTTGAGTAATATGAGGTAAAAGTAGAATTCTAAGTTAGAAATGTTGGCTTACTGGCATCTTAGTTTGGTTGCCCTATGAACTGGATCAGCAAGCCTCTTGTTTATACGCTCAGAAAATATTTAATGGGAGTAGCTCCGTGGTAGAGTGTCTGCTGGAGTGCCTAAGGCCCCCAGTTTAATTCCTAGCACCACATAAATAAACAAAACGACCCCCAAAGAACTTTTGTTTTGTTTCATTTTTGAGATAGTGTCTCACTATGCAGTCCCAGCAGACCCAGAACTTGCTATGTAGACCAAGCTGGCCTCAAACTCATAGTAATTCGATATTTATTCACTTGTTTGTTTGTTTGTTTGTTTATAGGTAAGGTCTCACTATGTAACTCAAGCTTGCCTCAAACTCCTCTGTGCTGGGATTACAGCAGAGGCTACCATGTCTAGTTGTGTTTAACATTTTTTTTTTTAAAGAAACTACCATATAGCTTTCCTTGATTCACATTTTTAACTTTCTTTCCCTCATCTCTCTTCTCACTCCCTACACATACACACACACACACACACACACACACACACACACACACACACACACACTGCTGGGAGTTGAACCCTGAGAAAACACTATATGGTGGAGGTATACCCATTTTTTGTTGTTAGTGCTTTCAAAAATTTATTATTCACAATATGAAATTATTTTTGTTTCCTTTGGATTTTTATCTAGTAATGTTCCTTGGGTATCTTGTGGGTTTAATATATACTATGGACAATTATAATAACTCTGGAAGAGGTTCACAGCTAAACTAGAATATTCAAACTAAAACAGAATAGCACCAGGTCATTCTTGTACTCAGGAGACAGAAGCAGGAAGATAAATACAAGTTCAAGGTCAGACTGAGCTGCTTGGGGGTTCTAGGCTGACCAGGGCTACATAAGAGACCTAATTTCAAAACAAACAAGTAAATAAATTAGAGCTTGTAAATTAAATCTCACTAGCAAAAATATTAAAAATGAGAACAAATAAGTTTACTGGGCACTGTGTATATATCAAGTGTAGTTGGTCTCTGTTTCAGGGGCACAGTGTCACGTAAATATTAAGGAGACCGTGCCCTCAGTATCAAACTACAGTCTGTGCCAATAGGTCTGAAATGGGTATCCTTGGACCGTGAGCTCGGAGGTCTGGAGTCTATCAGAAATACCAATAACTTTGTGGTCTGCCATTGTCCGTCTTCCAGCAGATTGCACATCTGACAGCATTCGGAGACAGACCCAACAGCATGAACCCCTGATGGAATTTAGGGAGAGGTGCCCATAAAATGCAGAATACCTTATAGTACTTCAAGGGCCTCATGACAAAATTCTAGAAAGAACACAAATTATGAAATGATGAGGAAGTGGGACTAAGAGAGGGTAGTGCGTGCATGCGTGTGTGCGTGTGAAAATATGACCAAAATACATTACATACTTGAGTAAAATTGTCAGTGAATAAGCAGAAAATTAACAGTTTCTCGGAGGTATAAAATATGAGTGAAAAATGAAAAGAATAAGGAAGCAAGTTTGTCTCAGAGTGAGTGGGGAGTGGTTCTAAGTTATTCGTCACTAGGTGACCTGGACTGTGACACAGTTTAGACACATGGGAAAGGGTGGGAATGACTGGCTGGTGGCCTGCTTATCCCTCAAGGAGCTGTAAAGCTCAGTGACAAAGGATTCCCAGCAGAGCTGATCTCCCCCTCTGATAATTTAGAGGGGAAGACGTCTCAAAGTATCCACTTGCATGTTTCTTCTTTCATTCCCACGTCTTTATTCTCTTACCTTTAATTTCTCTTAAAATTTTCACTACTGGGGTTGAGGATTTAGCTCAGTGGTAGAGTGCTTGCCTAGCAAGAGCAAGGCCCTGGGTTCAATCCTCAGCTCCAAAAAAAAATAAATAAATAAATAATTCACTTCCTAAAATATACAACTGTTTATTTGAATGCAATGGCTTAAAAACATTCTGCTGTCAAGGAAACCTATTTAAGCAGCTGACTGTGTGCCTCAAAGGTTAGTGTGTATGGGGTCCTGGGTTCAAGTCCCAGCTCCTTCATGTGAACCCAGACAAGACAAAACAAGGGAAGGAGTATATATACTTGTATGAAAATGTTCTTCCCTCCCTTCTTTCCTTCCTTCCTTCCTATTGGTTTAAATATTAAGGCCACTCCATGTAGTTAAAAGGAGGTTTATTTTGTGGGGTAACTCACAAGTGAAGGGATAGGTAACAGGGTCTGGGAAAGGTGTAGCGCAGTCTGGCGGTGTTTTCTGGAGAACTCTGCTCAGTCTACCTCCAGCGTCCTGGATCCAGGAACCAAGAAAGCCCAAGCATCCAGATCTTCAGGGTCCTCTCTTGGCTCCGCCTTGTAGGTGTGACCATTACCCTCAATGGGGGTGGCACTTCCAGGTCAAAGCTACACCTCCCCCTTTTGTCTAAATAAGAAGGTTCTGACCTAATACAAGACTATATACAATAGGAATGATTATCAATTATTGTCCAGGAGTAATAAGGGATAAGAACCTAGATAAGATGGAACTACAACCAACGCGAACAATATCAAACAAGAGACACATACTAAAATCCAGAGAAGTCTGGAGCATAGATAAATGGCATGTTACAAAGAGCATTTGAGCACTTGCCTAGCAAGCACAAAGCCCTGGGTTCGATCCTCAGTTAAAAAAAAAAGTTCATTCCAAAAGGTTTCCTATCCTAAAGAACCTAAATCTAATTTTATATATATATATATATATATATATATATATATATATATATATATACATATGCTAAATTGTAACTATAACTGCTAGTCTTCAATACCATCAAAGACCTGAGAAGGAATATAATGGTACCTGAGAAATGGGAGAAAGATGCAAGCAACTTTTGGGAGTCTTGCAAGAGTAGACAGAGACAGCTGGCAGCCTGGACAGTCACCTAATGTTTCTTAGCATCGTTGGTGCATTCAAATTGGCTACAGGCCTAGAGTATCTGACAGACCATTTTCAGAAGCAGGAATTCTGAAAGACCATCTTACCCTGTCTTGGCAGAGTTCAGAAGTCACTTTTCCTTGTGTCTCGTTTGTCCAGAAGGACAGCACTTGTACTGTCAGCAGTTGAGGCAAGTGCAGTTCTTTGCCCAGTAGGCCATTTTGTGACAAGAAGACAAACTTCCAAATGGAAATGTCTTAGAAGCCCAACATCATCTCAGGATCAAATCGGTACTGCCAGGAGCAATTGTGTCTCATGTCAACAGAATTCTAAGTTATTTAAATGCCATGTTCTCTAGGTCCATGAAGTGTTTGAAGATTACCTGTCCATTCGACCTATATATCTGTAAATCTGGAGAACCTAAATAACATAACTATAGAGATGACAAGCATAGGTGACTATAAATCTATAAGTCCTATCTACCTAAATAACCTAAGGACTAAGGCTTCATCTAACAAGGTAAACAGTCTATAAGCAAATGTATGGTAAAAGGATGATGACTTCAAAGTTGTGACAATACACAAAGTATCTTTAATAGAGGTAGGAATGCATAGTGCAATATATAATATGACAATAATCCTAAATATATATCAATATACAAAATATCCTAAACAGAGGTAGAACATACATACAGTATGGCAGATATAAATTTACATTTGTATCAATATAGAAATATTTCAAATAAGAGAAGTATATGTACATTATAACAAATATATTTCTGTATTTGTATCAGTATACAAATTATCTTAAACATGAATATAAAAATAGTTTACATTTGTATCAGCATATAAGAATCCATAGGACTGGAGAGATGGCTCAGAGGTTAAGAGCACTATCTGTTCTTCCAGGGGTCCTGAGTTCAATTCCCAGCAACCACATGGTGGCTCACAACCATCTAGAATGAGATCTGGTGTCCTCTTCTGGCATGTAGGCATACATACAGGCAGAACACTGTATACATAATAAATAAATCTTTTTTAAAAAAAAGAATCCATAACAGTGCAAATTATCTAAGGCTGTTATTTTACTAAATTTGTTTACTAGTATATACAATAATCTACCATAATATCTTATACCAACCATTCCACTTTTTCTTTTCTTTGTTTTGTTTTGTTTTTTTGAGACACTTTTTCTTTTCTTAAGGTGAATACTGAGTCTGATATTTTCTTCCCCCCCCCAACCCTATAACCATCATCCATAACCCGGAGAAATAGGAAAGCTTAGGGATAAGGGGCATCGTTTTTCTTAGAATTGCTTCCTGATGTTTAGGGGGCGATGGTATCTCTGTGGGGTCCTGAAAGAAAGTTCAGATAGTTAGGTCTCAGATGGACTAATGTAGATTCTGTAGCCAGTCTCAGAGTAATGGGGAAGGTTGTCTGAGATTCTGGCTAGATGTGAGTACAATGAACTATCTTATCATGGAATTATCTTGGAGAGTTTTCAGTCCAAGTTTGATCATTAAGTAATGTTTGTGAATACCATGGCATCATTCTGGGCTGGGTAGAGTTGTTGTTGTGGGGCCCCATCTTCCTTCTGGAGACTTCAGAGACTGCTATTGGAAAAACTTATTTTTTACCATGAAAAACTTGAACATTATTAATATATCAAAATAGAAAGTTTGGGGGTTGGGGATTTAGCTCAGTGGTAGAGCGCTTGCCTAGCAAGCACAAGGCCCTGGGTTCGGTCCTCAGCTCTGGCAAAAAAAAAAAAAAAAAAAATAGAAAGTTTGAATTTGAAGATGACATGGTATGTAAGAAAGGATTCTGAGAAATCAAGAGTAAGCATGGAGAGAATTAGAATCTTGAAGACAATGGCCCTCTTTATTGGCTTTATTGGTTTCCTTCTGTCCCATACCACCTTCTTTCCTTCCTTCCTTCCTTCTTTCCTTCCTTCCTTCCTTCCTTCCTTCCCTCCTACTTTCCCTCCTTCCTTCCTTCCTTCTTTCCTTCCTTCTTCCTTCCTTCCTAAGGTCTCCCTGGCCTTGAATTCTCAGAGATCTGCCTATTTCTGCCTCCTAAGTGTTGGGATAAAGGTGTAGATTACCATACCCAGATTCATTGTTGTTTATACATGTGTGTGTGCATGTGTATACCACATGCACGTAGATGTCCTCAGAGGATAGAAGAAAGCATCAGTCTTCTGGAGCTGGAATTACAGGAGGTTGTGAGCTGCCTGACTTGGGTGCTGGGCACTTCTCCAGCCCTGAAAATGTTATGTAACATGGTACCACATATAATGAAAATAAAAGAGAGAAAAGAGACAGCAAAAAAATCCCGGTCACTTTGGTACCGAAGGACTTCAGAGCAAATGTAAGTTAGTAAGATTGAGTTTTCTTTTGTTTCTCTCAAGTGTCTGGAGAATTTGTGCAAATTACAGAAAACACTCAGATTTTACCCGTTAAAACACAAACATGAAAACTATGCTTCTATGCTTTTTTACTGATTTATTTTTTTCTAAACAGATCAAAAAAATCAGAGTTTACCCTTCCCAACTTTAGTACTGTGGGAAGATTCTAGTTTGAACAATGAAGCACTTCCTTAGTCGAGATGATTTGTGTACTCTAAACTTAAACTTGAGCACAAGGAATGATGCCACAAACTCTCAAGGCTTAACAACCCCTCCAAAGAATCCCTGAAGATGACGTCAGCTGCTCGTATCTCTTCTGAAGACAGTAATGGTATACAGAGTAGGGATTGTGATTTAGATAGTCACGGATGATAGGACTCATTGGGAAAATGAAGTAGTTTCTGTCAGCCTAAGGACAAAGAACACTACACAATCTTGAAACACATTCACAGGTTGATTGTGACGTTTGTGAGCACTTCCTGGTTCTTGTCAGAAACTGTGTGCTTTGTTTGTTTGTTTGTTTGTTTGTTTGTTTCTGTCTCCATTAATGGCCAAGGTGGTTCTGTCTGTAATACGGTTTGTCCAATCAGGACCAGGTTATAACTGATGACTCTTCTATAGGTCATTATATCCACTAGCATGGCTGGAGATACACTGTCAAAGAAAACAGCTACAAAGAAGTCCAAACCACTTACCGTCAGAACCGGTCGTGCTGTGACAAAGACTATATGGTTAAGTTTTTGTGATAGTCATGCCAACCTTAACCCTGACCTTCCCTCTCTCCTCACTCCTCTCCTCCTCTCTTCCCTTCTTTCTGTATTTACTGGATGCCTATTCCATACCAGACACTCTTGGTAGGCCCTGCATGCACAGTGCTAAATAAAATAAACCTTGACTCTTTTGTTAGATCTGTGGGGTTTTTTTTCCTGTTTCAAGCTTGTTAATTCTGTAATGATATGGCTTGGATCTTATGCCAACTACTAAATATCATGTCTTGACTCCACACCCGTCCTTCCTTATTCTGGTTTGATGATGTCAGGCAGAGTCTGTGGGAACAGTTTTTCTGCTTTGCCCATTGCTTTCTGTTAGGTGTATGGTGGATAAAAAGGACTTCCTCCTCTTTGTGTGTTTCATGCATTCTCGCAGTGGTACCCAAGCTTCTTTATGCTCGTGGAGGCCGCATGTGTCAGCATCACCACTGTGAGGGGTACATCATCACAGTCAGCTTGTTTAACACTTGAGGAGATGGTCTCATCACACACCCTCAAAGACTCCAGTATCTGTCAGCCCTCATTTTTTAAATTAATTTATTTTTTTTAGATAGGGTCTGGAATTCACTATGAAGTTCAGGTAGGCCTTGAACTCTAAGCAGCTCTCCCAAGTGCTGTGATTACAGGTCCAAAGTACCCTGCCTAGCTTGTACCCCCTCTTTGAAGTTCTAGGTTCCATAGAGCCCCTTCTTTGAGCAGGCTGTAAGACTTTAGTACTAGTTAAACACTGCCTTTAAAACAGATTTATTTTTATTTTATGTATATGGGTGTTATGCCCTGCATATACATCTGTGTACCATGTGTGTGCAAAATGCTCTCAGAAGCCAGAAGAAGTCACTGCATTCTCTAGATTCGGAGCTATAGATTGTTGTGAGTGGCTATGTGTGTTAGGAACCAAACCTGGGACTTCTGCAAAGGCAATTGTAGCAGAATTGTTAGGAGGTCTTATTATTAAAATCAAACCCAGAGCCAGGTATTGGGGTGAATGCTGGAAGATCAGAGAAACAGAACAAGCCACAGCCACCTCACCTTGCCAATTCCTCAGCTGATCCTGTTTCCTCAGACTGGAAACCTCTATGTCCTCATCTGAATGGATCTTAGCTGAACTGTTTGTTGCTCAAAAGCCTAAAAGCTTAACTAGCTCTAGTTCCTGGTCCTCATGCCTTAAATACCTTTCTGCTTTCTGCCATCACTTCCTGGGATTAAAGGCGTGAGTCACCAGGCCTGGCTGTTTCCAGTGTGGCCTTGAACTCACAGAGATCCAGGTGGATCTCTGCCTCTGGAATGCTAGGATTAAAGGTGTGAGTGCCACCATTTTCTAGCCTCTATATCTAGAGGCTGTTCTGTTCTCTGACCCCAGATAAGTTTATTAGGGTACACAATATTTTGGGGAACACAATATCACTACGGGCAAAAAGTACTCTTAGTCAATGAGCCATCTCTCCAGCCCTAACATGGTCTTCTTTTGCTCAATTTCTTGGGCTCCCTCTTCAACCTTCTCAGTTTTAATTATCCCAATCTTTCCTATTCCATGGCTATAAAAATTCTTCTCACAATGTAATTATACCTATGTATTGATTTAAAATATTTATATTCACTTTTTTTCGTAACTCTTCAGTACCTAGTAAGCCACTGGTTAACTTTTCCCATTATAACTAGTAGTCATATCAGGCATGATTGGACGCTAACTCATGCAGCTTTATTTGTTTTCTGAATTTTGCTACTCTTCCTTTTCCAGATCTCTTTTTGTTGCTTTGTCATTTTGTTTGTTTGTTTTGTTTTTTGAGACAGAGTTTTTCTGTAGCTTTGGAGCCTGTCCTGGACTAGCTCTGTAGAGAGATCCACCCGCCTCTGCCTCCCGAGTGCTGGGATTACAGGCGTGCGCCACCACCACCCAGTTTGTTGCTTTGTCATTTTTAATCAAGAACATGCTAACAAGAGTTCTTATCCCGGTGGTGGTGACAGCAGCGTATGCCTTTAATCCCAGCACTCGGGAGGCAGAGCCAGGTGAATCTCTGTGAGTTTGAGGCCAGCCTGGTCTACAAAACAAGATCCAGGACAGGCACCAAAACTGCACAGAGAAACCCCATTTCGGGCTTACTGTGCCCCGTGTCCTTTCCACTGCTGTGCTCTCTACTGGGTCTGTTTATTTGTTGTGTGCTTTATCCCATTCATACTTAATATCTTTCTTTTTAAACATAGATTTTATTTTTTAATTAAGTATGTATGTGTGGGTCTATGGTGGGTGAAATGTTAAGGTGCCTGGGAAGTCCAGAAGAGGGCTTCAGATCCTGGATTTTATTGTTCTCTGTTTTTTGTTTTTGGAGACAAGGTTTCTCTGTGTAGCTCTGGCTGTCCTAGAACTCACACTGTAGACCAGGCTGGCCTCAGAGATCCACCTGCCTCTGCCTCTTGAATGCCAGTATTAAAGGCATGTGCTACCGCTGCCTGGCCAGTTTGGTGGTTCTAATGGCTCAGAACTTCTAATGGAAACAGTCAACCCCAATTAACAATTTTTTTAAACCTACTCTCTGTTCCTCCTCCTCCTCCTCCTTCTCTTCTTCCAGTTCTTCTAGCATGCATTTATTTACTTTGGTGTGTATGAGTGTACCAGCATGTACATGCCATGGAGTATACTCTATATGTAGATATCCTGGACTAAAACATAAAGGAATGCACAGAGCAAGAAAAAAATATCTAAAGAAACCAGAGCAAGGAGGAATCAATGCTTTGCTGCTCAGATATTAAACTAATCTGACTTTTCTTTTGAGTTCAACAAATTTTAGGCTGAGAGCTGAGCTGCTGCCCTGGGCCTTGAGCCTTCGTGGAGTTGCAAATCTCCAACTCTAAGAACACAACCTAGAACCAGTTATAATGACACAAAACTCCCACTCTAAGAACACAACCTAGAACCAGTTATAATGACACAAAACTCCCACTCTAAGAACACAACCTAGAACCAGTTATAATGACACAAATGGGTAATCTGAGCTTTGGAGAGATGGAGGGGGGAAGATCAGATGTTCAGGGTTTTCCTTGGTTACATAGTGAGTTTTCAGTCAGCTTGAAATAACATGAAACTATGTTTTAAAAGGGGAGGGGAGACAGGCATGATGGCACATGTCTTTAATTCCAGCATCCAGGAGGCACAGAAAGGCACATCTCTGTGAGTTCCAGGCCAGCCTGGTCTGTATAGTGAGTTCCAAGCCAGTCGGGGCTACATAGTGACATCTTGTCTCAGAAGAACAAAAAAAATAATAATAATAAACACACCAACAAAGAAACCTGGAAGTCTAGAAGGCCCCGAATTGCTGCAAATGTGAGCAAGTTTGGATGGAAAGATGATCATCCAGAAATGACAGAGACCTCAGAGACTACCTGAGAAGGTTGCCCTGAGCTTGAACTGTCCAAAGCCAAGAGGTAAAAATTATGGGGTTGTCGGCAGGAATCAAAGTAGCACGGTGGGTTATCTTTGTTTGCCTTTTCCATTTCCTTGTTCAGTTGATTTCTCAGGCCCTATGTACTCCACAGCCTGGTGGAGTGTTCCAGAACCAAGAAGAGGTGCATGTAGAGGAAATCAGTGAAGAGAGACACTCAGTAGAGAGAAGGGTATCTTCCCTGAGGGAGCCAAGGAGACACAACTGAAGGCCAGGCGGCTGAGCCTAGGAAAAAGCCTGGGGGTTCTGCTTTCTCATGAAGAGACTCTAGAAAAGGCAAAGATTCATTTACTCAGGAGACTACAATGTGATCAACACCAAGATGAAGAAGAGGTAACTTCCACATCCAGGACCAGACAGTAACCTGGTAACTGCTAACCACATCCCTACCCACTGGATCTTCCCCACTGAAAGTTCCCACTTGTTACCAGCAAGCTTGCTGATGGCCAACATGAATGATGCTGCCTGGGGTTCGCAGAATGTCAAGATGCTGTCCACCTGGGTCCTGTGCTGGCTCCCGTCCTCTCTGCTCTTGCAGACAAGACTCAGAAGGTGTCCCAGGTGTGAGCTGTAGGGTCAGCGGCCTCTGCCTGGTGAGATCCCAGCAGATGGGACACCTGGGTTGAGCACCAAGGTCTTGAACTATTCCCGTTTTATGTTTTTTCTTTCTCTCAAATAACTGTTGAGAGAAATCTCAATGAAATCCCTGTCTTTTGGGTTAAGAGGGTTGAGTAAAAATGAACTAGGGTCTAGAGTTGATGAAAAATAAGCAAAATAAACATTCTGCACTATTCTCCTTACCCACATGGCTGATCTAGGGTGGGTAAAAGACCAAGGAATTGTAAAACCCTTTAATGATAAGAGGTTTAGTTCAGCCCTGAAGAGAAAAGATACTGCTTGGGTGTGTCTGGGGACCCCATATCAGAGAAGAGACACTGTCAACCTACACACAGCTGATGTAAACGGCTCCCTTGGTTCTGGAGAAGGAGCTGAAGATTCAATTCTCCTTGCTCATCTTTAAAAAGGGAAGGAGTGTAGCCAGTCTCACAGAGCCCAGGGGGCTTTTTCTTCAGTGTTTGAAATAAAAAACAAAATATGGGGGTTGGGGATTTAGCTCAGTGGTAGAACGCTTGCCTAGCAAGCGCAAGGCCCTGGGTTCGATCCTCAGCTCTGGCAAAAAAAAAAAAAAAAAAAAAAAAAAAAAAAGAAGAGAGAGCGAGAGAAACATAAACAAAACCTTATGACATTCATAAAACTCCAGCATGACAAAGTACAAATGAGGGCAGGCAAAGAGATGACTCAGCAGTTCATGGCTGTGAAGCAGCCCTGGGACCTGAGTTCAAGTCCCGGGAAGCACATGGTGGAAAGAGAATTGTAGGGCCATACATGCCTCCACCCCAGGCAAACAAACCAACAAACAAATAAATAAATGTAATAATTACCAATGAAACTATCCCTTTACCAGGTATTCATAGCAACAGTGTTTACAATTTTAGGTGAAGAGAAACTCTCTCAAGCTAAAAAAAATAGAACATATGCAAAGAGTACATTTAGTTCAAGTCGAACTTAAAAGACAAGTTAATGCCTGCATACTCACTACAAGTAATGAAAAGTCTAGAATTAAAAGAAGGTTGGCTGGAAAGAAAGAGAGAGTGAGAGCCGGGCAACAGTCCCATCTTCAGTGTGCCGAAGCCTCATTATATCTGTGTGAATGGATCATTTTATTTCTAATGGTGGCCAAAATAAGTCTGCACACTGATTTATCATGGGAGGATAAAAGAGCTCTTCGGGTGTACAAATACTTCGAGCTTTTTGTCCGTGGATAACCTGAAAGAATAACAAAGAATGAATGTTAACACTTCGTGAGCAAATCCAGGAAGAGCAGACGAAAGGCTTACCGAATTTTGTGGGGGGCAGAGAGAATCACAGCTGAAATTTGAAAAGTACAATTTTTACTTTTGCCTTGGGAAATGCATTTCAACTCAATGTCAAAAATTATCTCCAGAGATGAATTCTTACATCTGCAAAAATTTTCCAGTAGACACTGAAGCTACAACTGTCACAAGAAAAATTGGAAACATTTGACATCCTTAATGAGATGCCCAGACTTGTACCCAAAGCCTCATAAATGCTAAAAGAAAAAAATGAAAATTATACATTTACACAGCCATAATTAAACCTAAAGTTGGGAGCCAAGTGAAAAGGGTCAGCCTTAATTCATAATTAGCTGTTTTAAATTCCAGTAACTGCTAATGCTTCCAGTGAAATGGAATTCCCAATATGAATCCAGAATAAATGACATCAAGCTCGAAACATTCTGAGCTTAAGTCTGAGGTGAGCTGGTCTCATCACCTTTGACTCCCTGTAACCTATCAACTGCTTTCTTGAATTAAAGGGTTTGAAGAAGATTACAATACTTACTGAGGCAAGCCTATACTTCTGTGGTTGTAACGGGCCTTTTAGCAGGCCTGGGATTGACCTCAGCTTCTAAACACCATGTCATTTGGTATCTCATGTTGAATGTGTTATTTTATAGTTGCTCCAGCCTTTAGCATTTTTCTTTGTATGAAGTCAGGTGAGTTATTTCCAGGTGAAAATCCAGTTGCTGACATGGATTTTAGCCACGTCAAGCTATGTAGACAGCGGCTATTCAACTTTAGGAAATGTTACTTAAGAAACTTACTGGTTGCCTGAAGCTGCCATTTTTAACTGTGAGACCTCCCTAAATGTTGATGAAAAAGTGTAAATATAAACAATGGTGCCTTTCTATGCAGCACATATTGTTTGTGGGGATGATGAGACACGGGACGCTGGATGGGGCCAGTTTGTGGGGTTCTGCACTGACAGAATTGGATAGTTTAACTTTGAGCTGGGAAGGGATGGAGATTAACTCCCTTTCCACAGTAACCAAATACAGGGGAAGCAATAATAAAACCATTCTATTACTGCCAGTTCTCTATCATCCATATCAAGGTCATTTATCTTTTCAGGGGCTGGAGAGATGGCTCATTGGCTAGAACTGTCTGAAGACCCATGTAGATTCCCTGCACCTACATGGCAGCTCACGACTATCTGTAACTCTAGTTCCAGGAGATCTAGCGCCATCGTCTGACCTCCATGTGCACTACATGCACATGGTATACAGACACATGGAGGCAGAACACCCATACAAATAAAGATAAATATATGAAATGAAAGAATAAACTTCAGCAGACATTTAGATTAAAACTTGGGCTTAGTCTGTCACTCAGCATGCTTGTGTCGGGCTCTGCCTTTCTTACTGTCTGTTAATGTGTTCTTTGAGATGCAGATTTTAACATTTATCCGTCTAAAACATAATTAGAAAGATAGCACAGCTATCAAAAGTCATAAACAGAATAATTTTGCCCCTCATTATTCTTTTGGCTTAAGTCGACTTTTTTCCTCCTTTATAAGCTAATTCCTTTTCTTAGCCCACACAATCCTGTTTTTGCCTTTTACAAGCATTTTTAAAATGTTTAAAAATATAAGGAACACATCTTTCAGATCTGGTTGTGCAGGATGACATCAAAATGCAAATCCAAGCCATTGATGGCTGTCTGTTACTTGCTGCCGGACTTCAGGGTGATGTGCACTTGGAACTTGGTGCTGATGACACCACATAGGGCTTTGTGTGTATAGAGGCCAATGTCTAAAATCTAGCCAAATGTGGAGAAGATGCTGTTATGTTAGTGCTTGGAGACTGAGGCAAAAAGATCACCAGTTCAAGACAAACTGGTCTACATAGTCAGATGCTGTCTCAAAAACTGAAGGAGACGATATCTACAGCAGTAACAACTTAAAACATGTCAGCTGCACGGGATACCCTAAATGTTCTTGTAGCCACCCTATAAAAAGTAAAATGAGAGGCTGAGGGGATTGCTCAGGACACAGAGGCACTTACTGTGAGGTGTGAAGGCCTGAGCTCAACTTCCAGTACCCAAGTGTAGCTCTACAAGCCTCCAACCCAGCACCACACACACCGGGTGGAGGCAGGAGGATGACTGGGGTTTGCTGACTGCCAGTTCAATGAGAGAGCCTGTCTCAAGACAGAGTGATAGGGCAGGACACTCAGAGGAGGCCTACACACACGCACACACAATCACACACTCGAACACATGTCTACACACCCACATACAAAGGTAAATTATTTTTTAAAAGTACTTTTAATACAGCACAGTTAATAGGTCATTTCAACCAGTGTAAAATTATTTTTAAGCATTGATTTTTTATTTTTTATATTATTTTTATTTTATTTTATTTGTTTATTTGATGTTTATTTATTTTGGTTCTTTCAAGACAGTGTTTCTCTCTGTAGCTCTGGCTGTCCTGGAACTCACTTTATAGACTAAGCTGGCCTTGAACTCAGAGATCTGCCTGCCTCTGCTTCCTGAGTGCTGGAATTAAAGTCAATGTGCCATCACCACCCAGCCAGTGTAAAAATTATTAGAGACGGTTTGTATTCTTTGCTTTTGAATTGAGTCTTTGAAATTTTGTGTACATTTTATATTTACAGTTCATCCTGATTTGGGGTGCCCATATTTCAAGTACTTGAGAGCTTCAGGTTTAACAGTGAGTGGCTGGGGGGCTCCTGGGCTCACAGAGCAGCTACTGGGCACGATGCTCATGAACATCAACAAGTTAAGATGTGTGTTCACACACACACACACACACACACACACACACACACACACACACACACATCCCTGCAGTCTCTGGGAGCAAGGTTACCATTAAGGATATGTAATTAGAGGAGTATCTGGAAGAGAAAGGAGTTTGGGGAGAAAAATGAAAATGGAACACTGCTTTCACAGTACAGAACTCTCACTTCCAATTCCCCAGACCTTCTCTACAACCCATTTTTGGGGTTTTCTCTATCCATCTGTCTATCTGTATGAGCTCTTCCTCCTCTCCAGCTGACACGGCAGCCTTTCCCTTCCCACCGGCGTTTCTGTACTCTCTCTGGAGTATTTACAGCTGTCTCTGACTCTCTTTTTTCCTAACTGTTCGGTAGTTGTCACAACTATTGCACGTTAAGCTCCCACCCCCACTGCCACCCTCCAAGCCATCCATCTCCCTTGGGTTTCTCATTCCTTTAGCCCCTTCTCAAACTGGCAGATTTCTCTGAAGCGTTAGTCACATTGCTTCCTTGTTCAAAACCTCGCCTGGGACAGAAGTGATGGTGTACTCGTGGAGTCCCAACACACTGAGGATTGAGGGGTAGCCTGGGGACCCCGAGTGATGATGTCTGTGAAGACATGCTGTCCCTTGGCTCTCCAGCATTGTGTCCACTTGTGTTTCTATTCTCTTTTAGGGACCTCTTTTTTTCCAATTTGATATAGTCTAGAAACTTGAGCACGTGACCGTGACTTGGCCGTGTTTTCTAATGTGAATTCCTCAGAAACCTGATAAAGAGACCAAACATGCCTGGATAGTTTGCGACCTTGTTCTGAGGTCACCATGATAGTCTACTTTCTGGTCTGGTTCTTTAGCCTTCCCATTGACTCTGGAAACTCCTCCTATTTTTCCCATCATTGTTTCTGTTGAAGTTTGTCGGGAGTAGCTCCTGATGCTTACAACATCCGGCTTCCCAAAGCCAACTCTTCCTTTCTCTGTTGCACGTGGTGTAAGTTTTCATTCAACTCTCAGATTTCCCCACAGTCCAGCCCCAGCCTGGTTTCCTTTCCTTTATCCAAACCACAACATCGCAGTCACTTCTGGACTCTGAAAAATGCTGTCAGTCTTGCTTTTCCCGTTCATTCTTCTGACCACATTCATTGATTCTTCAAGGTTCTGTCCAGAAATTAGATTTTCTATGAAAACTAATTTGATAGCTTACATTATCTAACACAATCTTTGCCATCTTAGTGGTCAGTGTCTATGATCAGTTTCCCAGTTAGTACTAATTAACTTTTGTATTTGCAGGAACATTTGATGGACCAATTCCTTATCTTCTCTCCCCAAATGCATTGTTTAGACAGCTGGGTTCAAGAAGTTCTTTATTATATAAAGCCAACATTTTTTTTTTTGTCCTCTATCCACTGGCTCCATTGATGGTTTCAAGCTGGCTTGTGAGTTGCTAGGTACCTAAGTGATTTCTGCTTACACAGTGGAGATGGTCATAATACGCAGATGCACTTTATCCTTAAATGTAAGGCAGGTATTCTCAACCCAGCATGCTCATTAGCATCACTTCAAGAGCTTTAAAAAATAACCACCCTGGGTCTTCAAATCCCAGGGAGATTGACTCAATTGTCTGGGAGTGAAAAGTTCTGGTAAGATTCTAATAAGCAGTCAGAGTTAAGAACAGCAGAGTGAGACAGTAACCTGAAGTTTTAGTAGAATCCACCTTTTTAAAGTTTCCAGGAAGAAATACTTCCCCTCTTACCCACAAGAGGCTCATCACAATGGTCCCTGGCTCCTGAACATTTCTACAAACTTCCACCTTGCACAGCACCACACATAGGGATTTATTCATTAACTGTCCTGGCAGAGAACACACGGTTCAGCAATTGGCAAACAGAGAACAGACTGGAAACAAAAAGCCTATATCTGAGAACTGGGGAAATGATTACAAGGGAGGGAGTTCCTTAGAGTAGAAAAATCAAAATTCTATAGACAATGTCCTGAGCAGACAGCAGCCCTTGGGGTCAGACCGAGTGGAGGAGACAGCTGTGTCTTCCTAAGAAAGGAGACCCTTGTCATCCCGGGATGCCATTGAGTCTGTTCGGCTTCAGGGCTAAATGGCTGCTTTGTCTTGGTGTAGCTTTGGCTTATGGCATTGGGGTTTTAGGTTCTCAGGTCCAAACCATACTCCAAACCTCCGAAGAGTTCCAGGATACATGATGTATACTTAGGGGATGTTATATTTTAAATAGAGCCAACACCACAGAGAGCGCAAGATGGGTGGGCAGAAGTCACCTCTTACAAAAACCCTCAAAACAAGTTTTGTGTTCTTTTTATTCTACAAGAAATAATTGAGACTTAAAAAAAAAATTACTCTAGAGAAAAGGTTACTCAGATTCCAAGAAAAGTAGTTGTAAGAAAATAACCTAGGGCTGGAGAGATGGCTCAGAGGTTAAGAGCACTGACTGGTCTTCCAGAGGTCCTGAGTTCAATTCCCAGCAACCACATGGTGGCTCACAACCATCTGTAATGAGATCTGGTGCCCTCTTCTGTATACGTAATAAATAAATAATTATTTTTTAAGAAAAAATAATCTAATCCAGGCTCCAAATCTACACAGAGAAACCTGTCTCAAAAAACAAAAAAACAAAAAAAAAAGAAAGAAGGAAGGAAGGAAGGAAGGAAGGAAGGAAGGAAGGAAGAAAGAAAGAAAGAAAGAAAGAAAGAAAGAAAGAAAGAAAGAAAGAAAGAAAGAAAGAAAAAGAAAGGAGAAAGAAGAGCCTAATCCTTGCCCGGATAAGGTGTCATTATGTTGCCCAGGCTTGCCCTGAACTATCTCAGCCTCCCAAGGAGCTGAGTCTACAGGCATGCATCCCCATATCCAGCTTTCAAATTTATTTCCATAAACATTATAAACCAAAGAAACATCTTAAGACTGGGAGGCAGTTCTGAATCTCCATAGAGACCCTGTACCGTATGTGACTTCTTCCCACACTGGATACAGATCCCCCCTGGGATAGGACGGCATAAGGCATCAAGGAGCAGACACTGAATACAAGCAGGAGGGGAAATAGGGCAGAAAGCAAAAGCTCTCTAGATGGAACAAAGATGGGTAGATAGGGCAGAAATCATACAAGGAAGCCGGGCAGCGGTGGCACAGGCCTTTAGTCCTAGCACTCACGAGGCAGAGACTGGTGGATATCTGTGAGTTCAAGGCCAGCCTGGTGAGCTTGAGGCCATCCTGATCTACAAAATGAGTTTTAGGAGAGCCAGAAATACACAACACAGCGAAACCCTGTCTCAAAAAAAGAGAGAAAGAGAAAAGAAGAGAGAAAAAAGAAACTGTTATGATTTATTGTTATTATGCAGGGGGGACCCCAAGGGTATCCCGCACATGCAGGTAAACACTCTGGGCAGATGCAGCCGTGGGCTGGTGGGGGACCCACTCCATGGCAGGCATGGCAGTGGGGCAGCGAGTGGACATTTTCAACCCAGAGGCTGCATCTGGGGGGAGAGTTTGTTATAATAGAGAGGTAAAGAGTCAGAAAGAGGGAGACACAGACAGACAGAAAGAGAGGGGGGAAGGTGGGCCGAAGGGTGCACACCTCCTGGGAGTGAAGCAGGAGGGAGAGAGAGAGAGAGAGAGAGACAGACAGAGAGAGAGAGAGAGAGAGAGAGAGAGAGACAGACAGAGAGAGAGTGAGGGAGAGAGAGAGAGGCAGAGAGACAGAGAGAGAGACAGAGAGAGACAGAGAGAGACAGAGAGAGACAGAGAGAGAGATTTTTACATCAGGACACAGTGTGGTCCCAAGGGGTGGGATCCAAATATTTAACAGAAACCCCTTCTTTGCAAGAACCATGGTGTTCAAATCACTTAAGCCAATGGAAGACTGACTGTTGTTACACTCCTGTTATAATTGTCCTTTTTACCAAAAGCAACATGTTTACTCGTCAACCAGAGAGCACCAAGATAGCACACTCCTATAACTTAGCATCCAGAAGGCTGAGGCAGGAGGATTGCTAGTCAAAATCAAGGTGAGCTACATAACACCATTTAGTTCCCATTAGCAGATGTCTCGGCCCCTGCATCTCACGGCAGCAGAGCAGATACTGGCATTCTGTTTAATGAACTTACTACGGAATGGTGAAGGGCAAAGTGTGAGTTTGGAAGGGGACGTGGGAAGATTCTGAGGTAACTGCCCACTTTACCTTTTTAAAAAGAGAGGAAGAATTATAGGGTTGTGTTTTGGGGTTTTGTTTGTTTGTTTGTTTTGTCTCAACAAAACAAAACAGTCTTGAGGTAGATTGATTCCCAATTTTCTGAGAAACCGCCATACTGATTTCCACAGTACCGTCCTGGACATGTTCCTTGGAGATGCGCTCCTCTGTAATGTGTGGCTCTGACTCTTTTGTTTGAAAATTTAAAAGTGAATATAAATCTGTGTGCTCCGGTCTGCTTTCTACAATTCATATATCTGGATTTCTGTAATCCTCCCTGGGCCAGCCTAGCAGGATGCTGTGGTGTATAGATTGCTTTTGGTTTTTACTTCCCTTAATCTGTCCAGCAACCACACAGAGCAAAGCCCTGCCCAAGGTTTGCAGTTGCACACCTCAGGGGTCGGGTGGGACCACACAAGCCAGCACCTGTGCAGAAATGCCAGTGAGTGTGGCCCTGCTTTTTGATTCCCCAATCTGAAGTCCTATGGTGAGTAGGATGTGGATGGGGTAGATCTTAGGAGAAACACCAGCATATAAAAACAGATGCTTTATATGCCAGGTATTTATACAGAACTTTATGTAAGTGAGTATTAGCTGACTTAGTTCTCATGACTACATTTCAGTGTGAAAGTTGTTATCCTCACTTTTGAGCTGGAGAGACTTGAGTCTTGGGTTCTGTAATTTGCTGAAGCCTCACTTCCAGCAAAGATGGAAACTGCATTTAAACCCAAGGGTGCTGGCTTCAACGTCCACACCCCTGTCTCTAACACTTCTCCTTATTCATTATGTCTCTATCTCAACACACACAACAAGACAAAAGTCCCAACAAAGTTTGGGCAGGGTAGTTCATACCTGCAATCCCACCACACAGGAGGCAAAGGCAGGAGGATCGCTGCAAGTTTGAGACCACCCTGGGCTACATGAGATCTAATCTCAAAGAACAAAGACAAACAGACATAAAAACTCAGAGCATTCTCCAGCTTTCTTCCTATCATGTGAAGCTATAGAGAAGATAACCATGAGACGGGTTCCCACCCACATAAAAGCTTCCAGCAGCTTGATCTTGGACTTTCTAGTCTCCAAAGTAAGCAAAAGCAAATGTTTATGGGAGTGCAGGTGTATCTTAGTGGTAGAGACCTGTCTAGTGTGTCCAAAGCTCTAGGTTCAATGCTGAGTACTGCAACAGACAAGCCAACCAACACATTTAAGAAAGAAATGTTCATTGTTTACTCCACCTGGTCAACAGCTTGATCTAAGACAACAATAAAAACATTCTTTGGATGCTATAGTCATAGACATTACTGATAAATTATTGTATTATAGCAAACAAAACATTAGAATAAGTATCTATCTATTATCTATCTATCTATCTATCTATCTATCTATCTATTTACTTATTTGAGACAGAGTCTCACTATGCTGCTCTGGCTGGAACTCATTACATAGACCAGGATGGCCTTGAACTCAGAGATCTGCCTGCCTCTGTCTCCCCAGTGCTGAGATATTTTGAGGTCCTGGAGAGATGGCTCAGTGTTTAAATGCAGAGGACTAAAGTTTGGTTCCCAGCACCCACATAGGCAGCTCCCAACTGCCTGTAACTCCTGCTCCAGGGGATCTGATGCCTTCTTCTGGCCTCCGTGGGCACCTGCGTGCACGTGGTGCTCACCCAGAAGGACAAACAGGCACACACAAACACATGGTTTTTAAAATGGGATTTTTTTCCCCTTTGAAGCCACAGATGGTGCTTTCTTGGTTAGTAGCAAAATTAAAGGTTAGAATGAAGGTAAAAAGTTATTTAAAGCCTGAAAGTACAGTGGACATTTTAGCTTTTATACAAGGTTTGTTTTTGTAGATTCCTCCCAGTAATTGGATTTAGGATTCAAATCATCTCATGTGACTCTCATAAAACTAGATGTACTGACAAACCCTTTTTTCCTTTGGGGGCACTTGGAAGCCTGGTAATACATGTACACATACATGGTGATTAAATCTAGCTTCTAACAAACTTAAAGTTAAATTTTAATGACTTTTTATGGCTGGGTGACAAATTGTATGTAAATGAGACATGGGTGGAGACTTAGTTTATATAACATGTCAAAGAAGTACTGATTGATGTCCTGAGAAGAAACCTTGGCGATTGTGACCTCATTTGAACTTAGCCACAATTGATCTTTGGCCAAGTCAGTCAGTTCCCCTGGGCCAGTCCCCTTATCAGTAAAATATGATTGCCTGGCTTGGGAACTGTAATATTTGTGGTGGGTTGTGTCTTCAAAGCTCTTTTCTGTGTGTGATCAAACCTAATTATTCAGATTCTACAAGGAAGAAGGATAGTTACTGTTACTCTTATTCTAGAATGGAGATATAAAGACTCAGGAAGGTAGCCAGGCAGTGGTGGCGCATGCCTTTAATCCCAGCACTCAGGAGGCAGAGCCAGGTGGATCTCTGTGAGTTCCAGGCCAGCCTGGGCTACCAAGTGCATTCCAGGAAAGGCGCAAAGCTACACAGAGAAACCCTGTCTCAAAAAAAAAAAAAAATACTCAGGAAGGCTAAAATACATAATTAGTGTTGTGCAGACTGTACACGGCAGAGGTAGGATTCAGAATTAGCTGTCTGGGCACAGTTCTGTATAGGTAGTCACCATTCCTACTAGCTCTAAAAGTCTGGTTAATAAGGTTACGTTTAGTCATTGCTCAGTTAAAACCAGACTTTCAAAGGTGCCTTAAACTGTTTTCAACAGGTACAGCATGTTCTTTAGCCTGTGGGACCAAATGCTTTTATGATTCCATTGCAGGAGGAGTCAATTAAGTACTCAGTTAATAGCCAGACTTTATAGCTAAGTTAATAGAAAAGCCATCTCACCCTGGCAGTATTTTGCCACTCCAGCCACTTTCAAGAGTTCATGCTGATTTATGCCCCTTGATAGCTTTTACAGTCTCTGGGTCACTATAAAAATGCATTCTCTCAAAGGCGGATCTCTGTGAGTTTGAGGCCAGCCTGGTCAACAGAGCAAGTTCCAAAACAGCTAAAGCTACACAAAGAAACCCTGCCTTGAAAAACAAACAACAAATGCATTCTCTCATCACTTGTTACTAATGCGTTAAGAGTCGTTACAGTAGCAACAATACTTGTAAGTAAGCTATGGTGAGTATTTGACTGGTGTAGTAAATCACACTAGGATTAGGAAATGGGTAAAATGCTCATCATGCAAGTGTGAGGACCAGAGTTCAATCCCCAGAACCCATGTAAGCCAGACATGGTGGTAGTATGCATTTGTAATCCCAGCACTCATGTGGGGAGGTGGGAGGCGGGGACAGGAGAATCCTGGGAAGCTGGTGGGCCAGCTAGACGCAGTAACACACTTGGGAGAAAGTGCGGAATGACATTTGAGGTTGCCCCGTGACCTCCTGTGCAATGACGTGCAAATGCCTGCATTCACACATAATAACGCACACATGAGCACAGCACATATACACGCAGAAGAAAAGAAGAAAGATAGGATGCCCACATGCTTTCTTCAGAAAGTCAATTCTAAGCTTTTGGTAACTTCTCACAAGCTGTTGTTTCTGCAGCCTTTGATTTCCACGTGAAGTGAGAATATCTGTGTAGCAGACCAATGACATTATGGATTTAGAAAGAGGTCTAAGTAAACTTTACAACTCGTGGACGTGCAAAGGAGAGAGGATGTCGAGTGAGGTTTCTACTGAAGTGGAATCAGTTAATCAATGACGTTTTAACGGTCATTTAAAAATTCTAAACACTCGTATGAAAAACATCCACAGACATATATACCACCAATGTACCAATACTAAAGAATCAGCATTATCCAATCCAAATCCAAGAGGATTTGTATCTATGTGGATCTTGATCTGATCTAATATAGAAGCTTGCAAATGTTATGGAAGTTTGTATGAAAATATAAGAAATTCTATGTGGAGAGCTGCCAAAAGTACTTCAAACATGGACTTACCAAAATTTTGCTTGGTACCTCTCCTGTGAATTCTGGTCTGAGAGAGAGAAAGACACAGGAGAGAATAGAATCAACAAGTCATAGCTGGGGATTAAAATGCCTGACTGTAGTCTCAGCACCTCGGAGGAGGCAGAGGCAAGACGACAGATAGCCTTGGGTTTGAGGCCAGCTTGGTCTTACAAAGCCAGAACTACTAAGTGAGAGCCCTGTTCAAACAAAACAAGAACAAATAACAAATCACCGAAGTAAAATAAAGAAAGAAGCCACAAAATGGAAGGTAGACTGTGATAGCCATTAGTTTATCTTATCCAGAGGAAGTGGATAGCTTTCTGAGTCTTTGAAGACAGCCACTCATATTTCGGAACACACAGGGCCTCTCTACTGTTTTATTATGGGAAGAAGCCCACAGGAAAAGCCTAATTTGGTTTACTCCCTCTTTGGAATGATCTGGGACCCAGTTATTTTCTCTTCTTTCTCTTCTGGACATACTTACACAGTCATCTAGTGACAGCATGGGGAACTACAGCTCCCCTCCAGCTGCTGAGGAAGCTTGTCAACTCATCTGTCATTTTGGATCTGCAATGAAGGGTATTAAGTTGGCACCATCCACCATGACAGAGACCACCTCAACACTGTCATCTGTAGACTGTCCCCTGGACACTCCACCAACACAGACCACCTCAACACTGCCATCTGTAGACTGTCCCCTGGACACTCCACCAACACAGACCACCTCAACACTGTCATCTGTAGACTGTCCCCTGGACACTCCACCAACACAGACCACCTCAACACTGCCATCTGTAGACTGTCCCCTGGGCACTCCACCATGACAGAGTCACCTCAACACTGCCATCTGTAGACTGTCCCCATGCACTCCTTCCACCACAGATCACCTTAAGGAGCAACTTTTTAGATTGTTTTCTTGTGTCCCTCTTCCCTCTGAGAATATCTTAAGAGCCTGATTTGTTAGACTGCCTCTTTGTACCTAACCCCCAACAGAGGTCAACTTAACAACATGCTTTGTCACAGCGTCTCCTGTGTGTCACTGCTAGATGGAAGACCTTTCCATTGTGAACAGCCCCCAACAGAGACCACCTCTTTTTTTCCTTAAATTTTTTAAGAAGATTTATTTATTATGTATACAGTGTTTCTGTCTGCAAGGCAGAAGAGGGCACCAGATCTCATTACAGATGGTTGTGAGCCGCCATGTGGTTGCTGGGAACTGAACTCAGGACCTCTGGAAGAGCAACCCGTACTCTTAACCGCTGAGCCATCTCTCCAGGCCTCATTAAATTTTTTTTATAACTCTTTGAGTACTTTGTACATCACATCGAGTCTCTATCACTCCATGCCTTTCTGCACCCCTTAAACTCCTCTTATGTTTACCCCCTCCCAATTCATGGCCTCTTCTTTATTATTTTTGCATATACATACATATGTATGCACACATATATGCATACATGTATGTGCATCCTCTGAGTTCATT
Organism: Onychomys torridus; assembly: GCF_903995425.1. Lineage (NCBI taxonomy): Eukaryota > Metazoa > Chordata > Mammalia > Rodentia > Cricetidae > Onychomys > Onychomys torridus. Next base: position 101,350,637 of record NC_050446.1, read on the forward strand.
TAGCATTGCTTGTATGAACAGGTCCCCAGGGCTGACCACTTGGGACTGCACATCCAATGCAGGAGCTCATTCCTGGAAGAAAGTGATTCTCTTTCAGCAGCTCTTGTCCATCAGAGCTTCATTTAGGACTGGGACCATGTGGAATGTCCCTTGTCCACACTTGTATGTCATTAGATGTTGTCTTTGTGTCGGTCTTGTTCAGGCAATCATATTGTTGAGATTTCATGGGTGTATTTTCCTTGTCATGCCTAGGAAACACTATCTAGTAACAAGTGTCCTGGGCCACTGACTCTTACAATCTTCCTTCTCCTTTTATGGTTTTCTTTGATTAGAGTTAGGGGTTGTATTGATTATGTATTGGTTGGGGATAGGCACCCCACAGATCCTTAATCTCTGCTTTTTGACTGGTTGTGGATTCCTATAATAGTGAGACTATTTGTAACAGACTACATCTGTTACAAAAAGAAGCTTCTTTGATAAGCAGTGAGAGCTATCCTTATCTGTGGACACAAAGATACATTTAGGATACAGTTAAAAATTATATTGGGCTGGGTAGTGGTCATGCATGCCTTTAATCCCAGTACCTGGGAGGCAGAGCCAGGTGGATCTCTGTGAGTTCAAGGCCAGCCTGGTTTACCAAGTGAGTTCCAGGAAAGGCGCAAAGCTACACAGAGAGACCCTGTCTCGAAACCCCTCACCCCCAAAAATCAAACTTGTAGTCATATTAGGTATGTTTTCAAGGTTAAACAGATGTATTTAGATGGATGGATGGTCTTCATACACCTCAAAGACCTACAGAATATGACATTTAATGTTTAATAACTTCAGACTTTTCATGACAGTGAGACATGTCTACTCTTGGCAGCACCAATTTGCTTCAAAAGATGATGATGGGCATCAAAAAAACCTCTGTATGGAGTTTGCTTTCTTTATGGCAAAAGTTAGCCATGTGGGCAAAGAACTGCCCTTGCCTCAATTTTTGACAGTATACTATCCAAACTGGACCAGCAAGATGCAAAAGAAAGTGACTGCCAAACTTTGCCAAGACAGGGTAGGACAGTCCTTCAGAATTCCCCACTTCTCAAAAATGTCTGTCAGATATACTAGGCCTGTAGGTCAGAGTTGGATGGCCCAGTGTTACAGAAGAACTTTGGGTGACTGTCCAGGAAGCCAGATGTTTCTGTCATTAGGTAACATCTCACCCTTCTGGGGTCTTTGATGGAGTTAAAGACTAAATAATTAAATTTATAGTTTTCCTTAGTTATGATAAAAAGTAAATTAGGTATAAAACTTTAGACTCACAAAGAGTTTTTCTCTAATTTTGCCAAATACAAATGGAATGGATATTGTATCTGTAATTCTTACTTGATAACTGTTTTTTTATATATAGTTTTACTATGTTAAGGTTAAAACCTTTTTTAACTAGATAAAAGGGGGAAATGTTATGAAATTATCCTTTGTACACTGTGAAGATGTGTCTTTGCCAAGGTGCCTTCTGATTGGTTTAATGAAAGAGCTGACTGGCTGGTAGCTAGGCAGGAGGTATTGGAGGGACAGCAAGACACAGAGGATGCTGGGAAGAAGCAGGGCAGAGCCTGGAAAGCCTCAGGCAGACTCAGAGAGAAGCAAGATGAATGTGCTGTATTGAAAGAAGGTTGGGGATTTAGCTCAGTGGTAGAGCACTTGCCTGGCAAAGGCAAGGCCCTGGGTTCAATCCTCAGCTAAAAAAAAAAAAAAAAAAGAAGAAGAAGAAAAGAAAAAGAAAGAAGGTACCGCCATGTGGCAGAGGCTAAATAAGAAATATGGGTTGGCCAGGCAGTGGTGGTGCAGGCCTTTAATCCCAGTGCTTGGGAGGCAGTGCCAGGGGGATCTCTGTGAGTTCAAGGCCAGCCTGGTCTAAGGCCAGCCTGGTCTACAGAGCGAGATCCAGGACAGGCATCAAACTACACAGAGAAACACTGTCTTGAAGAAAAAAAAAAGAAAATATGGGTTAATTTAAAATATAGGAGTTAGCTAGTAACAAGCCTAAGCTATCAGCCAAGTATTTATAATTAATAATAGTAATAAGTCTTTGCCTTCCCTGCCTGCTGCTACATCTTTCCCACCGAGAACTGCATGCCTTGGGAAATGTGAGCCAAGCTGACTTTCTCCCTTAGTGTGCTTTCGTCAGGGTGTCTATTACATCATGTGAAGCATCACACCATTTTTTTTTCTTTCTACAGTTTTATTTAAATCCTAAAGTTTATTGCAAAATCATATTCACATATGAGAATATCATATCATTTGATTCTCACAGTCGCCCTAAAGTGTAGGGATGAACAAAAGTTTGTTTGTTTACCCAGGCTTTTCCGACTGGTAAAGACCGAGCATTTTGCTAAGACTGCACACAAGTTTGTTAAGTCCCAGTTTAGAGACTTTATCACTTCATACTTCAGACCTGAGAGACTCCTGAAGTGACTGTGTTTCTCCACCTTCCCCAGTCTGGGCTTCCTGCCTCGAAGCCCCTTGCAGATGTCTCTGTACTGCATTCTTTGAGGAAATGGGGCTGGCAGTAACTTAGTTTTCTGATGAAATAATTTATGAGCTACTGATTTTTAAACTCGTGTCAGGGCTACTTCAGGGCTGTGTGTGTGTGTGTGTGTGTGTGTGTGTCTTGGTGACCATGGGGAAGTCTGAGGACCACTTGAGGCCATCAGTTCTTTCCTTCCACCATGTGGATTCCGGGGAGTGCCTTTCCCCACTGAGCCATCTCCCTGGCCCAAGGCCCTGCAGTTTTCAAAGACTTGGTTCTCACCAGTCAGTAGAGATTCAGGTTGCAGCAGGATGATTGCCTCTCTTGGAAGTAACTTTGACTCCCTTGAACCTGATCAACTTCTGGTGGCCTGGTCACTGTCTGTACCTCTGTGGATTAGGTGTGTTTGGACATTGCATTCCTACCTCTTACTTCTGGAAAGACTTTTGTTTATTTTGACTTGAGCTTCTTTCTTTTCCTTCTCCTGGATCTTGAAGACTGTTAGGAAAAGTCCTTACAAAGATACTCCTGGAACTGGACTTGTAAAGAGGTGCTCATAGGAAAAGACTCAAAGAGCATAGCATGCTGTTTTTACTTTTGTGTGTTGTTTGTTTGTTTGTTTTACTCTGCTTATTTCTTAAGCTACTTGGGGAAAAGCCAAAAAATGTAGATTAAATCTTTTTATGCTGGGCAGTGGTGGCACATGCCTTTAATCCCAGCACTTGGGACACAGAGGCAAGAGGATCTCTGTGAGTTTGAGGCCAGCCTGGGCTACAGAGTGAGTTCCAGGACAGCCAGGATTACACAGAGAAACCCTGTCTTGAAAAACCAAACCAACCAAACAAAAAAAACCCTCTTCACAAGTAGTCCAACTGGACTGTCTAAATGCATGGTGTGGACCAGAATTTTGTTTCATGGACTGTGGCTTACTAGTGAGTCAGCATAAGCTGAGTCATGGAGGATTTCTAGCCAAATAGAGATTTTCACCACAAAGAGTTTGCTGTAGAGGGATTTATCCAGAAAACACAGAACTCTTCCAAGCTAATGCCAGGCTGATTTGGGTGGGCCGAGGAAGTGGGGAAACACGGTGGACGTAGTCTGCTGGCCAGGGGTCAAAGCAGAGTGAGGAAAGCACAAACAAAGTTCTGTGTGGAACGGGAGTGACTGAGAACTCGGGAGGATAAAACAGGTCATCTCATCCTGGAGTGGGAGGGAGCCTCTCCTTGGAGCTCGCTCTTTCTTTCTTCCTTTCTTTTTCTTTCTTCCTTTCTTCCTCTTTCTTTCTTCCTTCCTTTCTTTCTTTCTTTCTTTCTTTTTTTTTTTTCTGAGACAGGGTTTCTTTGTAGCTTTAGAGCCTGTCCTGGAACTCACTTTGTAGACCAGGCTGGCCTCGAACTCACAGAGATCCATCTGCCTCTGCCTCCCAAGTGCTGGGATTACAGGCATGCGCCGCCGCCGCCGCCGCCGCCGCCGCCGCCGCCGCCGCCACCACCACCCGGCTTTTTTTTTTTAAAGGATGTATTTATTCACTTTATTTTAATGTGTATATGTGTGTGTCTCCATGTATGTATGTATGTTCACCCCATTATTCAGGTGTCCTGCGAGACAGAAGAGGGTGTGCAATCCCCTAGAACTGGAGTTACAGGTGATTGTGAGCTGCCCCACGCTGGGAACAGAACCTCAGAACTCTGCAATAGCTGCCCTGGCTCTGAACCCTGAGCCCTCTCCCTAACTCCGAAGGCCATTTCTTTTGACTGTGACTGTTGCCCTTCCCTGGAGAGTCTAACTTGGCTCTCCCTGATGCCTTTTCAGATTCAAGCTAATTCTCTCCTCTCAAGAAAGAAAGAGAAAGAAAAAAAATAAAAAAAAAAAAAAAAAAAGACCTTGAAAGGTCTCTTTTTCTAAGAACCTGTGCCAGAAATTCAATGAACTTGAGATAGCATGCAGAGCCAAGAGCTGGAACGGAGTCAGGTCCGTTCTTCGTTCTTCTGGCGCCCCCTCGTGTATTAAAATGGAACTTTTTTGGGGGGGGGTGTTTGGTTCGTGGTAGTAGTAGGGATTTTTTGTTTGTTTGCTTTGGAACATAACCTTGGTTGTCTTATAATTCACTCAGTAGACCAGGCTGGCCTCGAACTCACAGACATCCACCTGCCTCTGCCTCCCGAGTGCTGGGATTAAAGGTGTGTGCCACTATGCCCTGCTTAATTCCCCATCTGAAAGTTTTCTAGATCCCACTTGCAGTACGAAGGAATCACCTTCTCTTTTGGCCAGCCTCTAGGGTCACGGACCAACTCCTGTTCCATAGCCTCGTCCTGCAGGATTAATTTTTTGAGCCTCTTAGCGTCATTTTCTAGCCGATTCAGCACAATAATTCAACCTTTGTAAGATGTTTCAGTGGTACTTTCTTTGAAAAGTGGCAGCAACAGAGCTTTGCTTACCTTAGCATGTCTCTGTTTCAAATGTGTAATTTTCCTCCCTGCTCTACCGGCGCCAGGCTACAATTTGAAAATGTTCCCCTGGATAAGATACACTAAGGTGGACATCTTCCAGGCCAGGGTAAAGAAAGCGTCTCTGTCTTCCTTCTGGCAGTGTTACCACGTTCCTTTCCCCTGAGTCAGAGAAGTATCTGATATTGCTTTTCCAGCACTTTTGGATGCAAGACAAAAGATTTGGGGGGTGGAGAAAATTAAGAACGGGTTTCATATAGCCCAGATTTGCTTTGACCTTGATGTGTCCTTGATGATGTCCTTGAATTTTCTTGCTTTTCCCACCCCCAAGTGCTGGGATTACAGGCAAATACCACTCACTACACATGCCTGGAAAGTAAATTTTCTAATCTTTTTAAGCTAATGGAAGTGCCTAGATTTTCTTTTTAAAGTAAACAAAATTTTACTTTGGCATAAAATATTAAATTCTAACAAAACCTGTTTTAAATAAAATTTAAATATTGAGAAAATTTTCAGCAAGTTAAAATTTATCTTTGCCGAACTCGTCTGTCGGGCAAACTTTCCCCTTTGTTGAGGTATAGGAACAAAAACAACTGAAAGATTTTTTTTTTTTTAAACATTTCACTTATCACAGACATTTCACTAACACAAGTTTCCGGTGTTAAGAGCACGATAAAGAAGATGGTGGATCAGGACTGTAGTTCCTGTACCCGGAGCCTGAGGCAGGAGAACGGCATGAATTCATCGTCCTACTACTAGGGAGAGTCTAGAAAATACAAGAATACTCGAGCGCACGCATTTCACCGCTACCGGGAGTGATCTCCACGGCTCTTGAGAACCCTGCTCTCCCTCGTAGACTCGCGCGCCCCCTGGCGGTCTCTCCCGGAACGTCGCCCTGCTCGCACCGCCCCGGCGCGAATAAAGATTTCTTGTTCAAGACGCCGGAAGTGACTACGGAGGCCGGGAGGCTCAGCGCGAAGTATCCGCGACGGGAGGCCGCGATGAGCGACATGGTGGAGAGGACGCTGACCGCACTGCCGGGGCTCTTCCTGCAGAACCAGCTGGGAGGGCCTGCGGCCTCCAGAGCACCCTTCTTCTCCAGGCTGGGCGGCCTCATCCGCGGCGTCACCGCGCTCTCGTCCAAGCACGTAGGTGGCTGGGTCGGCAGGGCGGGGTGGGCCGGGGTGCTTGTCAGCTAGCTGGACGCGGCCGGGCGTCCGCCCCGAGCTTGGGTTTGCTGCCTGCACGGACCTCAGGGAGGCCGGCTCTCTGATCTGGAGGCCGGAAGACCTCGGTGTCCCTTCTCAGCGTTAAACCGGTGTGTAGTCCATGGGAGTGCTTTGAGGACCACATGAGCCGTCAGTCTAGTGAAAATAGCCAGTGCGGTTTGAGTCCTGGACCGCAGTCTCCTACGAAGTTTTTCTTCCCTGTTGAGTTGTAATGTAGTTCCTCTTTTCTTGGAGGCATCACATACCGCAACTGACAACCGTCACTCCCACCCCCGGCGGGGCTGTTATCTTTGCAGAACTTGAGGTTCTTAGGCTGGACCAAACGGCTGGGGCAAAGACGGGCTTTGAAAACGAGTAGTTAGAATAGAAGTTATTAAGTTCCCACGGATTGCGTATGGTACTGATTCAAAGCCTCAAGGAGTGTATGTCTTAAAAACATAATGTTGTGTCATAATTTCCTCAGCAGATATTTATCTAACACAACTATGCGTTAATTAATGAGGAAAATAGTAAAACACAACTCTTTCTAGCAAGGATTAAGTCATCCATTTTGGGCTTAATGTAAGTGTGAGTACAATGTAAATGCCAGGAGAGGAGCAAGAGAAACAAGATGCCTTTTAAAGGTTTAAAATGTGCATGTGTTTTAATTGTAAGCAGATGTGTAGCGATGCTGAGTCGGTCAGGGCTTACTGCACATGCACATCCCACAATTATTATTTGTGTACTTAACATATCTTCATGATTTTCTTTTGCTAATTTGTATGAGGCCAAATACAAAAAATATGTGTATGTACTCTGTGTGTGTGTGTGTGTGTCCGTCCGCGTCAGTCCGCGCTGGCGCGCATGTCCTATGGTAGGGTTCAGAGGACAACTTTGGGTGTTGGTTCTCACCTTCCACCTTGTTTGAGGTAAGATCTCTCTTGTTCTCTTCTGTGCTATGTACTCCAGGCAAGATGGCCAGGGAGCTTCTGGGGGTTCCTCTCTACCTCCAACTCTCACCGTAGGAATTTGGGGATTACAGATACACCTCACCACATCTGGCTTTTTATCTGATGGATTGTGATGCTTAGGCTTATGCAGCAAGTGCATTTATACACTGAGCCATCTGCCCCTGCTCCTCAATGAAACTTTAAAGAATGTGTTTTTTGGCTTAAGTTGCAGTTTGAAACTTCACAGGCAGCTAGATGTGGCAGTGCTTCACTTCTAGGTTTTTTTGTTTGTTTTAGTTTTTTTGTTTTGTTTTGTTTTGGATTCTGCGTGTGTGTGTGTGTGTGTGTGTGTGTGTGTGTGTGTGTGCGCGCGCGTGTGTGTGCATGCGCGCGCACATGAGTGCAGATGCCCTCAGATTCCAGAATAAAGTGTCTGATCCCCTAGAGCTGGAGTTTTAGGCAGATGAGAGGCAATGTGGGTCTGGGAACTAAACTCTGGTCCTCTCCAAAAGCAATGTGTAGCCTTATCTGCTGCATCATCTCTCCAGCCCTCACTGGTAGTTCCTAATTAGCTACTTACTGGCTCTGCCTCCACCACTGCCTCCACCACTGCCCAGCAGCTATCTACTTAATATCAGTAATTTGGTGTGTGATTTATAGATAGCATTGTATAGCCAGGCGGTGGTTGCTCACGCATTTAATCCCGTTGGGCAGAGGCAGGAGGATCTCTGTGAGTTCAAGGCCAGCCTGGTCTACAGAGTGAGTTCCAGGACAAGCTCCAAAGCTACACAGAGAAATCCTGTCTCAAACAAACAAACAAACAGACAAACAGACAAACAAAGACAGCATTGTATTAGGCAATAGTTGGGCCTGTGTATAAAAGTGCTGAATGGGATTGTAACTGTGTGACATGACATGTGTGTCTAGGAGTCAGTTCTTTTGTTCCATCAGGTGGGGTCCAGGAATTGAACTCAGGTCCTCGGGCTTGGCAGCACTCACCTTTACCCCTGAGCCATCTTACCACCCCCATTTCGAATTAAAAAAATTTTTTTCTGCCAAGCTACACTATCAAATGAATGCAATGAAGAGGAGTGATAGGTTATTCTGGAAATAATTCTTCTTCCCAAGGAAGGTTGTATGGGTCAGGGAATGTAACTTTTTTAAGAATGATATTTCATTTTAATTGAAATGATTGTAATTGTATCTTTCAGGAAGAAGAGAAATTAATCCAGCAGGAACTGAGTAGTCTGAAGGTGACTGTTTCTGCTCCTACTACAACACTGGTATGTTTGTACAGTTCAGCACACTTGCATTTGAAGCCTGGTTCCATACACTACGGATTTCCAAATTCACGAAGCAGCTGTTTACTAAGTAGCTGGTTACTCTGTGTTGGCCACTGTGAGGCTGTTTGCACATCTTCAGATTAGGACCTAGTTCTGTTGACGTTTTCTTTTTTAATTGACATGTACTATGTCTTTATGGGGTTCACTGTATCAGTTAAACACAAAATGTACGCAATATGTATTACTACTTAACATTTATTACATTTGAAACTTAGTGTGTGTGTGTGTTTATGTGTGCAAGCCATAATGTGTGTGGAGATAAGAAAATAAGTTGTGGGAGTTGGTTCTCTCCACTACCTGTGTCTGTAGGATTGAATTCAGGTCATCACACTTGGTGGCAAAGACCTTGACTTGCTGAGCCATCTTGCTGGCCTGACACTTGTAAAAATGAGATGGGTGGGTTTTTTTTGTTTTTTGTTTTAAATCATAAAATATGTTTATTTTTATTTATTTGTTTATTTTTGAGGCAGAGTCTTGCTATGTAACCCTGGCTGGCCTAGAACTTACTATGTAGACCAGGGTGGCTTTGAACTCAAAAGGATCCACTTGCCTCTGCTTCTAGGTACTGGGATCAAAAGTGTGTATCAACACACTCAGCCTGTGGAGTCTTTTTTGTGCATAAGTCATTGTGGAAATGTTTATCCCTCTAGGAAATATCAAGATGATAGTTTTGCACAAATACGTGGTCATAAACATGAATATGTGAAGTCCAAGAGAACATAAGTGTTTCTTTTTGTAGTTATAATATTCAGGGAAATAGAATTCAAGACACCATTAGTCTGGTATCTTTGTATATATACATATGTATGTTGTGTATATAGATATGTACATCTGTGTGCATGCTTTGTGATACTTGATAGGAATGCTAAGCAGAAGTAGTTTTCCTCTTTTGCCTTCACACGGTTTTCATTAATGTAATGGGTGTCATTGAATACGGTTCTTGTACTATAAGTCTGGTGTTGGGTAAAACTGGTCACTGGACACAGAGTTTAGCAGTGGGGTAATAACTAATGGTAGCCATGCAGACAGGTCAGTTGTGCGTTTCTAAGGTGTTACAGAGCTGGGACAACTGGAAGGAGACTGTAAAATGAAGCCCAGCATTGAGAATGTCCTTTCTTCTCTAGATAAAGGAACAATAACATATAACAATTTTACTCTGAAGTCATGAGCTGGAGAGACGGCTCAGCAGCTAAGAGCACTGGCTGCTCTTCCAGAGGACCTGAGTTCAGTTGCCAACAACTTTCAAGCATGCAGATGTACATGCAGATAGAGTACTCATATACATAAAATACATAAATAAAAATTTAAAGAAACAAACAACTACAACAAAACCTTCTGAAGTCATGATACATATCCAGGATTGAAACTTAATGGCATAAATTAACATTTTAGGGTTGGGGATTTAGCTCAGTGGTAGAGCGCTTGCCGAGTAAGCACAAGGCCCTGGGTTCGGCCCTCAGCTCCAGCAAAAAACAAAAACAAAAACAAAACAACGAAAAAGAAATTACACACATTCTAACAAATGTTAAAACAAACTTAGTAGTCCTAATTAATATGTTAACGAATTAACTTTTACTGTTTTAAACACAAGTGATTTGAACTAAACTGTATTTCCCTAATATTTTCCTAAGATACACACACACACACACACACACACACACACACACACACACACACCCTCTAAATACTGCTGTCTTGCTTTAAGTTTTGCTGTTCTTTTGTTTTTGTGGTGAGGTCCCGTGTAGTCCAGGCTGGCCTCTGACTCACTGTGCAGCTTTGGATCCTCCTGCTCTGACCTCCAAGGACTGTGCATGCACTGCCACACCCTGTTTGTTTAGATAGTTTAATGTTTTGTCAGCCTTTTATCTAATTATCTGATAGCAGTTAACTTTAACACACACACACACACACACACACACACACATACACACATATATTGAGAGAGAGAGAGAGAACTGAGTGCTGGAGTTAAACATATGCCCACCATGGCCAGCTATATTTTTAAGATTTTTTTTTTTTCCTCAGAGCTGAGGACTGAACCCAGAGTCTTGCGCTTGCTAGGCAAGTGCTCTACCACTGAGCTAAATCCCCAGCCCCTAAAAAAAATTTTTTTTTTTTTTTGGTTTTTCGAAAAATAACATATAACAATTTTCCCTGTGTAGCTTTTGAAGCCTATCCTGGAACTCGCTCTGTAGACCAGGCTGGCCTCAAAGTCACAGAGATCCACCTGGCTCTGCCTCCCGAGTGCTGGAATTAAAGGTGTGCACTGCCACCACCACCCGGCCCTATTAAAGAATTTTAGTTTTGGTTGAGTGGTGGTGATGTATATCACTCAAGAGGCAGAGTCAGGCAGATCTCTGAGTCCAGCCTGGTCTACAGAGTGAGATCCAGAACAGCCAGGGCTACACAGAGAAACCGTGTTTTGAAAACAAACAAATAAAAAAAAAAGTATGTTTGTAAGGCCACATTGTTCATGAAATTATGCCTCTTAGTTCACAATAATGTGAGCTATTTAAAAAGAGAAAAAGAGCACTTATGCAGCAGATGATTATATATCTATAGTATAATAATGCTGAAGAAACCTATGTTCAGTTTGACTTTTTTCCTGTTTCTTGAGATGGGTTCTTTATTCTAGTCTCCAACTCCTGGGCTCCTGACAGTCCTTTGTCAGCCTCCTACCTCAGTTCCTGACTACTAGGATGACAGGAATACAGGGGCTTGCAGTTTGATATTTAAAATTGAATATTTTCATTACAGAATACATTATTATCAACTTGTATCAATTTTCTAGATGTTTTCATTTGGCAAAACATATTCAAATTGACTCTCCCACCTCCCTGGTTTTTTGAGACAAAGTTTCTCTGTGTAAGTACTCTGGCTGTCCTGGAACAAGCTTTGTAGACCAGATTGGCCTTGAACTCACAGAGATCTGCCTGCTTTGGTCTTCTGAGTGCTGGGAGTAAGGCTTGTGCCACCACCGCCCAGTTCTTACTGATTTTAAATGCTAACTATGATCACCGTGGATGAAATTTTGTCTGAAGAATACCTCTAATCTAACTTCTCTGGGCACATAGAATTAGAAGTAGCTTCAGGTAGTTTATAGTGTCATTACCAATAAAATATTGAGCTAATTTTTTTTTACATTAATAGTGTTGGTGATTGTTAGAAGCAGCTTTTATTTCTATATTCTAAGATTAGGCAATTGCTTTGTAATATGTTTATTAGTTCTTCATCACCAGGATAAATGGTTCCATTGCTGGACGAGTGTGACATACAGAAAAAGGAAAGCATTCATTGTTCACATAGTGATTGGGTGTTTCACTTTTCAGAAAATGATGAAGGAATGTATGGTGAGACTTATATATTGTGAAATGCTTGGATATGATGCTTCTTTTGGTTATATACATGCAATCAAGTTGGCCCAACAAGGAAACCTCTTAGAAAAAAGAGTGGGTATGTATATGCTTAAGACTTCTGTTCTTACTGTTTTTTTTTTTTTAAGGTGTTAACCACTGTAAAATGATGGCTTGTATATAGTATGTTTTTAGAGTATTGTGTTATATGTTTTTTTTCTTTTTTATAGTCCTAGGAAGTTTTTATAGTCCTGGGATAGACCCTCATGTACTAAGGCAAGTTCTCTACCACTGAGCTATATCCCAGCCCAAATTTCCAAAGCTAACACTTTAGAACACAAAGCCTATACATAAAATCAGCTTTCTTGGATATGAATCATTTTGGAGTTATAGGGAAGATGAAGAGGTGCTTGATTATGGGATGATTATAGTGAGATGCTACATACACATATAAAACCCATTAAACTGTACATATAGAACAGGTGAGTTTCTTGTATATAATTGTTCTTTAGTAATTCATGCCTTAAGAAGCCTAATTCCATTAATTTAATGATGAGAGGCAATTATTAACATAGTTAATTGGGTTGTTTGTTTGTTTTTCGAGACAGGGTTTCTCTGTGTAACCCTGGCTGTCTTGAACTCACTCTGTAGACCAGGATGGCCTTGAACTCAGAGATCTGCCTGCCTCTGCCTCCCGAATGATGGTATTAAAGGCATGGGGCACCACCGCCTGGTTTAGTTAATTTGCTTTTTATGGCTTTTTGAGACAAGGTTTCTCTGTGCCTGGCTAAGAAATGACTTTTGTAAAATAAAAACTGAAACAAACTAGAATAATTTTAAATATACTGTTCTTACTTCCACAATGCTATATATACATTAGTCAAGAACTTGGATCTGTTTTCAATGGTTTCAGGTTATGTGAAAATCCCCAAAGGAGTCTCTGGGATATGTGGGGATAGAGCATGGTCTTCATCCATGAGCATGGTAATGTCATGCTCCTAGGGATGAGCAGTCTTCATGATGGAGGAAGAGTGGAAGATGGTAGGCATGCAGCCTCCCACATGCTGAGCCCCACTCCACCCCAGATCTTGGTCTGTCTCCCAGATTAGCTGTGGCCTTCTCTCTGTCTTTTTTTTCAAAAGCAGATGTCCATTGGCATCTTCCTGTCCATATTCCAAATTAAATGTGAACTCTTCCAAGATCACTGTTACTCCCTCCACTGGTACCTTATGGTGATAGGTTTCTTTCCTTACTATATAGTAATGTTTCAGCTTTCAAACTAATTCAAACTTTTTATAATCCTGAACTTTTTGTGTTATTGAAGAAATCTTTATTAGTAATTTACTTTAAAATTGATTTCTTTTAAAGCTTCACTACTGCTGGGATTTAGTTCCGGTAGCCTCTCTTTGTCTTCAGGAGGCTCTTCCTAAGGCTCTCAGGCTGGCTCTGCAAGCATTTCATTTCACTGGCAGAGTTGTTCGCATAGCCAAGGGGTTCAGTCGTCAAGCAGTACCTTAAAAATCCCGTTCAGCAGGAGGTTCCTTTTGGTTGTTCTGGTTGTTTCTTTCTGGACTAATCTGATGTGCAGACTGCCCTCTAATTTGTCATATAGCCGTGGATGATCCTGAACTGCCCAGATGCTAGGATTACACCACCCTCCTGGCTTATGTGAACCTAGGATTTGGTGCTTTCTAGGCACCCACCACACAGAGTTTTCATATGTCCAAAACTTTTCTTATTCTTTTTTATGTTAATTGATGTTTTGCCTAAATGTATGTCTGTTTGAGGGCATCAGAAGCCCTGCAACTGGACTTATAGACAGGTGTGAGCAGCTGTGTGGGTGCTGGGAATTGAACCTGGGTCCTCTCAAAGAGCTGCCAGTGCTCCATCTCTCCAGCTCCTTTTTTTAAAAAAAAAGTAATTAATTAATTTTGTCTAAAACTTTTTATTTTGTTTTGGAGCCTGTCCTGGAACTCACTCTGTAGCCCAGGCTGGACTCGAACTCACAGAGATCCACCTGCCTCTGCCTCCCAAGTGCTGAGATTAAAGGTGTGCGCCACCACCGTGAACTGTCTAGAAGTTTTCTAATGATGATCTTCTTTTATCTTCTAACTGGTTAAATTTGGAGTCTTTTTCTCATATTATTTGGTTTTGTTTCTTAAGTTTTGTTACTGTTTTCTTTTCTTTTTGAGACAGGGTCGCATTATCTAGCCCCAGCTGGCCTTGAACTCACAGAGATCCACCTGCTTTTGCCTCCAAAGTTTGGGGATTAAAGGTGTGTGCTAATATGTCTGTCTGAAAAAAATATTTTTTTTTTTACATTATTGTTGAACATTATAAGAGAAGTGAAATTCAACTTCATCTTTTTCATTTGTAAAGGGAGGTATATTAGATATGGATGTATTTGAAATGTCTAGAATTCAGTCCTGGGAGGAGATGGTTATGGTAGATTCCAGATTCAAGCAAGTCTGATGTTTCTTTGTTTTCTTCCTTCTCTGTCTTTCCTTCTCCTCTCCTTTTCATTTTTCTACCTTTGCTATTTCTCTCCTTCCTAACAGTTTTTCAACATTGAGCTATTGAGCTAGCTTGCTTGATGTCTCTGTCTGTCTGTCTGTCTGTCTCTCTTTCTCTCCCTCTCTCTTTGGTATTCCAAGACAAGGTTTCTCTATATAATAGTCCTGGCTGTCCTGGATCTCACTCTGTAGACCAGGCTGGCCTCAAACTCACAGAGATCCACCTGCCTCTGCCTCCCGAGTGCTGGGATTACAGGCATGCGCCACCACTGGCTGGCTAGCTGTTTTTCTTTATTCCCTCTGTATATTATCTTTTTTTAATTGAGAAAATAGTAATACTCCCCCCCCCTTTTAATATTTAAAACACAAGCTAGAGGGATGGCTCAGCAGTTGGGAACGATGGCTGTTCTCCGATAGTTCCTAAGTTCAATTCCCAGAAACCACACGGCAGCTCACAACCATCTGTAATGAGATCTGATGCCCTCTCTGGCATGCAGGTGTAATGCAGACAGAACACTCATACATAAAAATACATAAATAAGTAAATAAGTCTTTAAATATTTAGAACAATTTTTAGTGTCTTTATTGCATGTGTGTGTGTGTGTGTGTGTGTGTGTGTGTGTGTGTGTGTACATGCCACAGCACGTTTGTGGGGGTCAGTCAGTTCTCTTCCTGCTGTGATGCCTTTCTTAGTGTTAGCTATATTGTTAAGGACTCTGGAAACAGATGCAAGTGACTGCCCATTGTGTGCTCCACACTACAGTCCCACATACAGGTGGATAACTTACATGGCTCCATTTTGAGACTCTCTGCAGTGGTAGGGGAGGGGATAGAAACACACTCAGAAGTTAGTAGTTATCATGGTAAAATTACATTCAGGACTATGGAGGATGTGGTGTTCTCATATAGTCAGGCCCGGGGTATCAGTGGAAACTTGGTTTCCCTGCTCTCTGAGTCTGTGCGGAGTATACATATCAAACCACACAATAGAGTTCTATAGAACTTCTTTAAATATTGAAGGCTAGAATTTAGACCTAGCTTTGTTCTAGCCAATTTTTGTTTTGGTTTCCTTTGGCAAGGAGATGGGACTTCAGCCTACTCTCTTGTTCCCTGGCTGACCACTGTGTTGGCACAGGCAGGAATTCTTGAAAATAACAGGTAATTGAAAATACTGGGGCTGGTGGTGGCGGCAGATGTCTTTAATCCCAGCTCTCGGGAGGCAGAGGCAGGTGGATCTCTCTGAGTTTTGAAGCTAGCCTTATCTGAATAGCGAGTCCCAGGCCAGTCAGAGCTATATCGAGAGACCTTCTCTCAAAAAACAAAGAAACAACAATAAAAAACAAAATCAAACAGAGAAAGATAATACTAGATAGTTGGTGGTGTCTTGATTTGCTTTCTACTGCTGTGGTAAATCTCTGACAGTACTAGTTGGGGTTCTTTAGAGGAAGAACTGATAAGATGAATATTTATATGTGGGATTGATTTATTGGAGTGGCTCTCAGACTGTGGTCCACCCGGTCCAACAGTGGCAGACTCCTGACAGAAAGGCCAGAATCTGCCAGTTGTTCAGCCCCCAAGGCCGATGCCTTAGCCAGCCTTCAGTCTAATGCCTTAGTGACAGGATTGATGAGCTTGCCAGTGAGATGAGGGCACACAGGGCAGGCAAGAAGCCAAAACGTCCTTCTTTGGTTTCCTTTCATGGAGAGCTAGCTACCAGGAGATATGGCCCAGATTTAGGGTGGGTCTTCTCACCTCAAATGCTCCAATAAAAATCTTTCACAGGTGTGCCCAGCTACTTGGGTTTTAGTTGATTACAGCTATTGTCAGGCTGATAACAAAGATTAGCCATGACACTAACCAAAAGCAACTTGGGGAGGAAAGGGTTTGTTTCCGTAGTCTGTCACTGAAGGAAGTCAGAGCTAAAGCAGAGCACATGCAGGAGTCTGCCTCCTGCTTGCTCCGCCAAAACTTGCTTTCTTATAGCACTCAGAACCACCTGCCCAGAGGTGGCACCACCCCAGTGGCCTGGGCCCTTCCACATCAATTATTAATTAAGAAAATGCCCCCACAAACTTGCCTCCAGGCCAGTCTGCTGGAGGCATTTTCTTAGTTGAGGTCCCTCTTCCCAGATGACTAGCTTTTGTTAATTGACAGAAAGACTAACCAGCATAGGTGGTGTGATTACTTTGAATAGCTGTTGCTACATTTTGATTTTTAGACTTCACATACATTTCTTTTCATTTCCAACTTTATTTTTGCATCATGTACTGATCTCTGCTTCTTGCCTAACGATACAGTGTGATCAGCTGCCTCCAGTTCCTGCCATGTCCTCTCTACTATAATGACCTGCCCTCAGATTGTGAGCCCAAGCCAACCCTCCCTTCCTTCCTCCCTCCCTCCCTCCCTCCCTCCCTCCCTCCGCTTGTTTGTTTGTTTTGAGACACAGTGTCACTATGTAGACCTGGATGACCTGGAACTTGCTGTAGAGGCCAGGCTGCTCTTGAACTCATGGCTATCCACCTGCTTCTGTCTACTGAGTATTGGGATTAAAAACATGTACACCACACATGGCTTTAAGTTGCTTTATTAGATATTTTGTTCCAAGCTTTAAGTAGCTTTAAAAAAAAAACCAGTTTGTTTATTTATTTTATGTGTTTGTTTTGTTTGCATGTATGTGTGTGCACTGTGTGCATGCCTAGTGTTGGTGGAGGCCAGATTGCTGTCACTTCTTATTAGCCCAAATGCTGGGATTGCAGGCTTATACCAATATGCTCAGTTATATGTAGTGCTGGGAATTAAATCCAGGGCTTTGTGTATGCTAGGCACACCCTCTACCAACTCAGCTGCATCCCTAGCCCAGTACCTCATTCCTTGTCATATCAGATATACTCTGTAGTCATACTTAGTTGTTCTTTGTTACATCTGTTTGTTAAATCACAGAGCATCTTTTTCTTTATTCTTTGTCAAAGCAGGATGTTTGGTAATAGAATTAAGGTTTCTTTAATATGACCTTTGAACTACTTTATTGACTTTGGTGTTGGTGACTCGGGTGTGGGTGATACCTTCACTGAACAGGTGAGTTCTGAGCAAGAAGACAGCTTCTGTTTAAGAGCTCCCTGGCCTTGTCAGCTTTTTCCTCTCTTGTAGGAGAAACAGCTTTCCCCTCCATCATTAAAAAGTTGCGTCAGTTATGCTGCTCCTTTGTGGTCGTGAGACTAGAAGCTGCTGAATGGTTTCCCATGTTGGACAGTGGACACAGACACACAGTGCCTGGGTAGTTGGGGATCGCCACCGTTAGTACCTCCTGAAAGGGCTGAAAGAGCTGAGAAAAGGGGAGTGAGGATGAGAGCTAGGGAATCAGGCCATGGGGACGGACTCGTCTGGGCTTGAGTCCTGCTTCCACCATGTAGTAGCTAGAGACTTTGACCAAGGCCCTGGGTTCGATCCTCAGCTCAAAAAAAAAAAAAAAAAAAGAAAAGAAAAGAAACATAATGTTTAAATAGAAATGCTTGTTTAAGACAGTGAGTACATTTAATGTGGTAGACCGTGTGCCTTTCCTTAACAACTGGTACTTACTCAACACTGTCTTCAAATTGAGAAAATAAGATATGAGTAACATTGTATCAGACAGTCCGGTTTTAGATAGCTCATATGATAATGTAAATAAATCATCAGTGACTGATACTAACATAATGACTTAAGTTTTTGAATAATTGTGTGGTTAGCTCTAAGATAGAGAATATTTTGATTGGTAATGCAGAGATTTTCACTAGAACTCTGTGTCATTCACAGGGCTTGTAGAACCTGTAGTTCTGAGTGTGCCAGATTAAGGACATCTGGAATCTTTGTAGAGGAGTGTGTTAACCTTGTACTTTACACTTAATTTTTGTAGTATCTGTAACTGACATGTTTCACACTTAAAATGTGGGGTAGATTATTGCTTTGACTTACTAGGAAAGGAATTTTTGGGGGATATGTAATAATGAAAACTTTTCCTTCATTTTTCAATAGGTTATTTGGCTGTTTCTTTATTTCTACATGAAAGTCATGAACTTTTGCTTCTCCTTGTGAATACAGTGGTAAAGGTACCGTATCTATTGTGTGCTGGTTAACATGAAGTCTACTTATGTTGGCATATGACATTTCTCTTTAGTCATAATTGCTTAAGTAATTTTGAAAGTGTAGGTTTACTTATGGAATCAGCTTAGAAATATAGTTTATTTGCTCTTTTGTGTGTGTGTGTATGTGTGTGTGTGTGTGTGCGCGCGTGTGTGTGCGCGCGTGTGTGTGTTTTGGCTTTTTGAGACAGGGTTTCTCTGTGTAGCTTTGCACCTTTCCTGGAACTCACTCTGTAGACCAGGCTGGCCTTGAACTCACAGAGATCTGCCTGCCTCTGCCTCCCAAGTGCTGGGATTAAAGGCGTGCACATGCACCACCACCGCCCGGCCAGAAATATAGTTAGTTAGTTAGTTAGTTAGTTAGTTTATATTTTCCAGAGCTGAGGACTGAACCCAGGGCCTTGTGCTTGCTAGGCAAGCGTTCTACCACTGAGTTAAATCCCCAGCCCTATAGTTTATTTCTTAAGACTTATTTTTTAAATTATATGTGTGTGTAAGTGGGAGGTCAGAAGAGAGCCTTAGATCCTTTGGAGCAGAATTACAGGAGCAGAACTCCAGTCCCCTGCAGGATCTACCATTGAGCTACCTCTTCAGTATCTAGGAGGGTTTTCTCTTGTCTGTTTTTGTTTTTTAGACTCTGGTTGGTTTGGAGCTCACTATGTAGACCAGGCTGGTGCCAGACTTACAGAGATCCGCCTGCCTCTACCTCCTGAGGGCTGGGATTAAAGGGTGCACTACATGCCTGGCTGGAGAAAACAGGCCTCTGGTATACTTAAGGTTGGCCTTGAACTTGTGTTTTTTTTTTTTTTTTTAAATAAGATTTATTTATTATATATACAGTATTTTGCCTGAATGTGTCCCTGCAGGCCAGAAGAGGTCGTGAGCCACCATGTGGTTGCTGGGACTTGAACTCAGGACCTTTGGAAGAGCAGTTGGTGCTCTTAACCACTGAGCCATCTCTCCAGCCTGGGCTTGAACTTGTGATCCTCCTGGATCCACCCCTCCTAAGTGATAAGATTGCATTGTGCACCATTACAACTGGTTTATGACATTATGGATTGTGAACGTAGGGCTTTGTACATGCTAGACAAGAATTCTACCATCAGAACTGCATCTCCAGCTGTTACATTTTTATTAATGTGTGTGTGTGTGTGTGTGTGTGTGTGTGTGTGTGTGTGAGTGAGAGAGAGAGAGAGAGAGAGAGAGAGAGAGAGAGAGAGAGAGCGAGAGCGCGAGCATGAGCACGCGATAAGGACCTGTTATTCTCCCCACTCCACCCTTCTTTCTGAAGAAACAGGATCTCATGTTTCTCAGACTGGCCTCAAGCTCACTCTAGCTGAAGATGGTGTTGAACTCCCGATCCTCCTGCCTGTACCTCCACAATGGAGCAGGAATATAGGCATGTCTATCATGACGTTTTCATACAAGTATGTACTGTTGTTGAGCATGAAAGGGTTTATCAGTCTGAGAGTGTTCTGGTGGAGTCTTCAGGTTTTAGTATGGATAGAATCCTGTCTGTAAATAAGGGTACTTTGGGCTTCTTCCTTTTGTGTTTCTGTCTTTCTTTTCTTGTCTTGTCTTGTTGTTTTGAGGTTTTCCACATTGAGTCTGATGCTGGCTGTAAGTTGGCCATATGTGTCTTTACTGTGTCCTTCTATCCCTAGTGTCCTCAGGCTTTTATCACGGAGAGGTGTTGGATTTTGTCAGAATCCTTCTTTGTATTTAGGTGATCCTGTGATTTCTGCCTTGAGTCCACTTACGTGATGTATTCAGTATTAATTTGCAGATGTTGAACCACCCTGCACCTCTGGAATGAAACTGACTTGATTATAGTGCATGATCGTGTGATTTTTTCTTGGATTTGGTGTGTTAGGCTTTGTGTGTTTGTTTTAGACAGGGTCGCCCTATGTTTCAAACCCTGGCTGGCCTGGTCACAAGTTCTGCCTGCTTCTCCCTCTTGCATGCCGGGATTAAAATGTGCTCCACTGTGCCTGACAGTTTGCAAGAGTTTTATCAAGAACTTTGACATCTGTGTTCATCAGAGGAATTAGTCCTTAATTTCTTTTCATGTCCTGATTAGGTTTCATGAAGAGAGTTTGGTAGCATCTCTTTCTTTTTCTCTTCTAGAATAATTTGAGAAAGTTTAGTCCTACATAGTTGTTAAAGGTCTGGTAGAGTTAATCTGCTTTGTGACTTCTGAACTCACAGAGATCCACCTGCCTCTGCCTCTCCAGTGCTGGGATTAATTAGGAGATTTTATTTATTACTGTTTCAGTCCTCTTGCTTGTTGTAGATATATTTAAATTATCTCATCTTGGTTTGATTTTGTTAGGTATGAATCTAGAAATTTATTTCTTTTAAATTTCCCAATTTAGTGTAATATAAATTTTTAAAACATGTTCTAATGATTTTCTGAATTTCATTGGTATCTGTTGAAATGTCTTCCTTTTATCTCTGATTTTATTAATTTGAGCCCACTTTCTCCTTGTCTGTTTTGCCTAAGTGTTAAAAAGTTTCAATTCAAATTATTATTATTATTATTATTATTATTATTATTATTATTACTACTACTACTACTATTATTACTATTACTGGGTCTGTGTGTGTGTGTGTGTGTGTGTGTGTGTGTGTGTGTGTATGGGCACGCGCGTGTGTGCCTGCCACAGAGTGCATGATGTACCGTGTAAATGTCAAAGGACAATTTGGGGGAGCTGGTTCCTTCCACTGTGGATTCCAGGGATTGCACTAAGGTAGTGAGGCTTGTGAAGCATATACTTTACATGCTGAGCAAGGAGGTTCCCTTCTTCAACTCTTCTGACGAATTTTAGCTTAATGTCTATTTTGTCAGTTAGGAGAACACAAACACCTGCTTGTTTCCTAATTCCATTTCCTTGGATTCTCTTTTCTGTCCTTTACAGAAGGCTGTCTGTCTCTGAGTGTGAAGATGCATGCTGTAGAGGCAACAAATAGAAGCATGCTGTTGTGTTTGTTGTTTTAGATACAGTAAGACATTCCGTGTCTTTTGTTTGGTAAAATGAGGCAGTTAGTATGCATAGTTATTACTGTAAGGTGTATATTAATTCTTGCCATTTTGTTGATTTTGTAGTGTTGGCTGTTTTCTTGATCCTCCTTTACCAAACTAATGTTTTTGTGTGGTTTATTTTTCCTGGGCTTCTTGAATATGCTCATCTTTCTTTTCAGTCTGAAGAATTTCTTCAAGTGTCTTCTGTAGAATTGACTTAATTTTTTTTTTTTAAATTCTTCAGCCTTTTCTAAAAGGTTGTTTTTTGTTTTTTGTTTTTTGTTTTTTGTTTTTTTGAGACAGGGTTTCTCTGTGTAGCTTTGCGCCTTTCCTGGATCTCACTCCGTAGACCAGGCTGGCCTCGAACTCACAAAGATCCGCCTGGCTCTGCCTCCCAAGTGCTGGGATTAAAGGCGTGTGCCACCACCGCCCAGCTCTAAAAGTGTTTTATTGGTGTGTATTATTTGTAGATGATAGTGAGCTTCATTATGGCATCTTTATACCTGTAGACAATGCAGTTTGGTCGTGCTCACTCTGTGGTCTTCTCTTGCTCCTCTGACTCCTGCTCGTCCTCTTGGTCTCCAAGCCACCCCCCCCCCCTCTGCTATGTTCATATCTTCTTCTTGTGTGACCTGATGAGTTTCAGTAGGTAAAGTCTTACTAACAGGAGCCTGGGCACCTTACTGGTGGCTGGCTACCCTGCCTGCATCAGACAAGTGCATATACATCCTCAGGGAGGGCTGCAGCCCAGGAGCTCCTTCTCTGCCAGGACAGGATGTTGATGGCCCATTCTTGTGCAGATTCTGTGCAGGTCATTACAGCAGCGAGGAGCTGGAAGTTAGCGTTCTATCCTCCTTCCCAATGTCTCCCTGGCCCTTACATTCTTCCTGCCCCTTCCTCGTGGTGTTCCCTGAGCCTTGGAGGGTGATGAGATGTTCCATTTATGGTGGACGTTCAACAGTCATTTACTCTCATAATGCTTACCAGTTATGAGTCTCTGTAGTCACCGTTAGCCTGTTTTTGTTTCGGGAAAGCTTCTTTTTCTTTCCTCCTTCAGTTTACAGACAGTCTTGCTGCATGTGGTCACCTGGCACTTGTTTTTCAGAGCTTGAAATACAACTCCACGTCCTGCTGACTTTAGAAACTTCCCAAGTTTTGCTGAAACTCTCCTGTTGTCTTGATGAGCATGCCCTTACCTGACTTGCGTTTGTCTCAGTTCCTTTTCTCTTGCTGTGATAAGACACCATGACCAAGGCAACTTACAAAGAAAGCACTTAGCTAACTGGGCTTACAGTTTCAGAGTTATGATGCAGAGCACAGGCGTGCTGGCAGGAACAGCTGAGAGCGCACATCCTGATCCACAGCCATGAGGAAGAGCATGCACTGGGAATGGTATGGGCTTCTAAAACATCAAAGCCCAGCCTCAGGGACACAGCTCTTCCAGAAAGGCCACACCTTCTAATCCTTCCCCAACAGTTTGACCAACTGGGGACAAAACTTACAAATATATGAGCTTATAGGGGTCATCATCATCCCGACACCACAGTGTTTCTTGTAGCATCTAATATATCTTCTGCATATTTGGTGTTTGAAGTGTTGGATGAAATCAGAAGGTTGTTTTCTGGCCTCCTCTGTTTGGTACCCTAAATGCCTCTTATACCTGGATGAGCAATCTTTTTCCTTAGGTTTGGAAATTTTCTGCTGTAATTATATTGAATATGTTTCTGTGTCTTTCTTTTAATGCCTATAATTTATAGATTTTTGTTTTTTCATTGTGTCCAACAGATACTGAATGTTCTACATATAATTACCATTTTATATTTGTTGTAATCTGAATGTTCCAATTCCTGTATCCTGTCATTCTTCAGGCCCTGCTACTCTGCCCTCCCCTTTATCCATTCTGTCAGTGAGGTTTTCCATGGAACTTTTTATTTAAAGACTTAATTGCATTTTACATTTGCAATATTTCAATTTAGTGTTTTTAGAATTCCACTTTTATACCCTGTGTTGATGTCTTTATTTCATTCAGTATTTTGTATTCTCTTGAGATTCATTCATAGTTTACATTTGTCTTCTTCTATGTTTTAAGAATATAAATCATTCTTTTGAATTCTTTGCTTGGGATTTCATCTAATTCACTCTGTTTTGAGTCCACTAATGTGGGCTTAGCAGTTTTGGGAGGGGTTATGTTGCTTTGGTTCTTCCTGGTCCTGGAGTTTTGCAGCGTCAGGTTGGTGGCTGGATTTCTGGGGGGGGTTGTTGTTGTCTTTCTTTCTTTCTCTCTTTCTTTCTTTCTTTCTTTCTTTCTTTCTTTCTTTCTTTCTTTCTTTCTTTTTCTATTATCAGCTTGATACAGTACAAATTCTTATCCTAATAGTGAAATGTTTCACTGAAGCTTGCCCAGTGATTGAGTAAAACCAAAACTTATTATAAGCCACAATCATCCTAGGGTCTCCCCTGCTATGTAGCCTCCCTGGTTCTGTGGGTTGCAGTCTGATTGTTCTTTGCTTTATATCTAGAATCCACCCATGAGTGAGTGCATACCATGTTTGTCCTTCTGGGTGGGTTTCTGGTTTAAATCACCCTACTGTCACTTGTGATCTTCAAGAGAGACGAGGCTGCACAGTAGGCTGAAGTACCCTTTCCTTGCTGCATGGAGTCAGTTCTCAGTTCTCACCCTGGAGAACTCCATCTGCGGGGAACAGTGACTGTCGGTGGGTAGACGCAGTGATGAACCCGGAGAGTGCTGTATGTGCCACCATGGTAGTCACTGTGGCTGTGAATGGAAGACATTCAGCTTACTGATTAGTCGTGGGGTGACAGGAAAAATAGAGGAGGGGAAAGTGAAGGGAAGTGGGAAGCAGCAGGGCAGAGCAGGGGGGACACAGTTTTGACTCATGAAAGCCTATGAAAAGGAAGTGCAAAGGGAAAGAATAGAGAAAGATAGACTTGTATTGCCTAAATTGACATTGGGTATTAAATAAAGGTGGAGGAAACGTAAGTAAAGAGAACTGGTTGGGATGTCTGAGTGCAATCCTGCCTGCTGGCTGGTCCCATTTTCAACTCTTCCCACATTCCTCCTTGGGCTCCTAGATGCCGGTCCCACCTGTGGGCAGTACTTCAAGAGTCCATCTGGGGACCACCATGAGATGGCTAAGCGGGTAAAGTGCTCAGCTTGCAAGCCTGATGATTGAGTTCTATTCCTGGAGCTCACAGAGGGCAGGAGAGAACTGACTCCACACCGTTGTCCTCTGGCCTCTATACACATGTGGCACACACTGCTTCCCTCTTCACACATCATACACACGATTTTTAAAAAGGAGTCAAGAAAAAAAGGTCCAGTTTTAATAGTTCACCATACTTCTGGACTGTTTCTTCCAGTGTCCAGCTCGACATTAAAACCTGTGTCTAGGTTCCCCACAGACTCTAGTTCTGATCAGGTTTCTAGTTGGCTGAGCACTGTACAGATACAATTCAATTTCTTCTCTGCAGGGCAGAGCTGCTCTGCTGGCCAGATTCAGCAGCTAGTCCTGTAATAAATACTGCTCAGAATTTGTTGATAGTGTGGCTTTCCCAGAATCCATCCTCCCTCTACCTCCACACCTTTGTCTTCTGCCCCCTCCCCCCACACTTTAACATGTATGTTTATGAGAGTATAGTGCAGATTTTCTGAGGCTCTCTGTCCTATTCTGGTCTGGTCATTCTCTTTCATTGGGCGGGGAGAGCTCCCCAGGCCCACCAAGACAGAGCCTGGACTTTTCCCTTGTTCCGTTTTGCAAAGTTTCTTTTACTTTGCTGTTAAACTAGAATTGGGGCCATTGCCCAGTTCTGAATGCTTTCCCTGGTTGATTCTTTAGAGAATCTAGCAGAACATGTCTGTCGTCCACCATTTTCTAAAAGCCTCAGGCCTTCCTGTTTATCACCAATCAGACTTTCCATACGTGAGAAGGTGTGTGTGCTCTTTTCTGAATTTAAAGTCATACTATACACACATGTATGTGTATATGCATGTGTGCATGTATATGTACACACATATACCGTGTGTGTGTGTGTGTGTGTATGTGTGTGTGTGTATGAAAAAGAAAGGTTGTACATGAACATGTATGCATGTATATATACACACATATATCAGGTGTGTGTGTGTGTGTGTGTGTGTGTGTGTGTGTGTGTGTGGAGAGAGAGAGAGAGAGAGAGAGAGAGAGAGAGAGAGAGAGGTTGTACATGAATGTGTGTGCATGTGGAGACCATAGGTTGATATCAGGTTTTATTCTCAATTGCTCTCTAGTTTACCAAGATATAAATTGGTTTATTTGGTTATTTATTTGTTTGTTTGTTTGTTTGTTTGTTTATTGTGTGTGTCTTGGGGATTGAACTCAGGTCATCAGGACACACACACATACACACACCAATGTCAATTTTTTTTAAGATTTATTTATTTATTATGTATACAGAAGAGGGCGCCAGATCTCATTATAGATGGTTGTGAGCCACCATGTGGGTGCTGGGAATTGAACTCAGGACCTCTGGAAGAGCAGTCGGTGCTCTTAACCTCTGAGCCATCTCTCCAGCCCTGAATTTTTTCAAGTTTAGAAGAGAAGCCGAGGAGATTGCTTGGTGTGTCCAGTGCAAGTGTGAAGACCCAGGTCTGATCGCAGCACCCTTGTAAAAGCAGTGTACGTTTTGTATCACCTTTCATATAATTTTTAAAGTTACATTTATTTATTGTGTGTATCTCCTGGGGATTGAACTCGGGTCCTCAGGCTTGGTGGCAAATATTTTTACCCACTGAGCCATCTTGCTTGTCACCACCTTTTTCACCAACTGGCTGACCAGTGCACTCCAGGGATTCTCCTGTCTCCTCCTCCCCAGTGTGGGATAACAGACAAATGTGTCATCATCATCATGCCTGGTCTTTACATGGGTGCTGGATCAGACTCAGGTCCTCATGCTTGTACACCGTCTCCCCAGCTCCTTTCAAACTTGAAAAAATTATTTGTTAGTGTGTACATGGCTGTGTGTATGCAGATACTCACACGCTGTGGCATGCATGTGGAGGTCAAAGGACAACCTCTGAGAACTGGTTCTCTCCTACACTGCTGAGGCGGCAGGGTCTCTTGCTTCTGTCATGCTGCAAACTCCAGGCTAGCTGGCCTGTGAGGCTCTGGGCATTTCCCCATTTCAGCATCCCATCTTCCCACAATACTGGTATTAGAGATGCTTACCACATGTCTGGCTTTTTGTGGGTTTGGAGATCAAATTTAGATCGTCAGGTTTGCTTAGTAAACATTTTTTTTTTAACTTGCTGAGCCATCTTACCAGCCTTCTTTTAAACTTTTAAAAATATATTTAAGCCAGGCGGTGGTGGCCCACGCCTTTAATCCCAGTACTTGGGAGGCAGAGCCAGGTGACTCTCTGTGAGTTCAAGGCCAGCCTAGGCTACCAAGTGAGTTCCAGGAAAGGCGCAAAGCTACACAGAGAAACCCTGTCTCGAAAAATAAATTAATAAATGTATAAGTATGTATGAGCATATTCTTTTTGTTGTATCAATTGTAAAGCTGCATTTATATTAACCAGAAAAGTTTGTAAAGTTGTTTTATTAGTTTGGAAAAGTTTAAGGGCTGTAACAAGGAGACTGTTTTGGCTTGTAGCCAGTCAGCTGCCTTTGACCATTACGGAAATGAGACCGGTGCGGGGGTGAGGAGGGGGGGTATTTTGTAGGTGCTGAGGCAGATGTGAATGTCTAAGTTGATTATAAAGTTGGGGAAATGACTATGTAAGCAGGATTGTGATGGTGTTGAGCTTGTGCAGACTGACTTCCTTCTTACTGACGGCAGGACCTGCAGAGCACTAACCTGGTAGAAGTGTGCATGGCACTTACTGTTGTCAGCCAGATTTTCCCTCGAGAAATGATTCCAGCTGTTCTTCCATTAATAGAAGATAAACTTCAGCATTCTAAGTAAGTCAGTTATTTTGACACAGTTGTCTATACTATATATTTCAAAACAGAAATTTAAGTGTATATTTTATTTATTCTTTCACAATTCCATACATCTGTACAATGTATCTTGATCATATCCACCTCTGACTCCCTAGACCCTTCCCAACACATCCTCTTCACCTTCATGTCTTTCCCCTCCTTCTTCTAATAATACTAATAACAACAACAACCTCCTGAGTCCAGTTAGTGCCACCCACATAGGTATGGATGTTGAACCACCCCCCACAGCATGAGCAGCCTAATAGTGGCCATGTCCCAAAGAAACGTGACGCCCACTCCCAACAGCCGTCAACTGCCATTAGTTTCTCAGCTCAGGCTGGGGCCTCTTGGGCCTCTCTACTGTTCATGCTGCAATGTTAACTGGCTTTGTTTTGTGCAGGTTTATAAGGTAGCCAGAGCCACAGTGAGTTCATGGGGCAATGACCAGGTCATGTCCAGAAGATGGTCTTTCTCAGTATTCCTTTACATCCTCCGCTCTTACATTCTTTCCTCCCCCTTTTCCAAGACGTCCCCTGAGCCTTGGGGAGATGGTGTCGGTGATGTAGATGTCCTGTTTATGGCGAAGCACTCATCAGTCACTTTTCTCAGCACTTTGACCAGTTAGAAGTCTCTGCATTAACCACTGCCCTGCTACAAAAGAGTTTCTCTAAGGTTGAGAAAAGCACTAATTTCTGAGTATAAACATAATATTTAGAAGACAGCTTGACAATGTGTCCATTTAGCAAAATAATAGTAGTAGGTTCTGTCATGGGGCCTAGGACCCCAAACATAGACTGTTGACCAGGTTTACAGTACCAGGCATAAATTCTCTCCTGTGGAACAGGCCTCCTATCCAATTAGAGAGTGGCTGGTCCCCCCAGATTAGTCATGCCGCTATTGCACTGGTACATTTGTCAGGTCAGGACTGGTGTATATGGGGTCTGCCTCTGTGGAAGACCATTGGTGACTCTTCTTCCCCAGGGGCCTGCCTGACACTCCTCAGCACTATTGTATTAGTCAGAGTTCTCTAGAGGAACAGAACCAATGGTGCGTGTGTACATACACACACACACACACACACACACACACACACACACACACACGCATACGTGTGCATATATTTTAAAGACTTCTTTTTATTACTTTAATTATGTATATGTATGTGTATGGGTGTGTGCACGTGAGTGCAGGTGCCAACAGAGGCCAAAGATGTTAGATCTCCTGGATTTAGAATCTTAGGTAGTTGTGAGCTGCCTGACATGGGTGCTGGGAATTCAACCTGGGTCCTCAGGAAGAGCAGCACATGTACTGGGCATGGTAGTGCCATGCCTTTCATCCCAGCACTTGGGAGGCAGCAGCAGGTGGAGTTCGAGGCCAGCCTGGTCTACAAAGGGAGTTCCAGGACAGGCCCTAAAGCTACACAGAGAAACCCTGTTTCAAAAAAAAAAAAAAAAAAGAAAGAAAGAAAGAAAGAAAAAGAAGTTAGCTTTAAAATAGTAACAATAGTGAATCACACCTGAAAATTGAGAATCTGGTAATTACTCAGACCTTTTGACTGGATGCTTCATCAGTCAGAATCGTCCCACAGTGGCTGTCCCTCATAGGAGAGGGTAAAATTGGGAAACAGCAAGGGAAACGTGACCCTGTAGTCTCTCACTTCAAAAGTCAAGGTGCCTCAGCAATCCCAGTCTGACGCTGAAGCCCTGAAGGTTCCTGGAGAATCCCTGATCCTAGTTCATGAAAATTTGGAAATGCTGGTTCTGCTGTTAGCAAGGGAATCAGCAGCAGCAGCAGTAACAACAGGGTAAATCAACTCTGCAGCAGGGGGGAGGCCAAGCCAGCAAAAGGTGGGGTGATTTTCCTTTTCTATGCCCTTTTGATCTGAGCTGCTACCCAAAGGTGCAGCCCAGAACTGCAGTGGGCCTTCCCACAGGAGTCCAGGCAGTCAGGACACTCCTTCAGATGAGGCTCCTTACTCAGGTGACTCTGATTTGTGGCAAGTGGACATCAAAAGCAGCTATAACAACTGTGAATGTTAGCCATCAGGGAGCAAGTTTCCAGGTCATTTCCAGCTTGATTAAGAGTTTACAACAGCACAATGCAATATTATTTTAGAATGTTAAATATACTTCTTAAAACAGATGAAGTAGATGATGTATAAGAGGGAAAAAAACCCAAATCTCTTAACAGTCTGTAGGTAAAAAGTGTTTTTATCAAGCATGTGTAGGATCGGGAGGCTGGCTTGGTTGATAAAGTGTATGATGTGCAAACATGAGCACTCAGGCAAAAGGCTGGACACAGCAACACAACAAATTTCTGTAACCAAAGTGTGTAGGGCCTTCAGCAGCACGGTTGCACCACGTAGTTGTGGTAAACCAGGAGCAATGGCCTGTGTTGTTTGGGGGCCTTGGGACCTTCCTGACCAGCAGCTCCTCTAATAACCTGTTTTCTGGGAAAGTGTTGCCTGCTGTTCTAGGGAGCCTCGGTTCAAGCCCTTCCTTTTAAACTGTGTATTTTAATTAGCTTACAAAGCTGTAGGTTTCCATAAGCCTTGGGAAGAGCTTGCTGTAATAGAGGGCTCCCACCTGGTACTAGGAACCTAGTCACAAGCTCCTGTCCCAGGAGGCCATGGGCCATATGGGGGAATGGACTACAGTTGTTTTCCTAAATGGACATGTTGTTAAGCACTCAATATGTATTTATGTTTACCCCTTTTTTCTAATTTAGAATTATGGTTATTCATGTGTGTCCTATATGGGTATATGCTCCTGAGTGCAGGTGTCCACAGAGGCCAGAGGTATCAGATGCCCCTGGAGCTGGAGTTACAGATGGTTGTGAGCCATCCATCTTGGGTGCTGGGATTTGAACTTGAGTCTTTTGCTTGTCTGGTATGTATGATTCTCTGAGTCATTATAAACAAAATAACAATAACAAAAAAACACAAAATCAAAAACAACCAAAGAAATAAAAAACTAGGATATAGTTTTTCATTCAAAAATGAAAAACTGCTTCATTTTTGCTGCATGTTTGGTAGGCATAATCTGCTACAGATGAAGTGTGAGACTGGCTTACACTTCAACGTATTCTCACAAGGCTTGAAAAACAAGTCCCGGAAGAAGAGGAGTACCATTGTTTTGTCCACATGCCCTCATGCTTCCCTGTCACCATAATATTTGGAGTATGCTTGCCTATTAGAGGAAACAATTTTTATCCTTATGTAATAAAGAGACAAAAATAGAATCAAGGGGTTATAGAATTTATTTCTCTTGCTTTAATTGATTACAAAAGTAGTCTGTGCTGTTACTGAAAGTTCTGTAATTAGGGGTATTTATAACTGATAGGCAGTTAACATTTCTTTTGGGCATAGTGGTTCATACCTGTATTTGTCACATTTTGGAGGTAGAGGCAGGAAGATCATGCATTGGAGAGCAGCCTGGGCTGTATAGTGAGACCCCCATCTCATAAACAATAACTTAAAAGAGACTGAGGAGAGGGCTCAGTTGCCAGTGGGCTTGGGGTGTTACTGTGAAGCCCTGAGTTTGGGTCCTAGCACCTCCATAAAAGCCAGGCCTGTCAGCATGCACCTGCAATACTAGTGCTGGAGAGGCAGAGACAGGGAGGTCCCCAGGGCTTTGTGGCCAGCCAGTCTAGTGAAATTGAGTCAGCAAGCTCCAGATTAAGTAAGTAGGTGACCCCGTCTCAAAAAAGAAGGTAGAGAGTAATAAGGAAGATAACTGATATCAACCTGGTCTTTACACACACGCACACACGCACGCACTCACACACAAACATGTATCTCTACACAGTCTTTCCTCCCCCACCAGAAGGGGTCTCCTGAAATCTTACTTCTTACCAAGAAGTAAGATTTTTATCTTTTTCATACTTTGCTGCATTAGAATAAAATAATTAGTAATAGATACTTGATGGCCCAGGTTGCCTTGTTTATATTTCATTTTTTATCCTTAGGGAGATTATTCGAAGAAAAGCAGTTCTGGCATTATACAAATTTTACCTCATTGCCCCTAATCAAGTACAGCATATCCATACTAAATTTCGGAAAGCACTTTGTGACAGAGATGTTGGGGTCATGGCTGCCTCTTTGCATATATACCTTAGGATGATTAAGGTAAGTTGGCAATTTTAGCATGTGCTCAGTTGTTACCATTGTAGCAATATCACATGGAATTAGAAGAAAATGCAGATATTTCAATAAAATGATGAATACTTTATATCACTGTCAGGCTGGAGAGATGGCCCAGTGGGTAAGAATGCTTGTACACAGCAGGAAGGTCTGAGACCAGATCCTAGCTCCATGTAAAAGCTGAGTGTGGCCATCCATGATGCCTATAGCCCTGTGCTGAGGGAGGCAGAAACAAAAGGATTCTGGGGCTTCCTGGCTGACAGTCTTGCTCTAGGTGCAGCAAGAGACCCTGCCTCAAGAGAATAATTCAGAGAGTGATAGAGCAGGATACCCAGAATCCTCCTCTGGACTCTGCATGTTCATAGGCACACACTCATGAACACATGTGTGCATATACCACACATATCTACTATACTCACACACACATAAATATATTTTACACTGTTATTTACTTCTAAATGTAACTTTTGTAAGTTGTTGATAATATGAATTGTATGCAAGAAAGATCAGGAGTTCAAATCCACAACTGGTCAAAATTTAGAGGACAGCCGACTGTGGGGTGCCTAACACAACATCTACAGCACAACTGCTACACCTCAGGC
Organism: Onychomys torridus; assembly: GCF_903995425.1. Lineage (NCBI taxonomy): Eukaryota > Metazoa > Chordata > Mammalia > Rodentia > Cricetidae > Onychomys > Onychomys torridus. The sequence continues at coordinate 101,382,823 of NC_050446.1, forward strand.
TCGGGGGGCATCCTGAAGAAGGATGGAAGATTGTAAGAGCCAGAGGACCAGGACATCTGTCATAATGTGACTGGGAACTGCACCCATGAAATCTCAATAATGTGGTCACCCAAACAAAACCTGAACACTGACACCAGGAGACATCCCATTGCGGATGGGAGAAATCTCACAAGGTCACACCCTAGATGAAGAGCTACAGGCAATTAATGGCTACTTGGGGAGAATCAGTCTTCTCCGGGAATGAACCCCCTGATAAGCTATCCAACAGCAGGTAGTCATCTTAAACACATGTACATATGAGCAACACTAAATGGACTCAGCAAGTTGTGTGTGTGTGTGTGTGTGTGTGTGTGTGTGTGTGTGTGTGTGTGTCTACAATAATTAAAAAGAAATCATGAATTTGAGAGGGAGTGTGGGAGGGACCTGGGAGGAGTTGAGGGTAGAGGGAGGAGTAGAAGTGATGTAAATACAGTATTTATGTCTGAAATTATAAAATATATACACATATATATGTATGGATATAAAAGAATAACTTTGCCTATATAGGACATTTGAGGTCAGCCCTGGGTTATATGAGACTCTTGTCTCAAAAAAAAAGAAAAGAAAAGAAAAGACATTATTAACAGATTTTTCTTTTTTTTTTTATGTAGGAAAATTCATCTGGATATAAAGATCTGACTGAGAGTTTTGTAGCAATTTTAAAGCAAGTGGTGGGAGGAAAGCTCCCGGTTGAGTTCAGTTACCACAGCGTGCCAGCGCCATGGTTACAGATTCAGCTCTTGAGAATACTGGGGCTGCTGGGAAAGGACGATCAAAGGTAAACTCTCCCATGTCCCGTGACAACCACACCATATCATAGCCTTGACTTAGTCACCAGAAGTTTCACAAAAACCAAATTTCCCAGCTCTTCCAGGCTTACTGGTGGTAAATAAACGAGTGTGAGAACACAGAGTCCTTCAGGTGACCGGGGCATACCTAGCTTGTCCATTTTCCCCTTGTGAAATGTGCTTGCTTAATCATTGGGCTAGAGGGTGAGCCAGATAATAAATAAATAAACGTGGTGTGGGCCACCTGCTGCCTCCTGCAGCTACTGCACTGCTGTTACAGATGAGCAACAGCCATAGCGGACACATAATGACGATTACTGTGGTCCAGGAAAATGCTGTGTAAACACTTAAGCCTGAATTTCAGATGATCTGTATATTTCATCATGTATTATCCTTTTGGGTTTTTTCCCCAACATATAAAAACTATTCAACATTTGCAGGCATAAAGAGGAATGAGTATGACCCAAAATATATTATGTTTATTATGAAAATGTCATAATAAAGCCCATTTTTATTATTAGATGCTAATGAAAACATAAAAGTCATAAAAAGGAACACAAAATATATTCATTATCTGTTTTAGCAAATAATAAATCAAAGATAGAAATTGTCTCTTGGAAGCATCTATGCTGAAATTTAACTAAATCCCACAGCCTTTTTTTAGAGTTAGTTACCGTTTTATAGGAAACACAAAGAGGGATATACTAATGTTAACCACAAGATACAAGCTGTGGAGAAATAGCAGACATGATTTTCATCAACAATTAGATGGAAGAGAAAACTGAAAAGTGAGACTATACAGATTAAAGAAATTTAGAATAGTTAGCCAATTAAAATGTATGGGTCCTGGGCTGCAAGATGGCTAAGAAGGTAAAGGTGCTTTCCACCAAGCCTGATGGCCTGAGTTCAATCCCTGGAACCCACATGATGGCAGGACAGAACTGACTCTTACAAGCTGTTCTCTGACCTCCACATGGGTGCCACAGTCTGTGTGCCCAAACACGTATACATGTATATGAATAGTCTTATTTGGATCCTGGTTTTCAAGGAAACTATGATGTAACTGATAATTTGAACACAAATTGCACGTAAAACATTAAGGAATTATGACTCTACACATATGTGTATATGTTACAAAGGAACTGTAAACCTCTCTCTCTCTTTATATATATATATAAACAAACCATCCTTATCTTGTATAAATGTCCTTGATTTGAAACATTTATGCCTAAGGCACTTTATTCTAGAATTACTTCACAAACAGTCTGCACAAGTAGGAAGTGATTAATTAAGTTAGCCACGACTCAGCTGAGGTGAGGTGGTGAGAGCATGGGTTTACACTACTCTTGTTTGTTTGTGTGTCTTTACATTTTTCCCTAGTAGAAATTTAGACTAAAGTTAATGTCAGCAAGAGAGAGAATACAGTTTTCAATCACAAAAAGAATAAAACACACAAGTATTAAGAAGAATTAGAGACAAACCCACCCTCGTTCATTTCCTGATGCCACCAAACTCTGTTATAGAGAGGTTAGTGGACACTGGTCTTAGGAGGACCATAGTTTGGGAGTGGAATAGTGAAGTTGATGCTATATGATTTGAGAATTTTCACGTCTTACTCATCATGTATATTCTTGCACTGATTTTGTTGTCCTTTTAAGGTTTCAATTAAATGATAGTTTCTTTTTTTATTTTAAAAAATTTTATGTGTATGGATGTTTTTCATTTGTTTGTTTTTTGAAACAAGGTTTCTCTGTTAACAGTCCTGGAGCTCACTCTATAGACCAGGCTGGCCTTGAACTCTCTGAGATCTGCCTGCCTCTGCTCCTGAGTGCTGGGATTAAAGGCGTGCACCACCACCGCCCAGCTGTGTATGGATGTTTTACCTGCATGCATGTCTGTGCACCACATGTGTGCCTGGTGCCCATGGAAGCCAGAAAAAGGTGTTAGAATCCCTAGAACCGGAGTTACAGGTGGTTGTGAGCAACCATGTGGTACAGGGAGTTGAACCTGGATCCTCTAGAAGAGCAGTCAGTTTGCCTAACCACTGAGCCATCTCTCTAGTCCCAAATGCTAGTTTCTTAATACTGAAAATAAAACTAAATAAACCAAAAATAGCTTTCTGGATTTATCAAACCTATGGTTGTCCTTTGCCAGCTCCTACTCCACTTGGAGATAGGGAGAGAGAGAGAGTGTGTGTAGAGAGAGAGAGAGTGTGTGTGTGTGTGTGTGTGTGTGTGTGTGTGTACAATTTTTGTAATGCTTTTTGAAATAACAGACTTTTTTAATTTCCAAGAATTGTACATGTCATAGTTAGAATCTCTGTTGCTGTGATGAAGCACTGTGACTAAAAGCAACTTGGAGAGGAAAGGGTTTATTGTAGTCACACTTCCAACAGTTCATCCTCAAAAGTAGTTAGGTCAGAAACTCGAAACAGGGCAGGAACCTAGAGGCAGAAGCTGATGCAAAGGTCATGGCGGAGTGCTGCTTATTGCCTTTCTCCTTTTCATTGTATCTGTGTGAGAGTGATTGCTAGCTGGGCGGTGGTGATGCACTTTAATCCCAGCACTTGGGAGGCAGAACCTGTCGGATCTCTATGAGTTGAAGGTCAGCCTGGTCTACAGAGCGAGATTCAAGACAGGTACTACACGGAGAAACCCTGTCTTGAAAACAAAAAACAAAAGAGTGATTGCTAATAACCATGTGTAACCATGTGATACAGTCAATACTGGCTGTCTTGAAATCTCCTCTACCAACAAAATTAGTCCAAACCTCTTCAATTTAGCCTCAGCAGATTCTTAAGACAAGGGCAGAAATCAGCAACATTCTTTGCCAGATTATCACAAGCATGGTCTCTAACCCAGTTGCTAATATTATTCTCATCTGAAACCTCTTGAACTAGGCCTGCACAGTCCACATTGCTCTCAGCACCACCGGCTTCCAAGCTCCTAGTAGGATGGCCCATTAATCCCCTACAGCATTCAACAGCTCTCTGAGTCCAAATCCCAAAGTCTTCCACATTTCCCAAAACAAAACAAACAAAGAAATAAACACCAGCATGGTCAAGTCTGTCGACAGCAATAGCTCGCTCCCTGGTACCACTTTGTGTCTTAGTTACATTTCCAATGTCATGATAAAACACCAAGACCACGGCCAGTTATAAATGAAAGCATTTAATTTTGGGGCTCTCAGTTCCAGAGGGTAGTAGAGTCCATGATCATGGCAGCAGGCAGGCAGGCCTGGCCCTGAGAAAGCAGCTGAGACTTTATATCTGATCCACATACATGAGGCAGAAGGAGGGGGCTACTGGGAATAGCATGGGCTTTTGAAAACTCAAAGCCCACCCCAGAGACACCTCCTCCAACAAGGCCATGCCTCCTAATCCTTCCAAACAGTTGCACCAACTGGGGACCAAATATTCAAGTATGTGAGCCCATGGTGGCTGTTCTCATTCAATCCATCTCAGTTCCTGCCCCTACATTGTTTGTTTACACATGCCTTATAGTTCTTGCTCTTTAGACTTTTCTTTTTTAAGATAGTCTTATGGATTCCAGGCTGCCTCCAACTCACTATGTAGCTAAGGATGACCTTGAACTTCTGACATCCTGCTTCCAGCCTGAGTTCCTAGACTACCAGCATGCACCTCTATGCCCAGTTTACATACAATTGTTTTCAAAGTGTCTCCTTTTAAAGTATCTTAGAGCAAGTCTAACTTCATTTAGTTTCTTTGAGAGCAAGGATCTTTCTTTCCTAAGAAAATATTTGCTAATCAGTGTTAAGCAATGGGTCCACCTTTGTTTTAGTTCTTCGCCTTCCAAAGGGACCATCCTTCAGTCTGTTGCTTTTCAAAGTGCCTCATCAGCTTCACATCAGGATCCACCTCTCTGAGTCCTCACCAGTTCTAACTGAGCAGTTACACCTAGTATACCATGGAACTCTAGTTCAAGGTTATTGGAATTCTGCCTGAAAATTAGTAATTTCATGGTACTATATTATACCTTACTGGTCTAAAAAAGGACTCAATGTCATTGTGTGTTGTCAGGAAGTAACTTCAGGGATATTTAGTGAATTTATCTAGTAATTTTATTGTCATTACCTTCTTTGTGAATGGAATTGGAGAGTATATACAAAAATGAATAAGAGCCAGGTGCTGGTGGTGTACACCTTTAATCCCAGCACTTGGGAGGCAAAGGCAGGTGGATCTTTGTGAGTCTGAGGACAGCCTGGTCTACAGAGTGAGTTCCAGGACAGCCAGGGCTACATAGAGAAACCCTGTCTTGAAAAACAAAAAACAAACAAACAAAAAGGTTGAATAAGATACCCTTTGCCTTCAGATAGTTCAGTCAGATGGTAACTAGATTCAACTAAACAGATATGTAGAGTCTAACTCTTACAGTGTAGAAAATTAGAATGTTTTCTCCTTTGTTGAACCAACTATAATGACATTCAGTATTAATAAATCTTATGGTTCATGGGACAGAAGTTTGATGAACAGAATCTTCCAGTTCATTGCTCATAGGTTAAGAACACTTGTTGCTCTTCCAGAAGACCGAAATTCAATTCCCATAACCCTTGTGGCAGCTCACAGCCGTCTGTAACTCCAACACCCTCTTCTGGCCTCCATAGACATCAGGCATGCACATGGTACACAGACATATAAGAAAGCAAAGCACCCATGCACATAAAATATTTATTATCTTATTTATTTGTATATTTATTTATTATATATTTAAAAATACTTATAGTTCATATGACACTATTATGTAGCTCAATGTAGCAAAGTATAAATGTTACTTCCTAACATGATTATTAAGTATTTAATTTAAAAAATTTCTTAGGAAAGTGTTTTATATTTATTTTTTGAATAGTTTCTTGTGTTTTCTAGCATTGTGCATCTTAGATTATTAATATTTAGCTCAACCATGCCCATAATTTTTCCCATATTTTGTGAGGTTTTTGCCTCATGAATACCTACCTTGTCTTGTAAAATTGAGAAACTATACTATAATCTTGGTGTAGTATTATTGAATTTTGTAGAAGGATTGGTTGTATCTGCTATAGAGGAAGAAATACACAATAAAATGACAAATATTAGAATGTCATCCTGGATTCTCATTGAATATTTATACTTCTATCTAGACAAAATGGAAGCACATCTACTTCAAATTGATTTTATTTATTTATTTATTTATTCATCCATCCATCCATTCATTCATTCATTCATTCATTTATTTATTTATTTATTTTGAGCTGAGGATCGAACCCAGGGCCTTGTGCTTGCTAGGCAAGCACTCTACCACTGAGCTAAATCCCCAGCCCTCAAATTGATTTTTTTAACTGTATTTCTAAAAGAAGAGAAAAGCACTGAAAGAGGTGGAAATGTTCATGCCCAGTTTACATGGCTCCAGATCATTTCCATTTTTTTTTTGTTTGTTTGTTTGTTTTTGCTTTTGTTTTTCAAGACAGGGTTTCTCTGTGTAACTTTGCTCCTTTCCTGGAACTCACTCTGTAACCAGGCTGGCCTTGAACTCACAGAGATCCGCCTGCCTCTGCCTCCCAAGTGCTGGGATTAAAGGCGTGCGCCACCAACAGCCCGGCTTGTTTTTTAATTTTTAAAACATATAAAAATTACCAGCTGAGAAGCATTAGTTTTTGTGTTCGTCTCTTGGGGGCAGAGTGCTGAGGCTGCAGAAACATTGCATTTTTAAAAAATTGTTGTTTTTAAATTTTTTAAGTATCTACTTCAATCCAATTGACTGTCACTATAGTCAGTGACCATAAAAACATGAGTGGTTTGTTTATTTTTAATATAAGTAGAAATTAAAATTTTCTTTCTAAGGAACCTAGTTACTCTTTAGGAAAAAACTAGAATTTGAATATTTTTTTATAACAACAAACAAGTTGATACTATCTGAAATAATCTGGATGTGTAAAATATTTTTGGTTGTGAGCCTAGCCTTTAATGTCTAAGCCATCTCTCCAGCCCAAGGATATGTGAAATATTAATATTGTAATTTAAAGCAGAATATTTTGTTATAAATAAAATTATAAGAGCACATGCGTAATAAAATAAGAGTCTGGTCTGTAAACTAGGACCATGTTGAAACAGTATTGGTTTCTGTTTATTTCCTCATTGGCTAAATTAGTCTAAATTAGTCACTTTGGTAAAGGAGGAAGTTTATCTCATGAAAAGACCAAATGAGTTCTTTTGATGTGAAATTTGTATAACTTTACTGTAAAATGAATTTTTTTCACTTGTCTTCTGTAGATCCTCAGTTTTAAAGAGAGAGAAGTTTGAAAAACTATTTTGTTGGGTTAGAATGCTATAATTCTCCCGCAAATAAAATATCTCTTAAACAGGACAAGTGAATTAATGTATGATGTTCTTGATGAATCCTTACGAAGAGCCGAGTTAAATCACAATGTCACTTATGGTAGGTAAAATATGAACATGTTTTCCTAATGACTGGTAGTGCTTTTCAGCTAAGTCTGTTACAATAACATAAATTCCAAAGAAATTTTATGCATTAATTTTAAGATGGTTCTTTGGGTTAATGTGGGCCCTGAAAATAGTAGTAATTTGAAATTGTGGCTTTGTGTGTGTGAGTATAGATATGCAAGTATGTGTGTGTGTAGGTACTCATGCATGTGTGTGCACTTTCATATAGAGGCCAGAGGGCAGTCTTGGATGTTACTGTGAGTGCAGATGTGCAAGCATGTGCACTATGTCTAGCTTTTTCTGTTGGTTCTGGGAAACTAACAGAGGTCCTCATATTTGTTCCTCAGGCTTGCTTGACAAGCGCCTTATCAACTGAGCTATCTTTTCAGCTGTGAAATTGTGACATCTACTAAATATGTACTTAAATTCCTTGTTAGAATTGTCCTTGTTGAAAACACCTACCAAAACATCTAATTTTGAAGATAATTCATTAAGTCTGTGATATATTATGTAAAAAGTTTCTATTTGAAGTTTTTAAAGCATTTAGCCATTAAATTTCTTTGACTGTTCTGGATAAGACAAAAGTAAAATCTAGCCGGGCGGTGGTGGCACACACCTTTAATCCCAGCTCGGGAAGCAGAGGCAGGTGGATCTCTGTGAGTTCGAGACCAGCCTGAGCTACAGAGTGAGTTCCAGGAAAAAAGTGCAAAGCTACATAGAGAAACTCTGTCTCAAAAAAAACCAAAAGAAAAAAAGAAAATCTAGTCTAAAGAACTCTAAATTTTGTTTGAGCACAATCTAACCAAAAATATCAAAAATAAAACTAGTGTCATCAATGTTAGAACAGTACAGTTTTTAATTTAATAATTTATACTTTGTATTTGGATTAGAGCGTGGATTGTTATTGAAAAGTACACAGAGTATAATGCTTTATTATTAAGGTGTCTAGGTGTATTTATGATCTATATGTGTAGATTTACATGTAGGATCAGGCCACAACTTTCTCTCCATCTACTTTTCTGTGTGTTCCAGTAATTGAACTCAGGTTGCCAGGATTTTGTGGCAAGTGCCTGTACCTACGACCTGTCTGATGTATTGTTCAGCTTGGAACCCTGCAGAAGCACTTCTTATTTTAACCACTGCCGAGGGGGGTGGATCGGCCTTCTTTTATAAGCATATATCCAGATTTCTGTAGTGTTGGAGAGCTCTAGGTGGGAAAATAATTTTAAAAATCTGTCAAGTAGGAAAGAGGATGTAGCTCAGTTGATAGAGTGCCTGAAATGCATGACAGCCTGGGCGTAGGGACATGCGTACCAACACATGGAGGGGAAGACAGGAGGACTTCAAGGTTCAAGGTCATCCTTCACTACATAGTGAGTTCAAGGTCAGCCTGGGATGTATGAGACCCTGTACCATCCCCCTCAAAAAAAGAAAAGAAAAAAATTCGTCCAAGTAGTTTTCAATGTAATTACACCTAAATACAGCTTTTGAAGTACTTACTTCTTATACTTGTATCCCAGTAATCTCATGAGCGGCTATAAAAACGTTTAGAGTGTAGATGGACAGTGACAAGTTTTTTGTTTGTAAAATAAATTTTGATACCAGGAGAGTTCTGAATGGTTAAAAAAAAAAATCAGTTATAATAGAAAAACATGATATCGTTTTAAATCTTAGGACTGTTGATATAGTTCAGGGTTCAGCAAGGTTTGTTTGTTTGTTTGTTTCAAATAATGCCCATGATATTAAGTATTTTAGATTTGTCAAGTCACATAGGTTCTCTCTCTCTCTCTCTCTCTCTCTCTCTCTCTCTCTCTCTCACTCTCTCTCACTCTCTCTCTCTCTCACAGAGCCTGTGTTGACCTCAGTCCCTACACAGCTGTAGGTGACCTTGAACTGTTGACATTCCTGCCTCTGCTTTCTCATGCTGGAATTATAAACGTGTTACCATGCCTGGTTCCACCTAGGCTTCTATTGCATATTCTCCCTTTTTTATTAAAAAAAAAATCTTAATTTCTTCTTACTGTCTGTGTGTACATGCTCACAAAAATGCTTACATGCCACAGCTTGCCTGTGGCAGTCAGGACAACTTAGAGTTCCTTCTCTTCTCCCACCATGTGGTCCTGGGAATCAAACTCGGGTCACCAAGCTTGTCCCCTGAGGGCTTTACCCACTGAGCCATTTCACTCCCGTGTTGTTTGGATCTTTTGTAAAATATAAACATGATTTTTAGCTCATAGGCTTTCAAAAGCAGGCTCAGGATGGACTGTGTGTTTGCCCATTTTGTGCATCATCTGAATGTACAGTCAGTAGCTTTAGGTTCACTTACTCCACAGGTTTTATGTTAAAAACCAGCTCCCTTCCTGATTAGTAATTCAGATTCTGATTTATTTACCTCAGTTATAGAAGATGTTATATGAAATCTTTTCCTGCAGAACATTTGTACATTAATTGATGTGTGACATCTGGTGTGGAGTCCTGCTGGTTGTATGTTGAACATCTTACAAGCATGCATAATGGAAATGTGTGGTTGCTTCAGCCTGGAATGTGGGGATGGAGTGATTCTGTTGGCCCTTGATGTACTTTACTTTGTAATTGTTTTATATCTGCTGATTCTGTACGGTGTCTCGCTGCTTTCTTTTTGTTTTCTTCATGTGTTTTTGTTTTGAGATAGTCTTGCTGTGTCTTCCTGGTTGGCCTGGAACTCGCTATGTAGTTGATGCTGGCCTGAACACTCAGCACTCTGCCTCTGGGTGCTGGGATTATAGGCATGCATCACCACATTTTCATTTATGTCTCCTTTCAGATGCTATGATTGCATAGGCCTTGTAAGACTTAATGATGACTTAATAATTCTCTCTCTCTTTAGGGGTGTGTGTGTGTGTGTGTGTGTGTGTGTGTGTGTGTAGTGTAGTGTATTACTGTGTGTACACCTGTGTGTGTTCTGTGTACTGTGTGCAAATGTGAGATCAGAGGTTGACTTCTCGTGTCTTTCTCTGTCACTGTTCACTTTTTTTTTTTTAATTTAAAACTTATTCTATTTCTAATTATGTGTGCTTGTGTATGTGTGTGGGTTTGTGCATGTGAATTCAGGTCCCCTCAGAGGCCAAAAGAGAGCATCAGATTGCCCTGGACCTGGGATTTATCCAATGTGGGTGCTGGGAACTGAACTCTGGTCCTCTGCAAGGGCAGCAAACATTCTTAACCTCTGAGCCTTCTTCCCAGCCCCCACCTTTACCTTTGTTTTTGAGGCCAGGTCTATGTGGGTGCTGGAGATGTGAACCCAGCAAGCACTTTCACCACTGAGCCTCAGTGATCCTTCTTTACCCGACAAAATGCGTCAGCTCATGTTCTTCAAATGAGTTGGAAGAATTTGTATTCTCTTTAATTATTGTAGTTATTCTTTTGATTTTATCAGAAAATTAAAATTGAGCATTTTAAAGATATATAATAACCTGTTCTATATGTTAGAGATTACTTTTTAAAAAGCAGCCTGAAGATTCTTAAATAGTGACCCTTGCCTTTGAAATAAATGGCTATGCATACTAAGATGGTTATTGTGTACTGGTAGAAACTACTTGAAAATTTATTATTTTAAAGTGTTCAAGGAGTGTTGGGAAGATTTGTTTATACAGAAATAACAAATGTATTTTTTAATGTATATGTTAGATTGTGGGCTTCTGAAGGGCAGAGGTTTTTATCTGTTTTCTTCACTGTTGTATCCGTAGTGTTAACAGCATTTCTGGCATAGATAGGAGTTCAGTATATACTTGTATGAATTACTTCTTTTACTGGTGACAAAATTTTCTGTACTGTGTTAACCCAAATAACTGTTTAGCATGAAAATAAAGATTGTTTCTTTAGAAATTTTTTATAAATAAGATTTTAGACTAAAATGTTTCCTCTAGTTAGTTTTATTTCAAGTTCTACACAAACTTGTTCTTCTGTTGTACTTAAATATATCTGTCATTTTTGTATTTCCTTTCCTTAGCTATTCTGTTTGAGTGTGTGCACACAATCTATTCTATTTACCCTAAATCAGAATTACTTGAGAAGGCCGTCAAGTGCATTGGAAAGTTTGTTCTGTCACCCAAAATAAACCTCAAGTACTTAGGTAAGGTAATTGGTTCTTATGATGGAAATTGGAGAAAGAGCTTTTGAGATTGGCTGGGTATGTATTTCAGGTCGTTGAACTATAATGTGATCTTTATTTCTAGGACTGAAGGCTCTTACCTATGTTATCCAGCAGGATCCTTCTCTGGCTCTTCAACACCAGATAACCATAATTGAATGCCTAGACCACCCTGATCCCATTATTAAAAGAGAGGTAAATTAGGGCTGAAGAGAGAATGACTCAGCAGTTAAAAGTGCTTGCTGCTCTTGAGAGGACCTGAGTTCAGTTCCCAGCACCCTCCAATGGCAGAGGGATCCGATGCCCTCTCTTGACCTCCAGGCCCCTGCACACATGTGGCATGTATTCACACAGACACAGATACAGAGCCACATAAATAAATATTAAATCTCCTTTTTAAAAAAAAAGGGGGTAAAATATTTTGAATAGTGTATGTAAAGTGCTAAGTTTTTAAAACTTTTTTGATATTCTTAAGAGAGATTCACATGATGTCCAGTGTGTGTGTGTATATGTATATGAATATATTTTAACTCATGTATATTTAATTCTTCCCTTTTTTTTTTTTTTTTTTTTTTGAGCTGAGGATCGAACCCAGGGCCTTGTGCTTGCTAGGCAAGTGCTCTACCATTGAGCAAATCCCCAACCCAGTTCTTCCTATTTTTAAAATCTTGTTTTTATTCTTTAACAGTCTGCTGTGCACAATCCATGTTAGTCATTTTACTTCCTGTTACCCTCTCTTACTCCCTGGCTGCAGCTGAAACCCTTCTCTTCCCATCATGTCTGTGAGTGTGAGTTTAGTCAGTCTCTTGCATAAGCATGGGTGGCTCATCACTGTAGGGAGCTGGTACCTTCTCTAGCACTATTCGCTGTCAAGTAGTCCCTCACGGAAAGCTGTCAGTTTTCTTAAACACACCACTAACCTGGGTCTTGCTATGTAGCACAGGTGAGACTCAAACTCGTGATGCCCCTGTCTCAGTCACCCAAATGCTAGGATTATAGGTGTGTCACACCTATAATAGCCAGCCCACAGCAATGTTCTTAACTTAGGAACTGGAAAGCTGAGGTCCTATTATGTATATGAAGTTACTGATTTACTGTTTTTTTAATGTAAGTACGATGACAATGGGATCTGAATTCCAGTTCTGGATTCTTGTATTAGTATAAATTAAACATACTCCAGTTATATTATAATACATAATATCTGATGGCTATTAAATGAACTCATTATTAAATAGGAAAATTGATAGAATTCTGTAGAAGTATAAGATAATAATTTGAACTTCATGGGAGAGAGAAGTTGTGCTTCTGTGTCTAGTATTGTTCTGACTTCTTCCTTTTATTAAATTGACTCAGTGTCTCTTTGGGTATCTACATAAAGAGCTCTGCTCATTCTCATATAGAGAAATCACTGTATCTTCATTTAAAGTGGTATATGGGGCCTATTTAAAAAAAAGTGAGAAGTTGATTTCAGATTTAAAACATAATGAGGATTTTTTTCCCAAGACAGGGTTTCTTTGTATAACATCCCTGGCTATCCTGGAACTTGCTTTGTAGACCAGGCTGGCTTCGAATTGAAGAGGCCTGTCTCTGCCTCCTGTGTACTGGGATTAAAGGCATGTACACCATGCCCAGATATTATAATGAGGATTTGTTTTGTTTTTTGTTTTTTTTTATGAGACAGGATTTCACTGTGTAGCCCTGGCTGTCCTGGAATTTACTCTGTACACCAGGTTGGCCTCGAACTCACAGAGATCCACCTGCCTCTGCCTCCTGAGTGTTGGGATTAAAGATGTGTCCTACCACTGCCCAGCTTATAGTGAGGATTTTTTAAAGAGAATGTAAAGCTGGAGAGATGGCTCAGTGATTCAGAGAATTTGCTGCTCTTCCAGAGGACCTAGATTTGGTTTCCAGCACCTACATGGGGTCACAAGATCTGTAACTCTAGTTTCAGGGCATCCGGTGCCCTTTTCTAGCTCTGCAGGTACCAGGCACACATATAACACACAGACATACATGCAGGCAACACACACACATAATACACAGACATACATGCAGGCAACACACACATACACACAAATAAATAAACCCCATTTCTTAAAAAAATATATATTAAATACCTTAACTTCAAAGCAATGAGTTAAAAATGAAGCTTGACTAAACACTGTATTATGCCTGACAATTATAGTTTTTAAAAGATTATGGGGGGCTAGAGAGATGGCCAGCAATTAAGAGCACTGGCTGTTCTTCCAGAGGACCTGGGTTCATTTCCTTGCACCTACTTGGCAGCTCACTAGTGTCTATATCTCCAGGATCTAACACCCTCACAGAGCACACAAAAATAAAAAATAAATAAAAGATTATGCATTTTGAATTTTAAAAGTATTTTAAATAAGTTATTTGCATATGTGCATTTACATATAGACATGTATTTCATGTCTATATGTCAGTTTAAAAATAAAAGACTCAGGCTGGAGAGATGGCTCAGAGGTTAAGAGCACTGACTGCTCTTCCAGAGGTCCTGAGTTCAATTCCCAGCACCCACATGTTGACTCACAACCATCTGTAATGAGATCTGGCGCCCTCTTCTATATACATAATAAATAAATAAATCTAAAAAAAAAGAATCTTTAAAAAAAAAGAGGAGGGGTTGGGGATTTAGCTCAGTGATAGAGTGCTTGCCTAGCAAGCACAAGGGCCTGGGTTCAATCCTTAGCTCCACAAAAAAAAATAATAATAATAATTAAAAAATAATAATAATAAAGACTCTAAGGGCAGTAAAAAATAATTATACAGCCCATCTATTTTATCAGATAGACAGTATGTATTTTTGTGTTGTTAATAGAGTTAGTTGAACACAGTTCAACAGTTTCCTTATCACTGTATCACTATTAGTATTTTGCATTGCTTATCTTTTTTTTAACTTTAGGTTTCTTTTTAATACAACAAACTTGGGCCACAGCCCCAATATGTGGCCCACATATCAGCCTTTCCACAGGGGAACAGTCTCCTTACTGTGCCTGTTTGGTCACAGTGTAGATCCTGAGGGCCCTTCTTAGGAACATAGATGTCTCCCAGCCTCAGGGCACTGTCGTCGGCTCCCCTCCGCCCCCAGTTTCCTCATTTCCCTTCATATCACTTCATCTTATTAGTTCCTTCTTCCTCCCCACCTCAGTTCAAGTTCACACTTTTTCCTTTTTTTAATTTGTGGTGTTGGAGAATAGGATCTAGTACTTCTCATATTCTAGGCAATTAAGTACTCTACCACTGAGCGACAACCCCAGCAACTGGCGTTTCTTTATCTCCTATAGCTGACTCTCCTGAAAATCTCTACAGAAACAGAACAGTTAGCTTATTCTAAACACATTTGTTATATTTATTGGTGTTATCATGTATAGTTTTATAATACTGTTTTTATTTCTCTTAATAGACTCTGGAACTTCTTTACAGAATTACAAATGCACAGAATGTAATAGTTATTGTACAGAAAATGCTTGAATATTTGCATCAGAGCAAAGAAGAGTATATCATCATCAACTTAGTTGGCAAAATAGCTGAGTTGGCTGAGAAATATCCTTTGCTTCTACTGTGACTCATACATACCTTTATGCACTGACTTGAAATGGTGGTACAAATGTGGCCAGTTGTGAATTGAGTTCAGGGACCCAGCAATTGAATTCTTGATTCTTACGTTTGTATAGACTTCTTGGGGGTTGGTTTTTTAGATATCTGTTGGAACTTGGGACTTAGATGTATCTGGCATAGGCCATAGCTTTGACCTAGCAGTGGTTAGCTTTAGAACTGACGACAGAGATATTACAAAGAGGTGCAGTGCTCTGCTCAGGTGGACACTCCACCTCTCTGGAATATGTATGTGATAAGTTTTAGGCCTGCTGAAGACCTCTCCACTGTTGCAACAAACCGAATCAGACCAAATTAGAAAGCCCAGGTCTAAAGGGTAAAGCGCTCCCGGGCGATTGGCCCAGCAGAGCGGAGAAAGGGACGAGACCAGAAGAACCACGAGTCTGTTTCCCAGATGCCGCTTATATATCCCCTGTGGGGGTTGTTCTGAGTCTCTCTGGGGGAGGAGCTGTGTTTGGGGGGCTTTGAAGGGCCTGTTTAGGGAAGGAGATGGGAGAGGGAGCCGAGGTGGATCTTCCACCAGACTCCTTCCATACATTCCAGACTCTTTGGGTATAGAGATGCCGGGGTGCCGAGGGTTGAGGTGGAGCTCCCACCCAAACAGTATGAAGCTTCCATTATTTGCTTGTCATAGGTAGCTGTCTCATTTCTTCAAATTATTCATGTTTATACCTGCTATGTGTAAGCCTAGTGCTTGATTTTATATAGAACCGGGTTTTAGAGCATTTCGGGTAGAAGTTAGGAATAAGCTGCCACACTGGCATGGATTGGAGTTCCTTGTGAAGAGTTGTTGTGTAAGGGATGGTTTCAGTGAGTATCATGAGGAAGTGACTTGTTCTTAACACTGGGCACATATGCTCCCGACAATGTGTGGTTTATTCAGACAATGAATGCTGTGTTCTCAGTGGGAGGAGATGTAATGCACCCTGATATCCTCAGTAACTTCCTGAGACTGCTAGCAGAAGGTTGGTCAAGAATTTTAAATTACGTTTTATTATAGTCATTGGGAGTTGAGGGAAACTAAACTGGTGTTTCAATTTCTTTGTAGGTTTTGATGATGAGACAGAAGATAAACAATTAAGAGTCTATGCAGTTCAGTCTTATCTTACTTTATTAGATATGGAAAATACTTTCTATCCACAGAGATTTCTTCAAGTTATGAGTTGGGTGAGCAAAACCTATTACATGCACATTATTATAACAACATATTTCTCCAGGAATCATTCAGCTCTTCTCAGTTGTCCGTTTTCTTTCCTAATGTTTACTTTTATATCTAAACTACTTATTCTTTGTACCATCTCACTAGTCTGGTCTTTGGTAAAGGGTGTTTTTTTTTTTGTTGTTTGTTTTGGTTTTTGTTTTTTAAGACAGTCTTATGTATCTCAGACTGTACTCAAACTTGCTGTGTAGTCATGGAAAACCTTGAACTTCCCATTCTTTGGCCTCTACTTCCTAGGACTATGGGCATGTACTACTATGCTTGGTTTTATGCTTGCTGGGTATCAAACCCCAGCCTTCATATATGCTAGGCAAATAGTAACTGAGCTACATTCCTAGACCCTCTGCGTATGTTTTACATATAACTGATAGCAGGCATTTGGGTGTAGTTAATGGGAATAATAACAGGAAATAATCTTCTCACAAACAGAAGTCCATTAAAAATTGATTTTTGAGATGGAACTCAGGTTACCTGCTCTTCTGGAACTTTCCATCTTTTACTTAGTAAAGCCTCTTAAAATTAACTGTTTTATTGTTGTTTGTTTTTGAGAGGAGCAGGATCTCCCTTTGCAGCATAGGCTGGCCTTGAATTCATGATGCCCGTGCTTCATCAGTTGGTACTTGTAGACCTGCAGTGCTGTATCCAGTATTTTGTGTATTTTAAATTGATGCCTCACCATGTTGCTTAGAGTCTCTCCTTTTGGACTATTTTAAAGACAGAATATTGCTGTAGCCCTGGCTGGCCTGAGACTCACTATATAGCGCTAGCTCGTCTGGAACTCCTGGCAATCCTACTGTCTCAGCCACCCAGATGCTATGTAGGCACTGGCTGTGATTCCCCTCTGCTCATTCTGTTCTGATGATCTTAGTAGCTGTGTCTAAGATGATAATTTTGTCATTTATAAAATGATTGATTGTTAGACCAGTCATGGATGTCACTTGAGTAAGTTAGATGTGGGGGAAAACGTTTATGTATCATGATCAGTATTCTTTTTTGTTGTTGTTGTTTTGTTTGGTTTTTTTTTTGAGACAGCATTTCTCTGTGTAGCCCTGGCTGTCCTCAAACTCATAGAGATCCACCTCTTCCTCCTGAGTGCTGGGACTGAAGGTCTACATGACCACTGCCCAGCACAAGATCCTTGACACAGCCCTGTGGACTGTCTTTGTCAGTGTCGGCTGAGACTTGTCCAGATGTAGACTCCGAATCTTCTCCACAGTCACTAAATTACACTGTCTAATGATAAAAGCCAGAAATCTGTGCTTTATGAAAGACCTTAAGAAATACTAGAAATCTGTATTTTGTAAAATCATACTCTTACTAACATGTAAGACCTACCTATCTAAATTCTTACTGGAAAATAAACCAGTTTCTAACTGGAAGTTCAGAAGAACGCTAACCTATAAAGGTATTTTACTTTATGTATTGTTACTAATGCATTCCAGTTCTTTTGTATCGAGGATGCAGTTCTTGATATAATCTACAGTGTTTCTTTAATAACGCTCATCATAAAAATATATTGAATACAGACAGAAGTTCATTCTAGCAGTAGGTCTGGATATGGTACTCTCTGACTTGGTATTTACATTTATACCATTTTGTTTTACTCCAGGTATTAGGGGAGTATTCCCACCTCTTAGATGAAGAAAGTCCAGAGGGAGTTATAAGCAGGCTCTACAAATTACTTATGAGTGACTCCGTTTCCTCAGAAACCAAAGCCTGGTTGATTGCCGCAGTGACCAAACTGACACCCCGAGCACATTCTTCTCATAGAGTTGAGAAATTAATCCAGGAATTCACGATTTCTTTGAATACTTGTCTGAGACAGCATGCATTTGAATTGAAACATCTGCACGAAAATGTAGAGCTTATGAAGAGCTTGCTTCAAGGTGCTCAGACCAGTGAAGACACAGTGGTAAGAATCCTGTGCTCCATTCTGTCAAAACTGTGTTTCCTAAACAGAGTCATTGCATGGTGAATAAGGAATGTATCAAAGTATAGTTTCTGTAGCATGTGTGATGGAGTTTGGAGTTTGTCACATGTTGGTAGGAGAGAATTGGAGAGGTCCCATTTGGTCCTGGTTCTAAATGGGTGCAGGGGAGTGCCTCGTTTGCAGCTTCTTGTGGTCTTGAGATTCGGGAAAAGCTGTATGGAGAGGAGAAGGGGTGCTGGAGGGTAACAGGCTCTTTAGCCTTGTGTGGCTTAACTTAGAAGTTGGGGTTCTGGGAGGTGACACTCACACATTTCCATCAAGTCAGGGCCCCGTCTTGAATTTGAACAGTGAAATTCACATCCCATAGAAGAGTAAGACTCATGAGTTTTACTGTGTGATCAGAGGAAAAGGGCAGAGAGCACTCCTGTGTAGCAAGAGCAGGTCCTAGGAAAGGAGCCGCTCGCTGCTGGGGTCATTGCCTAGGGGTAGTAAGGCCCCACGCCTTGAGACATGGGATTCAGTTTCTGGTCACACACATAGCCTCCATCCGGTTATAAAAGGAAAAGAAGAAAAAGAAAGAAAGAAAGCAAATCAGGATCCCTCCATTCGTCAGTATAGCTTCTCTGACATTTTGAGGAGACACAATCTCAGAGCATGCACTCTGGTCCTCTGGATCTTACACTCTTTCTGCCCCTCTTCCTCAGTGTTCCCTGAGCCTTAGTGCAGGAGTGCTGGGATCAAGGTGTGTGCCACCACTGCCAGCTGCGAACACATTCTTTTTCTTTTTTTGGATTTTTGAGACAGGGTTTCTCTGTGTAGCCCAGGAACTCGCTCTGTCCTCGAACTCAGCCTACCTCTGCCTCCCAAGTGCTGGGATTCAAGGCATGCACCACCACACCAGGCAGGAACGTTTTCTTAATTGAGGTTCCTTACTCTCAGGTGACATTAGCTTGTTGACATAAAACTATCCTACACAAGGTCAGATACAGCTTGGGTCCTCTGGATCCTGTGTCCAAAACACATGGTGTCTTCAGCAATAGCAACTTACTGTCTACCTCTGGGAAGCACCAAGGACAACAGCGATAACCTGTATGTTTTAGGAGTCTCTTGGACAACCCCGACCAACAACTCAAAAGAGGGCTGCTCTGCTCGGTGTTCAACTTTTTCTGTGGCTCTTAGGGGAACCTTGTCAGCCTAGATGGGAAATTTCATTTATACACACACACACACACACACACACACACACATGCATGTGTATACACAGACTTCTTTTAGTTCTGTGTCTGATACGAACAGAGCAGGTTGGAGCAGAACTCAGGATGTACAGTTTGGACTACTGTTCCTAGAAGTTGAATGTGGCTTAAATGAGATGAGGTCAGGTGGTCACAGGGTACTGGGTTGGTCCTGGTCCAAACCTGGAACTTGAGGGTAGATGTGAGGACTGGGACGGGTGTGGAGAAGGGAGGATCAGGTGGACTCACCTGGCTAACCACTGGAAAAGGGTGTACAAGATATGGCTGGGTGGAGAGTTTGGATATGATATGGAGAGGGACCTGTAGGTTGTGAGCAGGTAGGGCAGGTCTTGGCAAAAGTCTAGAGGTTGGTAGCGGCACAAGACAGATGGCCAAACTTGGTAGGCATTGGGTGTGGGACTTATCCTAGATCTGAGGGGCTTATAGAGGGTACATTTAGGCCAACTAGACCCCAAAGAAGGATCTCTCCTAAAAAGTTTAAAAGATACATGCACCAAAGTTATATAAATGTACTGTCTAGTCCTCCAAGTACATGCTTCTTTTTTTGTTCTTTTCAATCCTAATTTTTGCCTAACTTTGATGCAGGTGGATGCTTCTTTATCTTTTCTGGATGGTTTTGTGGCCGAGGGGCTCAGTAAGGGAGCAGCACCTTACAAGCCCCATCACCAGCGCCAAGAGGAGCGGCTTTCGCAGGAAAAAGGTGTGTTTTCGTCCTTTTATCATCTAGTGGATTAAGGGGCATGTTGTCTGTTTGGTTTGCATTTAGGTTTTGTTGTTAGTGAGACAGGCTGTGCTCTTGGTGTGGTACAGGCTGGGGGAGAGAGACCTCGAGATCCTTTAGCCTCGGGCTTCCAGATGCTGGATTACAGGTGTGTTCCAACACACCTGGCTCAGGGCTTAGCTTTTAGAAATGTGCAGTTGACACTATAGCCATGAAAGGAGGTTATTACAGATATTTATACCTTCTGTGGCTTTTCATTAAGTCTGCTTTTTATCCTGACTCAGGGGAAAGGTTAGCCTCAAAGTATTCCCAAAGCCATAGACTCCATTCGCATGGGTGTGGAGAGACGACTACTACTCTAGAGTTTTGGAAGAACCTGTGACATGCTAGTCTCTGTGCTGCAGCTTTGGCTGGCCTGGAACTCATAGCGATCCACCTGTCTCTGCCTCCAGAGTGCTGGGATTAAAGGCATGCGCCACCACACCTGGTGAAGGCTGACACTGAATAGTGTGAGCTTATCTAGAAAGGTTCCAGAAACAACCCTGGTCACTGGGCGAGGGACTCATTTTCACTGTGAGTGGTCTAGTGTATTAGATTGTTTCTCTAGCAAAGCATCTGATTAATGATGTCACAAGGAGCTCACAAAGGCAAGAACTTTATATTTCAGAAGCATAGCCTGTGAGGGGGTCTTTTACTGTGACCTTAATGAAGAGAAGACCACTGGGGCATGTGCATGATACCTGGGAATTATTCCTGTGACATAGGCAGAGCACTGGGGCATGTGCATATTACCTGGGAATTACTCTTATGAAATAGCAGGAGCTCCCGTCTTACACGTCTGTGTCTCACTCTTACCTGTTGTAGTTTACTGATAGTCACAGCTCTGCACACTCTGTGTGACACTTGTTGCATCCCCTTGTGTCTGAAGAGGTAGATTGGCCAGTTACAGTTATGTTTCTCTAATTGTTGTTTTTAATGAGGTCTTATGCAGAGCATATGGTTACTGTTCTCTCCCAGGGTTGATGTTAGCTTTATAATTATGAGAACTCCAAATTCCCTCCCTTGATGCTCTGACATCTCTGCAGTTCCACTGTATGATTCAAGATGGCTGCTTGCACGTCAGCAACCAACCAGCAGGGGAAAGGAAATGGGAGAAGAGAATTTCTTTGCAGAGACTTCCCTAGATGTTGCACTCAAAATGTGTGTGTAATTTAATTGACCAGAAGTCATATGGCAGCAGAATCTAGAAACATCTCTTCTGGCTGCCTGTGTCCCTACCTAAGACTGGAGAATTCTGCTAATTAAAAAAAAGGGGAATGGATATTTGGCATCTGCTCTGCTACAATAGTAATAGGAATTTCCTGGTTATGATTTAATTTATTTAAATTATATACATAGTAAAAAGAATTAGCACACGACTGAGTAAACATTGTTTTTTTGATTCCCATTGAGGGCACCGTCCACTCATTTAGATAAAGATGTGTCCAGCGATCATTCATTACGTAGACCATGGCCCTCACCTCACCTTCACTCATTGAGTTCTTTTTTTCTTAGGATAGCAGCAACTTCTCAATATGCCTGCTTCATTTTATTATTTGCCTTTTCCTTTCTCTCTCTTTCTTTCCTTCCTTCCTTCCTTCTTTCTCTCTTTCAAGACAGGGTTTCTCTTTTGGAGCCTGTCCTGGAACTCACTTTGTAGACCAGGCTGGCCTCAAAATCACAGAGATCCCCCTGCCTCTGCCTCCTGAGTGCTGGATTAAAGGCATGCGCCACCACCGCCTGGCCCTTCCTTCCTTCCTTCCTTCCTTCCTTCCTTCCTTCCTTCCTTCCCCCCCCCCCCCCCCCCGCCCCTTTCTCTTTCTTTTTTCCAAGACAGGGTTTGTCTGTGTAGCCCTGGATGTCCTGGAACTCATTCTGTAGACCAGGCTGGTCTCAAACTCACAGAGATCCTCCTGCCTCTGCCTCCCCAAGTGCTGGGGTTTAAGGTATGTGCCACCAGTGCTCAGCTTATTTGCCTTTTCTACTTGAATTCTTTTTTAACTTTCTAGGAGAGATAAAAGGTTAAAAATGAAAGATAGTTTCTCTCTGATTACCTAGTATATGCAGACTTAAATCAGTGGCAGCTGCTTTTCTCTTACTGTACATGTATGATTAGATTGTTGTTGGAGTCCAGCCTTTTAATTATTTCAATAGTGAATGGAATCTCATAAATTTCACTGTTACGCTTTGTTTTAAATATGAACCTCTGTTCTTGTTTTTAAATTATAGTTCTCAATTTTGAACCATATGGACTGTCATTTTCTTCATCTGGTTTCACCGGACGACAGTCTCCTGCTGGCATTTCTCTGGGCTCAGATATATCAGGAAATAGTGCTGAAACAGGACTGAAAGAGTAAGTTTCTCTGCAAAGTTGAGAATTTGGTTGAACTTAACTACCTCCAGCTTCCTGCCTGCTTTCTGCCTCTGCTTGTGTCCTTGGGATTATTATTTGCTCATTTTAGGGTGACTTTAAGAAGTTTTCATTCTCAAATAATGAAAAAGAAGAGACATATTTATGACTGTGTTTAATATCATTGTTCTTAATAATATCTTTGTTCCTGAGAGCTATATTCTATATGAGATTTTGTTTCACTTGCTTCTATTGATGGGTTTCAAGATTCTGATGCTATATGTTTTGTTTTAGAGTTTAAGAACTTATCTGCCATATCTCTGTGAGTTCAAGGCCCACCTGGGCTACAGAGTAAGTTCCAGGAAAGGCGCAAAGCTACACAGAGAAACCCTGTCTCAAAAAAAAAAACAAAACAAAAAAGAGCTTATCTGCCTCCTTCCAAGACAACATAAGCCATGTATAATATATTTGCACATGAGATCTGGAGAGATGGCCCAGCAATTTAGAGCCTGTATTGCTCTTGAAGAGGATCAATTCCCAGCACCCACATCAGACAGCTCACAACTGCCTGTAACTCTAGGGAATCCGATGCTCTTCTAGCCTTCAGCACCTACATGGCAGCTCACAGTTGTCTGTAGTTCCAGTTCCAGGGTGTCTGACCCCCTCACACAGACATATGCAAGCAAAACACCATTGTACATAAAATAAAAAACATGATTTTTTTTTTGGTTTTTTGAGACATGGTTTCTCTGTGTAGTTTTGGTGCCTTTCCTGGAACTCACTCTGTAGCCCAGGCTGGCCTTGAGCTCACAGAGATCCACCTGCCTCTGCCTCCAGAGTGCTGGGATTAAAGGCATGCACATGCACCACCACTGCCCGGATTATATATATTTTTTTAAAGTGATAGATGAAAACATTTGACTTGTCCTCTGGCCTCTACAAGGAATGTAAATGAGAGCATACTCTAATATGACCCTACCAAATGTTTTCAGGGATTCTTTGGCCACCTTGAAAATTGCTAACACCATTGCGTATGTATTTGGGCCCAATTTTCATTCTGTTAAACATACTTTAATGTTTGTGATATAACTAAATTATTTTCAGAAGCATGTTGAAAGTAATAAAGTGAGATAGTGTAATAAAGGACATAGTGCAACCCAGCACACACTAATTTCTGCTGTCATCGTTCTCATGCTAAATTTACCAAGTAAAACTAGTGTACTGACGCGATGCTAAGTAATGAAAGTGGCTTTCCCCTTTGTCAGTGAGCATACTTAAAAGAAGTCAAGGGATGATGTGGGATGCAGCTCACTGGTAGCATGCTCACCTAGAAGGCATGAGAGCGTAATACAGATATGATGAACAAAGAATGGTGTATTAAACGGCAGGAGTTCTAATTCTGTTTTTATCCTTTCCCTCCCTGGTCTGACATCCTTAATTTCTTTCCTAAACATTTAATTTTGGCATTCCAGGCGTGGTTGATGGGTTGGTGATGGTAGAGGTAATAGCTGTTAAGTGTCTCAAACAGAACAAAGCAACAAGTAGAGATGGAGGTCCTCCAGACCCAGGGAGAAAGTCCACAAAATAAACAGTGTTCAGGGATGTGAGAGGCTGATCTGATGAGTTCTTTACCATATGTCCATTTTATGTGTTTTTTGACTTAAATAGACTATGAAGAGTGGATGGAGGTTTTCAAAGACGATCACAGTTCACACATTATTTCAGATTAGGAACTTGTGTGCAGCTGCTAAGGTGTGTTGAAGATAAGATAACAACAATTAGAGAGACTAGTGAAAATGAAGGACTTTAAATATACAATTCTGCACCCGCCTAGGGAAAGGCAAAAAGGGCTGCTGCACTAATGTGGCCCCAGACAGTGGTTTTCAAAGTCCAGTGTTGAGCGGCAACAGCTGCTCTTCAGAGGTCCTGGTCATTCCCAGCACCCACATGGCAGCTCACAACCTTCTGTGGGATCCAATGGCCTCTTCTGGTGTGCAAATATATATGCAAAAAAACAAAAACCATCAATATACATAAAATAAATACATCTTTTTAAAAAGTTTTTAAAGAAAGTTCCGATTGAGAGAAATACCTGTCTTCCCATAGGCTAGGGCTTGCCCCTTCTCAAATTCCCCATCTCATTGGTTTAGGGCACAAAGCCTAATGTAATGAATAATTTGGAACCTGGGACTCCCTTCTTTGGCTGTGGACTCAGTCACACAATAGGGACTTTCCACCTCTAGAGTTCTGAGGCAGGCAGGCCCCAGAACTGGTTCCTCCTGCTGCTCTGGAACTAAGTGCATTTTCACTGAAAATGGACGTAGCAATTGATTTTTTACAGTGAATCAGCTTTCAAGGTGAGTCACTTGCTCTTCTTGTACAGTCCCTGGTAAGCTGAGAATAAAGTCAAGCCCAATTTAGAATTTCTTTTTTCTTCTGATTTTTCAAAACAGGGTTTCTCTGTGTAACAGTCCTGGCTGGCCTGGAACTCGCTTTGTAAACCAGGCTGGCCTGGAACTCACAGAGATTCACCTGCCTCTGCCTCCCGAGTGCTGCGGTTAAAGTTGTGTGCCACCACCGCCTGGCCTGCATATAGGTTTTTAATAATTAGAGTGATAGAGGTGATCTTGAACGGTTTCAGTCAGTACTGATGGCTGTGTTAGACACTGTGAACTCCTAGACTCACAGCTGTAACTTTGGTGACATTATGTGAACCCATATTCTGTTTAAATTTTTAAAAAATTGTATGTATATGGACGATTTTTCTGAGTGTATGTTTATGTATTGTGCATATGCCTGGTGCCTGCAGATGCCAGAAGAGGGTATTGGATCCTCTGGAACTAGAATTACAGATAGTTGTAAGCCACCATGTGGATCCTGGGAATTGAACCTGGATCATCTGGAAGAGCAGACAGTGCTCTTAACCACTAAGCTACCTGTCTAGCCTCTGAATTCACATGATTAATTTGATCCTAGATTTTTTTTTTATTATTTTGTTTATTTATTTTGCCTACATGTCTCATCTTAGGATTTTTGGGCTGAGCATCTGCCTTCTAACCAGTACTTTAAAAAACTCAGCTACAGCTGGGCCGATGGTGGCACACGCCTTTAATCCCAGTACTTGGGAGGCAGAGCCATGAGTTCGAGGCCAGCCTGGTCTACAAAGCGAGTTCCAGGAAAGGTGCAAAACTACACAGAGAAATCTTGTCTCGAGAAAAAACAACAACAACTCAGCTACTAAAAAGATTCTGGGAGTGGGTGAGGTGGCTCAGTGGGTTAAGGCACTTGTTACCATGCCTGATGACCTGAGTCCCATCCCCATGACCCATATAGTAGCTATGTTCCCATATACACAAAATATATAAATAATGTCATTAAAAATTCTGGGCCCTGCCAGGTGGTAGTGGCACACACCTTTAATCTCAGCACTCAGGAGGCAGAGGCAGACGGATCTCTGAGTTCGAGGCTAGCCTGGTCTACAAAGTGAGTTCCAGGAAAGGCGCAAAGCTACACAGAGAAACTCTGTCTCAAAAAAACAAAACAAACAAACAAACAAACAAAATTCTGGGCCATTCAAATGTCTTTGTGGATAAAAGTACCTGTATTCTAACCCAACAGCCTAAGTTCAATCTCCAGGCCCCATGTGGTATAAGGAGAGCACTGACTCCTGCAAGTTATCCTTGGCCTCGACACATGGGCTGTGGCATCTAAATAAGACATAAACAAACAAGTAAATAAATAAAGTAAATGTAATAAAAAATACAAAGAAGAGTTTCTAAGCCTCTTTTCCAAGCTAATCTTTATATCATTTTAATAAAGATTCAACATGTACTGGTTTTTGATTTGTTTTTGTTTTTCGAGACAGGGTTTCTCTGTGTAGTTTTGGTGCCTGTCCTGGATCTCACTCTGTAGACCAGGCTGGCCTCGAACTCACAGAGATCCACCTGGTTCTACCTCCTGAGTGCTGGGATTACAGGCGTGCGCCACCACTGCCCAGTTCAAACATGTAGTTAATGCTAACGTTAATAAAACATTTTTTATTAACAAGTTTATAATTGGTGCATATGTGAATGTTTTGCTTTCAGTGGATTTTAAGATGAATTTGTGCTTATGAATTATTACTTTATGATTGAGGTTGGATATCATTATGTGGCTGAGATCTTATGTTTTGGGCCATCAGAGTTAAAGGTCAAGGTGTCTTTGAGCAGCAAGTAGAGGAATGGGTCCACAGCCCTCTCCTCTGTAACTCACTCAAGAAACTGAGTGAAAATGAGATGGCCTGAGACATTTAACCAGGTCTAGAGTTGTTCTGGTGCTTCAAATTATTCTGGCTTATAAAATTAAATGAAAGCTGGGGGGGGGGTTGTTTTTTTTTTTTTTTTTTTTTTGGTTTTTTTTTTTTTGGGTTTTTTTTTTTTGGGAGCTGAGGATCGAACCCAGGGCCTTGCGCTTGCTAGGCAAGCGCTCTACCACAGAGCTAAATCCCCAACCCGAAAGCTGTTTTTTAAAAGGCCATAGCATAATGTGTTTTTAAAAAATGCATCAAGGTTCTACCTAGTCAGCAATCATTTAAATTGACTTTCTTTCTTAATCTCCTTAGGACAAGTAGCCTGAAGCTGGAAGGTGTAAAGAAACTATGGGGCAAAGAGGGCTATCTCCCTAAAAAGGAGAGCGGAACTGGGGATAAGAGCGAAGTGCCGCATGTTCCTGGAGAGGGCACCACCACGGAGAATGTAGACAAAGCCACAACCAGGAAGGACCAAGCTCAAGGCCTTGTCCAGTCTACAGAAGAGAAAGAAAGGCAGCTGTTGGCCTCCTCATTATTTGTTGGGCTTGGACCAGAAAATACAATCAATTTGGTAAGTTATCTGTTACATTCCTGTAAGAATCTCGGCTTTCTGCTGGAAGCAGGAACCGGATTTCATGTACACATGGTGGATATGTCTCCTGTAACTCTCATAGCCATCGCCTTCCAGCTCTAGGGCTGTGAGTGACATAGTTTGGTTGTTGTTGTTTTTCAAGACAGGGTTTCTCTGTGTAGCTCTCAGAGATCCGCCTGCCTCTGCCTCCAGAGTGCTGGGATTAAAGGTGTGTGCCACCACTACCTGTCAAGTGACATAGTTTTTTCTTGTTTCTTCCTTTCTTTCTTTTTTTTTTTTGGACATAGTTTTTATACCACTGAAGTGACAACATCCATTCGCCTTGAATAAGTTATTCTCTGAAGTCTAGTCTGCTAACACAGGGCCAGAGTCCACATAAACTAATAAGAATGATTAGTGGTGGCAAATTTGGTGACCATCACTAGTTATGGAATGTTTTCCTGCTATTTTTCCTGGTCAGGCTCTGACATTTGTTTTTTGAGGTCAAACCAATTTTTCTTCTCTGCTTACTAACATAGGCCATGAAATCACAATTACCAAACAACAATTTTTAAAACTATTACAACTAAGTTTTGACCTTATTTTATTTCCTTTTCTAAGTCTATGGTTTTTAAAAGTGTTGTTTTGGGGTTGGGGATTTAGCTCAGTGGTAGAGCGCTTGCTAGGCCCTGGGTTCAGTCCTCAGATCAAAAAAAAAAAAAAAAAGTGTTGTTTTGTGTGTTTGTTTTTTTCCAAGACAGAGTTTCTCTGTGTAGCTCTGGCTATACTGGAACTCACTCTGTAGACCAGGCCGGCCTTGAACTCACAGAGATCGACTGCCTTTGCTCCCTGCATGCTGTGATTAAAGGTGTGTGCCACCATGCCAGGCAATTTGTTTTTTTTTTTTTTTAAGTCAGAAGTAAAATTTAGCTGATAGCTTTAAGAATTTTAGGGTTTTACATTTTATTCATCTGAGTTTTGCCAGTCTTTGCTTTACAGATTCTGAGTGTCAATATATTGTTCATTTGAAATTATAGAAGATATTTAAAGCTCATGACTAGTAAAGTAGTGTTTTATATTATTATATTTTATTTTTGCAGTTGGGAAAAGCAGATGTCGTGTCTCACAAGTTCAGGAGAAAATCAAAATTCAAAGTAGCCCAAAATGACAAGACACCCAGCGCTCATAACCCTGCCTCCTCCTCCTTTAGCTCTGTATCAGACGTGGCCCACAGGGATGATGACTGTCTGAGTACTCTGGATAGAGGAGACACTGAACTCAGTCCAGAGCTGTTGGGTTCTGAGTCTGTCTCCGAGCTGCCCTCAGTTGACAGACTCTCATGTGTCAGCTTGCCTGCGCCTTCTTTGTTTGCTGACAACAACATGGACGTTTTCCACCCTTCTTCACCCTCTACACCTTCAACTGTCAAGGAAATCCATTTAGCTTCTTTCCTGGAAGAAACTCCTGAGTGTGGGCATTCAAGTCTCCTGGAAATCTGTAGTAATGACACAGTGTCTGTGTCTTCTTACAAAATCTGGAAGGATGATTGTTTATTGATGATCTGGTCACTCACTAGTAAGACTGATTCAGAATTAACAAATGCTAAGTTAGAAATTTTTCCTATGGAAAACTTCAAGGTAAGACAACAGATAATTTATCTTTTCTGCCTTAATAAAGCTTACTTAATGTTTCTGCCTTTGCATCCAATACCTTATGAATTTGTTCCATATCCTCCTTTCTTCCTTAAAACAAGACTCAGGCCAGGTGGTAGTGGTGGCACACACCTTTAATCCCAGCACTCGGGAGGCAGAGCCAGGTGGATCTCTGTGAGTTCGAGGCCAGCCTGGGCTACAGAGTGAGTTCCAGGACAGGCTTCCAAAGCTACACAGAGGGAACCCTGTCTCGAAAAACCAAACCAAAACAAAAACAAAAAACAAAAAGCACCAGGACTCAGGATACATTACTCTAAAGAAACAAAGGAAGCTTAATAATAATGTATTTGAGAAGGCCGTAGATACTATTTAAAGTGAGTTTCTGTGGAGCATAATGAAGAATGTAGTTGGTCCACACCTTTAAACCCAGCACTCAGAAACAGAGGCAGGAGAATCTCTGTGAGTTCCAGGACAGCCAGAGCACAAAGTGAGCCCTTGTCTCAAAACCCCGAAACCAACAAAAGAATGCAGGCTTCTCACACGGCTTTGGTGTGGAATCTCACTCCTGTGCCGTACCTGCCATGTTACATGGTCGGCTTCCTCAGCTGCTTTGACCTGTTTCTTCCTGTTGAAAGCAAGGCTCTCAACACTGTGTTCCTGTAAAGAGTTCACTGGTTGATAGCTGCAGCATGCTGATTGCATTAAATGCACATTAAATGTGCTCTCTGTATTTCTTGGTATTTCTATGATCTTTCTTCATGCATTCTCTAAGTGCTTTATTTACTCTTGTCATATTCACTGAAATTAACACTTCAGATTATTCAACAGAGTCAAATAGAGCATTAAGAAAAAAGAATATTAAAGGGGTAAACATATACTGATTGCTTTTATTTATTTATTTTTTGTTTTGTTTTGTTCGAGACGGAGTTTCTCTGTGTAGTTTTGCTGCCTGTCCTGGATCTCGCTCTGCAGACCAGGCTGTCCTTGAACTCACAGAGATCCTCCTGGCTCTACCTCCCAAGTGTTCGGATCAAAGGTGTGCACCACCACTACCCGGCCTCTCTGATTTCTTATTTTATACTCAGTACTCGGGCATCATTCTCTTCCACAACTCCAAAAGAGTGCTATATGGTGACTTCTGAAAGTTTGTTGACTGCATTTTTATAAGTGTTCTTGCCACAGTTGTGACATTTGACAGGCATGTGTCAGAAAGTTAGCCACATTTTCGTTTGTTTTGTTTTTCGGTTTTTCGAGACAGGGTTTCTCTGTGTGGCTTTTGGAGCCTATCATGGAACCAGGCTGGCCTTGAACTCACAGAGATCTGCCTGCTTCTGCCTCCCAAGTGGTGGGATTAAAGGCGTGTGCCACCACCACCCAGCAAGCTAGCCATTTTTTTTTTCTGTGAGCTACAGTATATTGAATGAGATATTGTATGGGCCATTAACCAGGGCAGGAATTCTTGAATGCATACATGTAGCATATTTACTTGCAGAACTTTAAAAAACAAAATCTGTCTGAATTCTACCAGTAAAGTTGAGTAGGATTAGAGAGAAGAGAAAGGAAGGCAGCTGTATGATTGTTATAAATCAGGTGGTAGCTAAGTGGTGGTGGCGCACGCCTTTAATCGCAACCCTTGGGAGGCAGAGGCAGGTGGATCTCTGTGAGTTCGAGGCCAGCCTGGTCGGGTTCCAGGACAGTGGGGGCTACATTGAGAAACCTGTCTCAAAAAACAAAACAAAGAAAAAGAAGAGGAGGAGGAAGAGAAGAAGAAGAATCTGGTGGTAGGAGCCATGTCTTGCCTAGCACATAGACACTGGGTTCAGTTCCCCAGCACTGTGCATAAAAGAGTTCTGGTGCCAGATTAGAATTTTTTTTCCTCCCTCCCTCCCTCCCTCCCTCCCTTCCTTCCTTCCTTTCTTTTTTAAGGTTAGATTAGAATTTAATAACCTTTAAAATATGTAAACTACCTTTAGCTAGAATACTAATCTGTTACATAATTTTGACCTATATAGTATTACTGATCTGTTTTAGTGACTTTGGTTTTGTTTTGGTTTTTGAAGATTGAGTTTCTATTGTGTAGCCTTGGCTGTCCTGGAATTCACTCTGTAGACCAGACATTGACTAAACATGAATTTTTGTTTTCATAATGTAGTTTATCAATTTCCCACATTCGTGTGCTTTAGTGCTTACCACTTAAATAGAAGTCTGTTATCCATATAACAGTATATTGATGCTTACTTCAGGATTTTTATTACTTTCATTTACAGATCATTGAACAACCTGGATGCTGTTTGCCTGGGATGGAAACAGAAAGCACCAAATCCTTTCAGTATGGTGTGCAGATGGAAAGCCCATCTGTAGAGGGGACTCTCTCTGGTTTTATAAATTATCAGATGATGGATACACATTCTGTAAAGTTGGAATTTTCTATGAACTTATCATTATTAGATTTTATTAGGTAAATATTTTCTGGCATGTTAAAAGTTATTCATCCATTATGCCCCTTCCCCCCCCCCTTTTTATAGCTAGAGATACAATGCTAGCTCTTAGGGAGTACAAGAATTAAATATTAGACAGTCTTGGGCTAGAGAGAAGACTCAGTAGCTTCCAAGGCTTCCAGAGGACGAGAGTTTGGTTCCTAGCGCCCATTTCAGTGGCATACAACTGCTTTTAACTCTAGCACCACCCTGGCCTCTGTGGAGTACTTGCATAAACGTGCACACCCATGCACAAGCACATGCTATATACACAGAAAGAATATTTTTAAAACCTTGGGGGTTTGGTTGGTTGGTTGGTTTGGTGTTTTGGTTTTGGTTTTTTGTTTTTTTGAGACAAAGTTTCTCTGTGTAGCTCTGGCAGTCCTATAACTCACTCTGTGGACCAGGCTGACCCTGAACTCACAGAGATCCAACTGCCTCTGCCTCCTGAGTGCTGGGGTAAAGGCCTGTGCTACCACTAACCAGTTTAAAAACCTTGTAATCTTATAAGCCAGGCATGGTGGCTCATGCTTATAACTCCAGCAGTCAGGAGGCTGAGGCAAGAGGTTTGTCACCTGTTCTAGCATTGCTAGACTGCATAGAAAGTTCTAGGCCAGCCTGGGCTACAATTTAAGTCTCAACCCCCTCCCACCCTTATTTCATAATTTGAGGAAACACAATATATATGTAACACAATTTTGTGCATAAATAAATTCTTCTGTATCTTTAAATGTAGTACTTTTTAACTATACAAAATCAATGTGTACTTATTACAGAAATTCAAATGTTATAAAAATATAAATAGAATATAAAAGTTGTCTATAATTCACCCCCTAGATGTTCCTGGCATTCATATAACATAATTACGTGTGTGTGTGTGTGTGTGTATGTGTGTGTGTGTGTGTGTGTGTGTGTGTTGATAGAGTCTTAATACTTTGGCTAACTTATTTAAAATTCTTTATATTGATTTTCTTGTGTATTACTTTGGCAGAAATCTCATTATTCCCCAAATCCAAAGTACATGTGATAGAATAGTTTATATTGAGAATTTCTGAAGTTATTTGGTAAAATCCTGTTGGAGGGATTAATATCTAAAAAGAGACAAAATTGAATGAATTATTGAAAGGAAAAGTCCAGTTTACTATCTTCTACTGCAGTAACTTTATCAGGTGGGAAGGTAACACTCAGCATTCTACTCATACCTGGTTTAAAAGCATAAATGCCAGGGTTGAGGATTTAGCTCAGAGGTAGAGTGCTTGCCTAGCAAGCGGAAGGCCCTGGGTTCGGTCCTCAGCTCCGACAAAAAAAAAAAAAAAAAAGGCATAAATGCCTTGGGACCTAGATTTATAACGAATATATTTCATTTCTGTGAGTCATGTGGAATGTGTTTGTTCAGCATCATTAATTATATTCTTAACAACATAAACTAATTTTTAAAATTATTTTCAGACCATTAAAGATCTCAACTGAAGACTTTGGCAAACTCTGGTTGTCCTTTGCAAATGATGTGAAGCAAACTATAAAAATATCAGAGTCGCCAGTTGCTTTGGCTTCTGTCCTAACAGAACTGCAGCAGAAACTGAGACTTCATGTGATTGACGTCATAGGTATGTAGAATTAGGAAAAGGCCGCCCGATGTGAATATGGATTTTCTTCCAGTGACATCCTTCTTAGAGCTATGCCTCTTATCTCATGTTATCTTTAAGATAAGTGTGTTTTCCAGACTGTATTAAAGAATATTTGATTGAACAATCAATGGTGTATAATTAACTATTATTTAGCTTTTGTTTTTCTTTTTGATACTTTAAACATTTCTACATTTGCATGGAGTAGGCCTCAGATCAAACTAGAAAGTGGTTGGTGACTCTCAAAATAGTCCTGTTTCTGTTGCATCAGAAGACACGTCTAGCCTGGCAGGTCAGTAATGTAGGGTTCAGTGTCCACACTGGTTAAGGCCATTGATGCCTTTCCTCCCCCAGCATCCTGCATGGAGTCTTCCTGCACATTGATTGCTAGCCACCAAGGAGCAAGCTTCCAGACCAGTTTCAGCTTTATCAGTATGAGACACTCAGTGGGTGTGGTATCTCCAAATAGTCGTCCTGCCTAGTTGTAGTGAGTTATCAAAAGCAATGTTATCAACCTCCATTGCTTTGGGGTCTCTGGAGCCTCCTGGTCAACAGTTGCTGCTCTAATATTCTACACCTGGCGTTTGGGTTTAGAACCACGTGGCATCTAGGAACAGAATTCTCTATCTTTGCAGGATACCTCTGTTCCAGATTTTTAAGAAAATTATCACGCTGGGCATGGTGGTGCACTCCTTTAATCCCAGCACCCTGTGTGTTGGGGGCGGGGTGTGTGGCAGGGGCAGGTGGATCACTGAGTTTGAGGCCAGCCTTGTCTACAGAGCTACTTCCAGGATAGTCAGGGTGGTCACATGGAGAAACCCTGTTTCAAAAAAAAAAAAAAGGAAAGAAAGAAAAAGAAAATTAATCGTATCTTTTAGTTTTCTTATAAAGCAGTAGGTTTCTATGTGTTTTTTTTTTTTTTCCTTATAACATTAATTTTGCTTAGCCTTAGCCATTCTGACTGGGGTAAGATAATCTGAAAGTAGTTTTAATTGATGACTAAAGATATTGAACATTAAAATTTATATTTCTCAGCCATGTGTATTTTTTATAAGAACTCTATATTTAGTTCTATGTTCCAATTTTTAATTGCTTTGTTTTCTTGCTCTCTCTCTCTCTCTCTCTCTCTCTCTCTCTCTCTCTCTCTCTAGTTCTTTGTGTATTCTAGAAAGCAACAATCTGCAGATAAGATTTTTTTTAACCTATTCTATAGGTTGCCTCTTCACTTGATTGATGATGTTCTTTGCTTTACAGAAGCTTTTTACTTTTATGTAGTCCCTTTAGCCAGTTTTTGTTCTAAATGCCTGTGCTACAGAGGCCCTGCTCAGGAAGTCCTTTTCTGACTTATGTGCTTATGTGTTCAGGTGTATTTCCTACTTTCTTCTCTGTCACATTAAGGTTATCAGGTCTTAGGTTGAAATCCTTGATGCATTTAGAGTTGAGTCTTGTGCAAGTTTGTAGTGAAGATCTGGTCTCATTCTTTTACTTGTAGCTGTCACTGAGACCAGCGCCACCTGTTAAACACACTGTATATTCTCCAAAATGTATTTTTGGCTCCTTTGTTAAAAATTAGGGACTGTACGAACATGGCTTATTTCTCGGTCCTCAATTCTATTGTTTTGATGTGTCTGTTTTTATGGCAGTACCATGCTGTTTGTGAGAGTGGAATATTGAAGTCACTGTGTTGGGTTTAATCTGTGGTTACAGATTTAGTAGTTGTTCTTTTATCAAATGGGACGCACCTATGTTTAGACTTGTGCCGTCTGCTTGCTGGGTTGTTCCTTTATTAGGTATAAAGTGACCCTATCGTTTCTGACTAGTCATTATGTTATTAGTACATGTTAAACTGTATACAGTATCATATACTGCTATTTGACATTATTATTATAGATCTTATTATAGTATACTGTTAGCCTGTTACCAAGCACTTGGGGCACTTCCACTTTTTGTCTGATATTAACAGTGCTGCTGTGATATTCTTACTCTCAGTTCTTCTGATCATACACTCAAAGTGGAATTACTGAATCATATGTTGGTTGTTTTTTTTTTTGATAAATCACTAGATCATTTATATAGCAAATGTATCTTTTTTTACATTAGTAAGCAAGAGTTCATATCTGTCCACATCTTTAGCAGTACTGCTTTTTAAAATATATATAAAATAGTCTTCCAAACAAGTATGAAATGCTGTCTCATAAGTTTGATTGGCATTTCTCTGGTGATTGATGACAAACATCTTGTCATGTGCTTTTGGCCCATTTGTAGATATTCTTGAGGATGTCTGATGAAGTCTGTTTTATTAAGTAACTTTCCCTTTTTGTTCTGTTGCAGGCAATGAAGGGCTATTGGCGTGTAAGCTGCTGCCGTCCACCCCCTGCGTCCTGCACTGCCGAGTGCATGCTGATGCAGTAGCCCTGTGGTTCCGCTCTTCCTGCTCTGTGCTTTCAGACTATTTATCCTGTCACTGTCAAAAGCTGATGGAGACATCCTAGCAAAGCTCTGTTAGATCTTACTTTTTCACATAAATGGTTTACATTTATAAACTTACCAAAGTAAAAGAACTCATGGTACTTCTGGTGGAAATGGGGATTATTGTAAGTTTTGGTTTACGTTTTTTTCTTCTTGATTTCTGATAAGAATGATCCCCAAGAAAATGTGTCACTATTTTATTTTACTCAGGATTGTACAGTGTGTTTGGGTCCCCCCAAATGACCTGAGCTAATGTTATAAAATGCTAATGATTTATATATCATTTAATGTGGAAGAACTGAAGATATTTATTTTGTTATAAATGTTTTATAACAGGCTTATTCTAGCATTAAAGCCAGGACTCAGTTCTCTGCATTGATGCAGGGAACACATGAGATTGGCTTTGGAATGCGGTGTTGGTTGTGGGGAAATTTGTGCTCTCAGTTAGGCTTTTGCTTAGGTCAGCGATACTCCGACGGCCTAGCCTCTACTAACAGTTGTAGGAGATCCTTGAGCATGCTGGGTGTTGGGCAGATCCAATCTGCGCTTTTTTATTTTTTAATTTGTTATACTTAATTTTAAGTAATTTGGCCGTAAAGTATGTCTGTTTGCTATTAGATCCTTTTGGCAATTACATTTTGTGACCATAGTATAAATGGCCAATTGATTTTTCCTGGCTCTTACAACTACTAGTATTCAGTGGATGTAGCTGCAGTAGTAACCATGTAAATATATCGCTTTCATGTTATATTTGTGCGTATACGGCCTCACTGTTAGTAAAAGACGATGTTGTGCCTAGTGTGTATGATGGGCCAAAATCTTGAGATTGTATATTAACTGAAATAGTATTTTATAAAAACTTATGGTGCTGTGGGAAATATTTATTTTACCCTTTCTGGTACTTCACCATTGAAACTATTCAGGTAATACAACCTTTACGTCATTATATTAACTAGCTCATAGGACTGGTTCTCACCCAGGTCGGGCACTCTGGTTTTAGGTTGTCTCAATGCTTGCCGATAAAGATGCTAAGAGGATTCTGTGGAGCTGGGAGATCTCAGTCATCTGTAGTTAGAGCAAAACAAAAGGAGTAGTTTTTAAATTAATTTTTAGGTTATTTTAAAATGTAATGTTTTGTTAATTTCTCTTTTAAAAACATGCAGTTAGCTGGGCAGTGGTGGCACACACCTTTAATCTTGGCACTCGGGAGACAGAAGCAGTAGGAGGTCTGAGTTCGAGGCCAGCCTGGTCTACAGAGCAAGTTCCAGGACAGCCAAAGCTACACAGAGAAACCCTGTCTCGAACCCCCCCCCCCATAAATAAATAAATAAATAAATAAGTAAATAAATAGAAGATGTGCAATTAAACCTTGCTAAAACAGCAGGTGACTAGTATTTCCTGCACATTGAGTTTCTCCCTTTGAGTAGAAAACCTGAGGCATTATCAGACTCAGCACTTTGATGATGAAGGGATTCTGAAGCAGCCAGCTTCATTAACTTCCCTTTCAGCAGCCATCCCTGCTCCTTAGCCTCACTCTCACTTGGACAGAACAGGGCAGCGTTTGGTCTAGCAGATTCTCCTTCTTGGTGTATTCTTCCAGGTGTTCATGTGGCCACTGAGGTTGGGTCGGGTGTGGGGCAGTGGGAGTAAGGTATCTAAAATCACAGGGACAGTGTCCAAAGAGATCATACTTTTGTTGTTTCTGCTGCTTTGTTACAAGGTGTGTTCATGAGAGCAGCAGTGATTGCCATGAGATATGCTTGGCCTACAAAGCTGTCTAATAGAGCAAGTGTAAATGGTAGGTTTGAGGTTCAGGTATAATTTTAGATCTGCCAAAGGGAACATAGTGTCACTTTTGAACTCACTAAATACAATGTAAGGTAACAGGGTTTCTGCTGAAATATTTAATATGATGTTTACAACGTTTTTGATTTGAAAACTAATAATAGAAAAGAGTATATATTTAAAAACTTTGGACCAGTATAGAGTCTATCTAAACTCATTGAATTATGTTCTGAATCAGGCATCATCAACCTTTTTGCATTGTAGAAATATGATCATAAAGTAAGGAGAATTTTAGATCTAGTCTCTTTACTTTATAATCACAATTCAGCCAACGAGGGTAACACTTGGGAGAAGGAGGACTAGCGCTTTGTGCTAGGATGGAGTGGCAGCAGGTACGAGGCAGGAGACAAATACAGGAAAACAGGAAGAGCATTGGGAGCAGCTGGAAGGAAGTGGCCAGGCTCCCCAAGAATCATCCCCAGGAGGTCAGCAGAAAGGCTCCTGGGAGTGTGAAAGGACCCTGTGTTAGTCCTGCTGGAGAAACTGTAGGAGCTGAGTGGTTAAAGAGCGCCCGTGTGCCAAGCTTGCCAAGCACAGCACGTGCTCTGCAGGTGAGTGTTAACATTCTTCTAAAATCTCTGCCAAATGGACTATGGAAAAGTGCAGTATTTTCATTTCATCTTACTGTTCTTCCATCTTATGTTCTGTGGATAAACATGTCTTTGTGGCATGGTAACCCACTAGAAGTGCACTGAATCTCTTCATGTGTCTTTAAGCTGTTTTCCTCATCAGAATTTTAGGAGAGAACATTGCAAGTGAATAACAACTTAATATGTATTTTTTTTTACTTTGTTTTGGCATTGAACTCTGTAATTTTAAAAATTTCAATTGAATGTATAATAAAAATGTATCTATGCTTTTTTGGGTCTGTTTCTTCTTTATAATTTAAGTATATGAAAATTATTTAATCAATATATATATATATTCCTAAATACATAAAGACAACTTTCTTAGTCTGTATAATGTTACTTGTATGTATGTTTTTGCATATGTGTTGTATGTTCATGTTTGTGTGGCTTTGAGTGTATAATCATATAAATTTTCATGTTTCAGAGGCCAGAGGTCAAATCAGGTTTCTTCCTATCTTATTAGTTTTTAAGCTTTTTAAGAATATGACTTAGCTAAGCAGTGTTGGTGTGTAGGCAGACTTTTCTGTCCCACCAGCCAGCTCCCAAATAATCACATAGAGACTTGTTAATTATGAATGTTCTGCCAATAGCTTAAGCTTGTTACTAATTAGCTCTTACATCTTAAATTAACCCATATTTCTTATCTACATAGTGGTACCTTTCTTCAGCATGGCTTGTTCATCTCACTTCTCCCCACATATCCTGGCAACTCTGCCCTTCTTCATCCATGAGCTTCCCCCCCACCCTTCGCAAGTCCTGCTTAACCTCTTCCTGCCTAGCTGTTGGCCATCAGCTCCTTATTAAACCGATGAGAGTTTATACATCTTCAATACCAATACATCTTCACAGTGTACAAAAAAACTGTTCCATAACAATGGTGCATGCCTCAAGAGACAGAGGCAAGTGCATCTCTGAGTTCGAGGCCAGCCTGGTCTACAGAGTGAGTTCCAGGACAGGTATACAGAGAAACCCTGTCTAAAAAAACAAAAAAAGAACATGACTTATTCAAACATAAGTGCTTGGTGCCAGCACTGGTTCCCCTGGAGCTGGAGTTAACAGATGATAGTGAGCTGCCATGTGAGTGCTGGGAATCGATACCAGGTCCTCTGTAGGAGCAACAAGAACTCTTAATGGCTGAGCCATCGCTCCAGCCCTCCATCTTGGTTTCTGGGACAAAATTGTCTCTCACTGAACCTGGAGCTCACTGACAGGCTGCCTGGCCGGCCTATGGCAATCTACCCATCTTTCCTTCCTTAGTCCTAGCCTTTATTTCGAGACAGGGTTTTATGCAGCATGGACTGGCCTTGATTTCCTTTGCCTCCCAAGTGCTGGGATTAGTCTATACCACCATGTCCAGCAATGAATATCTTTTAATTAATTTCTTCTATGTTTATTTTAATTTTATGTGCATTTTTGTTGGTGGGGGCGGTGTTGGATCCCCTGGAACTGGAGTTAAAGGCAGGTTAAGGTCACTCTGGCTGCTGTATAGGTGAAAGACTGCTGGGGAGATCAGGGAGTGACTGTTTTAACTTCTCAGGTGACAGATGATGGAAATGAGGTAAGGAGTGGTCAGACGCCAAGTAATTGTACTCGGTGCCCTATCTGGAGTGAAGACTTCTTGTTTATCTCTTCTCGGGGAAACAAACAAAAAACCACCACCTGGAAATAAAGGCTTGATTTCTTTTTGCAACCAAGAAAACACTATTAGCTTCATCACGGGGTAAAGAAGGGGGAAATGTTGGTCATCTTGAAACAGATAGGTTCCCCTACTTTTCTCCCTTAGTACCCCTTAACTAGACGGTATACTTTGTGCACGGAGCACCCTGATTCTCTACAGTGTGGCTGGCTACTCCTAGGGCATTCCCAGGGAGAGACCAGGCTATCCCTGGGAAAATGTTTCCTAGCTCTGAGTGCAGGGAATCACAAACACTGGTTTCCTAGAATCTTCCGCTTCTTACAGGAACGAACTTTTGTAGCAGATCAATTGTGCTTGGGCCACTAAACTAGAAAAGGTCCCGACTGAACCCACCACCAGAAAAAAAAAAAGCCTCAGGCATTTCCATATGGCGCGAAGGGAGCTGAGAAAGCGATACCCCACCAAAGCCGTGTAAAAACCACTGCATCTTCCACAGGCCACGCGGCAGGAACCCACAGGGTTGCCCAGCTCAGCAGCCTAGGCAGCTGCAGAGGCCGCCCGGCAGAAGCCCCGCCCACCAGCCGGGCAGCCAATCGAATCCCAGCAGCCGCTCGTCCCGCTACCCCTAGCGGCGGGAACGCGGCAGTGCAGGAGAGCCGGAGCCGGGAGCAGGCGGGCGGCCGGAGAGGTGAGCGCAGGCCCGGGAGGGGCGCGGGGCTGGGAGTTCCAGAAGTGCTCAGGCGGGAGCCGGAGGCCGCCGAGAGTCCCCGAGCCGCACTTCGGGACCCGGAGCACCCTGGTCACCCGCTCCTCACTGCCCGGCCCTTCGCAGGCCCGGCGGCGGCGAGCCGGACACTCCGCTCTGCAAGA
Source organism: Onychomys torridus (assembly GCF_903995425.1). Classification (NCBI taxonomy): domain Eukaryota; kingdom Metazoa; phylum Chordata; class Mammalia; order Rodentia; family Cricetidae; genus Onychomys; species Onychomys torridus. The sequence continues at coordinate 101,423,428 of NC_050446.1, forward strand.
CGAGCGTTACCGAGTGCAGACGTGACACAGAAATGAAATCTGCATCTCGTTTCAAAGTGTTGATGGTTTCGGGCCTCACGTAGATTGGTGGCTGCATCGCGCGGTGTTAATCCACCGGACTGAGTCTGAGCCGGTGGTTGACCCCTTTCATCTCCGGAATGGAGACTTTGAACTCTGCCCTGGAATTTTGAGTGATGGGTGACCATCTGCTTCAGGAGTGTCCTTTACTCTCTCCTAGCTGCACTTTATTATTTGGAAACTGAAGGAAGAAGTGTTGCAAGACGCTGTGAGGATTTCATTGTAGGCTGCATGCTATCCGAAAAACTCAGAAATAAGGTTGAAATTATTTATGTCCTACTTTTTTTTGCCGGAGCTAAGGATCGAACCCAGGGCCTTGCCTGCAAGCGCTCTACTACTGAGCTAAATCCCCAACTCCTTATGTCCTACTTATAAAAAAAAAAAGAGGGGTTGGGGATTTAGTCAAGCGCAAAACCCTGGGTTCAGTCCTCAGCTCAAAAAAAAAAAAGGAAGGAAGGAAGAAAATTAGTTTCTGAACTTTTTGGGGGGCTGGAGAGACGGCTCAGAGGTTAAGAGCACCAACTGTTCTCCCAGAGGTCCTGAGTTCAATTCCCAGCAACCACATGGTGGCTCACAACCATCTGTAATGAGATCAGGCTCCCTCTTCTGGCCTGCAGTCATTCATGCTGTATACATAATAAATAAGTAAATCTTTTTTTTAAAAAAAGAAAGAAAAGAAAAACTAAAGCCAGTGGTGGCACACCCTTTAATCCCAGCATTCAGGAGGCAGAGGCAGGTGGATCTCTAGTTCTAGTCTACAGAGTGAGTTCCAGGACTGTTACACAGAAAAACCCTGTCCCTCCCCCACCCCCCCCCAAAAAATTAAAACATTATGCTTATGCAGTTTTCCTTACAGCTGTCATTGGATTTGGGGCACATTAGCTAACCTCTTCCTGTCTGTTTCCTCATTTGTCGAAGTAGGGGTAAGGATCATGTTTGCTTGATAGGATGTAAGGCAACAGGATTTTCAACGTAAGGTTTAACATTAGCACTCATTATATACAAAGCAAACAATATTGTACTGCAAAGTTCCCCCATAATTAATGAAATTTCCATATTACTTCCAAGAAGTTTTTGAAATTATTAAACTAGAATACTAGAGCTCGTTTTATTGTAAAAGATTGTATTAATAAATATGCAAGCCAGGTAGTGGTGGCACATGCCTGTAATCCCAGCACTCGGGAGGCAGAGGCAGGCGGATCTCTGTGAGTTTGAGGCCAGCCTGGTCGACAAAGTGAGATCCAGGAAAGGCGCAAAACTGCACAGAGAAACCCTGTCTTGAAAAACAAAAAAAAAAAAAAAAAAAAAAAAAGGCATTAAAGCTCATTTTATTGTAAAAGATTGTATTAATAAGTATGCAGATACTTTTCTTACATTGTACATTCCAGAACAACACACATTGAAGTCTAATAGGAGACAAAGTATTATCAAATAACCAGAAAACTAAAAAATATGAATGACTTCCAGACCGTGGGGGCGCATGCCTTTAATCCCAGCACTCGGGAGGCAGAGGCAGGCGGTCTCTGTGAGTTTGAGACCAGCATGGTCTACAGAGTGAGTTCCAGGACAGCCAGGACAGGAGAAATCCTATCTTGCAAATAACCTTAAAAAAATAAAAAAGGGGGGCTGGAGAGACAGCTCAGAGGTTAAGAGCAGTGGCTGCTCTTCCAGAGGACCTGAGTTCAGTCCTCAGGACTCACATGGTGGCTCACAAACATCTGTAATGAGATCTGGTGCCCTCTTCTGTGTACCTAGTAAATAAATAAATCTTTTTAAAAGGGAAAAGAAGGTGAGGGGGAATATTAATGACTAACTACACTTGAATTTTTAGAACTAAGCAATGAATTATCTGAGACTTCTGGGACTCAGGGACATAACTGCTGTTCATATTTTGGTGTGTGTGATCCCAGACTTTCCTGTATTGTCAGTATATTTTACTCTATAGGTCTCATTATAAAACAGGGCTGAGGCAGGAAGGTTGCTGAGAGTTGGAGGCCAGCCTAGGCTGTAGAGTGAGTTTCATGCCAGCCTGGGCTACAAAGTGAGACCCTAGCTCAAAAACAACACACACACAAATCCTGATAAGACAACAAGATGGAACAAAAGGAAGTGACTTGTTGATCTTCACTGTGGAAAAACAGGCAGAGTTGTGGAGGTCAGTGAGTGGAAGAGAGGCAGCCGAGGATGAACTTCAGGTGATTACAGTCGCCACTCTGAGGTGTAGGGAGGATTCTCGGATCAAGGCTGGGGTCTGGGGATAGCGTAAGACAGAGGTAGCTGGAGCCTCTGATGCCTGCTCCAGGGCTGTAGTGACTGTGATCACTACATCAGCTTTGCTGATGAGCTCTGTGTAGAACTGTGCAGGTGTGGCATAGGTAACCCAGCCTGTCTTCCTTTCTTCACCCTCGTTCGGTGATTCTTCATTGGCCAAACACCATCACCAAAGGATCCATTGTCTCTGCCCCTGCATTTTGTATTTGTTTGCTTTTTAAAGATTTATTATTTGTGTGTGTGTGTGTGTGTGTGTGTGTGTGTGTGTGTGTGTGTGTTTGCATATGCACAAGCCTGGGGATACCAGAATAAGGTGGCAGGTCCCTTGCAGTTGGAGTTACAGACATTTGTGAACTACCCAACATGGATGCTGGGAACTAAATTCTGGCCTCTGCAAGCGTGGCAAGTGCTTTTAACCACTGAGCATCTCTCCAGCCCCTTTAGTGCTTTTAACCACTGAGCATCTCTCCAGCCCCTTTAGTGCTTTTAACCACTGAGCATCTCTCCAGCCCCTTTGTTTGCATTGCTGCTTTTACTAAAGAAAGAAAATATCACCAGGGTGGTGGTGGCACATACCTTCTTTAATCCCAGCACTCGAGAGGCAGAGGCAGGAGGATCTCTGTGAGTTCAGGGCCAGCCTGGTCTACAGATCGAGATCCAAGACAGGTTCCAAAACTACACAAAGAAACACTGTCTCAAAAAATCAAAAAAAAAAAAAAAGTAATTTTTTCAATTTTTTATTTTTTACTCTCATAGAGAGTAGTTCTTGACTATGATGATAACATTAAACCTGTGTTCAATGGCACTTGTGTGGCTTGACAGCATACACAGTGGCCTTTTGTCACAATGATAGAAAGCTGATTGACACAGCCCCCCTTAACCTATCATACCCTTCTCTCTCCACTTTGCTGCCAAAGTCTAGGATAATCTGGTTTTAATAGATCTTAAAACATCAAAGACCTTATCCTACAAAAATAAGATTTAAATTTGGTCAGTTTGTTTTTTATTCCAAGGGTTATGTCGATGATCAGACATGGATGTATACCGTCTTACAGCTTTCAATGTGACGTTCAGAGAGAGGTCCTGATGTTGGCCACTTGGTGAGCATTCACAGGGGCACGATTCTCATTATCATGAAAAGAAAAGCCAATTCTCTTTAGATTCTAATGGCTTCATTTTTCTCTAAACGTTTGTCTCCACAATACTTACTAAGTGTTTTGTCCTTCTCTGCTGACTTACTATGTTTCACTGTGTTCACATGACTGTGGCTTGAGGTTCTGATATCTTAGCCTGCAGGGGCCTCCACTAACCCTTTCTCACTCTCTGTCTTTGTGGCTTTGCCTCATAGCCTCAAAGCACAGATAACTCGTCCTGAGGGGAGAGGAGGAAGTTGCTGCAATCATGTTCTTCGCACAGGCCCTGGTAGTCACGTCGCCTTCCCAAGGCATTCCAAGGGTTGCCTCAAGTAAAGTTTGGGTTTTTGGTTTGGGGTTTGTTTGTTTTTTTAAGACTTATTCATTTACTTTTATTTTTCATGTCTGGGTGTTTGCCTCATGTTCGTCTGTATACCACAGATGCCGGAAGAGGGCATTGGCTTCCCTGAACTGGAGTTACATGTAGTTGGCAGCCACCATGTGGATGCCGGGAATGCAGTCAGCGCTCTTAACTGCTGAGGCGTCTCTCCAGTCCCAGAGTTTATGTTTTTATGGGAGTTATTATTTCAGTTACTCATGATTATTATCACCACACTTGAAGAGAATCAGATCCCAGGGCCGGGGCAATGGTAAGAGTGCCCCAGAGTAGCCTTGCCTCCCTCTCAGCCTCTGGTGGTCCAGCTGTCCTGTCACAGTTAGAGTAACACATCTAGCAGGTCTAAACAACAAGCACAAAAAAGTTAACCTTTGCAGGATTCTCTCGCGACCCTCGTGTCTCCCTAAGGCTGGCTCCGGATCAGTGGTGCACCGTCTAAGGGGCCTGGGGTTCCGTATCAAGAATACACAGCCAGCATGCTGGCCGAGGAGTCTCCTGAAGGAAGCGCTGCTGTCACATCAATTTCCTATTCTTTTATATATATATATAATGTATATTTAACTTTATTTTATGTCCTTGGTGTGAGAGTGTCAGATTCCCTAGAACTGGAACTACAGACAGCGGTGAGCTGCCGTGTGGGTGCTGGGAATTGAACCCAGGTCCTCTTGAAGAGCAGCCAGTGCTCCTAACCACTGGGCCATTTCTCCAGCCCCTCCATATCCTTTTCTGCTTTCTCCCTCTGCCTGTGACTCCTGGTCTTCTGTCTGGCTCTTCCTTTTGCTTTAATGTGAAGTGTCCGGAAAGACGCTGAACAGTTCTCTTACAGAGAAAATTCAGGTCCCGTGGGAAGTCAGCTATGAGGAGAAAACGGTACGCTTCGCTTGTCTCTGTAAAAGTAAGCCAGATTAAAAACTGTCATCTCCAAGCTGGAACCTGGGGGACTACATCATCCCCATAGAGACTATGTGACTCTAGCTTCTTATCCAGGATAGGACACAGACCATGCAGATTTAGAAATGTGCCTCTCTAGACATTTGCTGAGATGATATCCCAAGGAAGGTGCCCTCCAGCAGCCTGTGTACCGTTCCTGGAGAGCAAAAGGTGGTGGTGACATTTGAGGGAAGAAGTGGGGGAAATGGGGTCACGTGGGCTGACTGCCCTAGTCAGCCTCTCTGCTGCAGTAAACCTGACCAAAAGCAGCTTGGGGGAGGGGAGGGTTTATTTGGCTACAGGGAAGTCAAGGCAGAACTTAAGGCAGAAGAAGCTCCACCAGGCACTGAAGCTGGGGAGGAAGGCAGTTTCCTGGCTTGCTTCCTCCGCCCTCCTCAGCTACCTTTCTTACACAGCCTAGGGCCACCTGCCTATGGATGGCGCCGCCCTCAGTGGGCTGGCCCCTCCTGTAGCAATTAGCCCTAATGAAGAGAATGCCCTACAGACTGGCCACAGACAACGCTGATCTCGGCAGTTCCTCAGTTATGTTCCTGCTCCAAGCATGTTCTCCAAATTGCAACATCTCCTCCAAGAAAGGAGAAAAGGGTGACAAAGGCAAATGAAAATGTTCCAATGTGGGGGAAACAGGAACTTGGAGAGAATCTGAGGGCTCCTACCCAGCAGTTAAAAAAAAAAAAGCAGAAAACGATGGCAAGGGGTGAAGACTGACCAGCCAGGCCGCACAAAGGAATTCTTAACTGCACTCACTGTCCACTGCAAGCGGCGGAGAGCGCCAGGCTCGCGTTTCTGGAGTCTGCCCCTGAGCTGTTGAGCACCCCTGCTCCTTGTAAGTGACCCCGCGCCACGCTCCGTTAGCAAGCCCAGCTATAGACTTGCTGACTCACAGCTTAGACACGGGTACAGTTGTACCTCGGTCTACCCAGGGCTCCCTTCTGGAGGTGAGTAGATGTCTGTGTCTGCCTGTCACACAACAGTCCCCGCCTCTGGTTCCTCTTACAGTGTTGACGCCTGAAGCTAAGTGTGAATTCGTAGAGAGGTCGGTGCCAGTGTCCCCAGGGTCCTGAACCTCTTTCTATCTTCACAGCACCAACGGAAGAGACCAAGATGAGTGCTGAGGTGAGTTCCATGCAGAGGGCTGTAAGGGACACTATTGCTGCTGTGGGCCTTATTTCTCTCCTAGAATATCCTTTCCCTCTCAAGATTTTTCAAGGGCTGGGAATTTAACTCAAGGCCCCGGGTTCGATCCTCAGCTCCACCAAAAAAAAAAAAAAAAAAGATTTTTCAAAAACACTCCCCCACTAGGCTACCTACTTGTTCATGGCTGTGGGTGATGGAGGAAAAATGATCTCCCCTGAGTTTTTATCTGCTGTGTGCTCCTGGCCCGTGCAGCAAGGCCAACTGATGAAGGATATTTTTTTCAGCGTTCCTTATTTCACCTACTCAATACCGCCCCCCAAAGAGTTTAGAAACATCCCAAACAGTTTTAACATGTTTCCTCTAGGCTACTGGTGTACACATGGCTCTAGGCGATAGAGAAGATATTAGGACCTTCTAGGTTGTTATCTGTGTCCACCTTCCTTAAGCTAGGCCATGCAGCAGGGCCAACCTGTCATGGCCTGGAACCTCCAAAATAATGAGCCTTTTCATAGGTTGATTACTTCAAATATTTGCTATCATCACAAGACGCTAATGTAACTATTGGCCATATTCTTCTGGAAGTGTCTCTATGATAGGGCATTCTGTCTCTGGACACTTTCCTGTGACTGCCTGGATTATCCACTCTAGCCACCAACCAGGAGCTCTTTCTGTCACTGGAGGGGACTGCCGCATATCAGGGGGCTCCCTCTCAGGCCCTGAATTAGGCACCACACCCAAACACCTGTTTTCATAGAGCGATCCTTTATGAATTGGGGAAGAAAAGTTAAAGAGACTGCTTTCTGACTCAGGCAGGAAACAGCAGCAAAAACTTACACCTTGCAGGTGTACCTTTTAAGCAGAGAGGAAGGGGAGGTCTGTGTTAGAAGGGGCTAGGCTGCGGTGGTAGAGATTGGGGACAAGGGAAGGGGAAGGGGACAAAGGAAAGGGGGCAGGAGTATTTGTCCCAGAGGGACAGAGGACCGTCTCTGGATAGAGAGGAAGAGACAGACATGGCACATAGGCAAATGACGGTTTATAAAGATAAAGGGGGAAACCCTGTGTTAGGATGAGGTGTTTAATTTTAATGGGGCATGTTAATTAGGTGGACCAAAGGGGGCTTTTGAGTGCTGGACCTTGGTAATCAGCCTCAGGAGGAGGAAGTGGCCAAATAAGGGAATAGACCTTGGTGGCTCAATTAGAAATGGTATCGAATGGTGTTAGCAAGGCAGAGGGAATGGGGGAGAAGGGCAAGGCCTGCCAGAGCCACATGCTGCAGTGGGCCAGTGTCCCTTAGGTCACAGTGAGATGTGTCTGTCCGAGCAGGTCCACTGCAGTCCACACTGTAATTACTCAGTTGCTTACCCTCATTGAAAGGTCCTGGTCGGACTCCAATCTCATTGTGGCCTAAGACAGTCTTAAATACTGGGAATCCATTTACTTCCTAAGCGTAGTTATCAAGATTTACACCACATAAACAGTGGATTCCAGACATGGCTTGTGGCTGTAATGATAAAATCAATTTTGTTTTTCTCATCCAAGTTATTTTTTTAATTTTTAAAAATTAAAATATAATTGTATCATTTCCCCCTCCAACCCTTCCATATTCCTCCCCCCATTACTGATATTCATGGTCTCTTTTTCATTAATTATAATTGTTCCATATTTATGCACATACATAGAGCTGGGTTTAATGAATGTGGCAGTAACTTTTATATTTGGATTATAATGTATTGTTATTATATAGTTTTTAAAATGAGCCGGGCGGTGGTGGCGCACGCCTTTAATCCCAGCACTCGGGAGGCAGAGCCAGGCAGATCTCTGTGAGTTCGAGGCCAGCCTGGTCTACAGAGCGAGTTCCAGGAAAGGCACAAAGCTACACAGAGAAACCCTGTCTCGAAAAACCAAATAAAAAATAAATAAATAAGTGGACTTCATTTTTTAGTGTAGCTTATTAACATCTGTCTTCTAGCAGTATTATTTAATTACTGTTTAAAGTACCAGAATAGAGCGGATATGAAGGTGGCTGGAATGCAGCCATGGTAAGGACTTAAACAACATGGGTCTTGAGTCTGAATAAAGAGATGTCTTCCTGTGTGCCCTCGTCTGTCAGCCTCTTACATAGCAGGATTGCCTCTGAATGACTCCCAGCTGATTAGAGCCCATGTGTGGAGATGCTGGACTCGGGGGAGGTGTGGCTAACAACAGAAAGTTCCCTTGACAGTGGAGAAGTGGTCGGAGATAGAACCAAATGGGCAGAACCACGTGGGAGATGTCCAGAAGGTCTTTAGCACAGAGAAATGGGCAGAGCCCTTTCTGAAAATGTTTTGGTTCTGAGTCCCTTGTGTCTGAGACCTGGTTTCCGGAGTAGTCTTGCTCCTGCGCTTGGATGTCTGGTTGCCAGCTGCCCTTGCTTGCCAGAACCCGATCCAGCCCTCTGTTTTGATGTGCTGCATCAGATGCCTGGACTGTTTTCAAACCCCACATTGGTCTTTGGTATTTCAGCCTGAGAGGAAATTTGGTGTGGTAGTGGTTGGTGTTGGCAGAGCTGGCTCCGTGAGGATAAGGGACTTGAGGGATCCACACTCGTCGGCATTCCTAAACCTGATTGGTTTTGTGTCCAGGTAAGTCCCACTTGGTTTGTGCTCCACAATTCATGGAAATCACAGTGACTGGTAACACCATAGGGCATGGGTGTTTTCTAGACCCAGAGCTGATAAGGAAAAGCCAGCTTCTTCTGAGAACCACGCACAGAGTGGGCGCTAGAAACTCTAGTTTGGAGCGGTTGGGGAACTGAAGAGTCGGGCCTACAGCTGCATGTCCAGTGAGTGAGGCCCAGTGCAGACCCCACATGGAGCAGCAAAGGGGCATGATGTTTGTGTACTACAGAAGCTACACAGTGAGGTGTGGCCTGAAAGAAGTCTGGGCGTGTGTCACTTAGCCATTCTGTCATTCAGAACAGCCTTCCTGGTGGCTTTGCACAATGTTGTCCTTAGACCATTCTCAGTACTCAGTACTCAGTACTCAGTACCAACTCCAGTTCAAGATGAGAAACAGGGACATAGACCCATTCAGTGATCTTGTTGAGGGTGTAACAACTGCAAAACCCAAGAATTACATTTAAAGGAAAGTGTTTTGAGTCCAACACTATGTGTTCTTTTCACTCTGGTAATTGAGCTGAACTTTTTTTTTTTTTATTAATTTTTCTAAAGTTAACATGCAAATTATTAGGCCTCCTTACGGCATTTTTAAGTAAAGTTTGTCCTGGCTCCTTCCTCATCCTCCGCTTCCCATCTCAGGCCCTTTCTGCCTTTGTTGCTTTTATCTTCTATGTGGATTTTTTTTTTTTTACCCTAACTCGATGGAAACAAATCGAATGCTCCTTCTTTCTTTCTTCATGGTCAGGTCTGCCCTCACCCCACTCACCGGCTAAGCATCTGCCATGTCAGATCAATTATGAAGTAGACACAGATGCTGTGGGGTGAGGTGTGTTGGGGACAAGTTCAGGCAGATCTCTACTTCCAGTGTTCCAGAAGGACATCAAATAAATATTTCATTCCTTTCTTTTCTTTTGTTTTCTTTTTTTCCAAACAGGGTTTCTCTGTGTAGCAATAGCTGTCCTGGAGCTCAAGCTGGCCTTGAACTCACAGACCTGGCTCTGCCTCCTGAGTGCTGGATTAAAGGCGTGTGCCTAGCCAGATAAATATTTTCACAAGTCATAAATGACTACTGTGATGGTCTGTGCAGAAAGTCTTTTTGTGTTTAACTCACGGGGCCACATTCTTCCAGCCTGACTGACTTGAGTTGGCCCCTGTTTCCAGGCGTGAGAGAAAACCATATGTGCTGGGATCTTCTCTAAGTCTGTCCTTTCTTCCCTGTCAGATTCAAGGTGGGGAGAGGGGCCTGCATGCAACAGGGAAATCATGATTATTGTTAGCCAACACACCCCAGTGGACCCTACCTGAGGTTAGAATCAAGTATAATGTGCCCTTGAGGTTGAAGTGGAAATATTCTTTCCATAAGCCCTAGTTAGCTGCACAGTGCATGTCTTGAGACTTCCTCGACCCCCTAGATCGTCTGGGAAGATGGCCCACTCACAGCCCTGCTTTCCTGCGTCCTGGTATCATTGTTCTCTTGTCTATGGTCTCCCTTCTGGGTTCTGTTTCTTCCCTAGAAAGCCTGTCCTGAAACCCTAGGCTAGATGTGTTCCTGGGCTTCCCCAGTCTCCATCCTGCACAATTCTTTTGGTTGTTGTTGGTGGTGCATGTATGTGTGTCTCCATGCCTCTGTCAGAATGTGAGCTCATTCTCCATGGTTTCTCCTACAGTGCCCAGCACACAGTAGGCAGACAATAAGTGTTGGTCAAACCTAGCAGTATGGGTCGGGTAGCTCACAAAGTCCCTGTTGGCTGGAGCATCTGCTGGCTGCCCCAGGTTGACAGCATCCTTCTAGGACCACTCACTCCCTACAGCTTTTGGACTGGTACAGAATAACGTGGCCCTTGCTCCTTCACTACCTCTCTTCTCTGTCATTGTTATAGTCACCTAGGTTTCCATCCTGGCCCCACTGGTCAGCTGTGGCAGTTAGAGCCTCTCTGGTCTAGTTATAATGGAGGCAGGGATGCTGGCTGACTTTTCTCCTGGTGGTCACCAAGCCTTGAAGTATGTGAAGGAGCTTGGAGTAGATGGTAGTTTATACCAGGGTGATTGGTGCATGTGTGAGATTTGGCTCGGTACAGTCATCACAGTATTTGACCAGGAGCTTAGTTTTCCAGTAGGAAATGACCACAGACATCCTTTTATGTGAGATACAAAGGTCTGATTCTTTCTATTTCGAAGACTTCTAGCTCCTGTTACAAGCTATTGGTGGCAGTGCTGGCATTCCCAGTCCCCTGGCTTCCACCCTAATGCTGCTGGCTCTCCTCACTCTACAGTGAAATACCCAGGAAATAGGAAGAGAAAATGAATTTCTTACTTTCCAAAAGCCCCATCCCTTGGCATTGTTGGGAGGAGGCGAGCAGAGTACTACTGTTCATTTAATATAAGCCTTGGCTCTGTCTGCTTTTGAGACTGTGTTATTCTGAAACAGACGAGAACTTGGGAGCCTTGATGAAGTACGGCAGATTTCTCTGGAAGATGCTCTCTGCAGCCAAGAGATTGAGGTCGCCTACATCTGCAGTGAGAGCTCTAGCCATGAAGACTATATAAGGTAGGTTTCCTGATGCAGGTAAGCTTTGCCTTACACGTGGAAAGAGGACTGAGCAAGCTAAAACTATGTAAATGGGACTTAATGGTCAACACAGAACATTCTGGTTATCCTGTGAACTACTGTCAGGCTGAGCAGTGGTGGCACACGCCTTTAATCCCAGCATTTGGGAAGCAGAGGCAAGCAGACCTCTGTGAGTTCCAGGCCAGCCTGGTCTACAGTGTGAGTTCTGGAATAGTTAGAGCTACATAGTGAGATCCTGTCTCCAAAAAAAAGGGGGGCGGGAATAAACCCCTTCTTCCCCAAGTTGCTTTCGGTCATGGTGTTTATCACAGCAACAGAAGGCAGACTAGAGTTTGAACATTGACTAGTCAAATGATTTTATAACTGGAAAAGTTCTTCCTCACAGTATGGACAAAGACTGAGGTGTAGCTCATTCTTTATTTTGCAGGGCACTGACTCTTGGCTGTTTATTACATTTGCACACAGATTCTTGTGCATTGGCAGTGTTGTGCTCTCTGACACACAGGGCATTTGAGTGTTTACCTGAAGAATCCTTCCCCTGTGTTTCTGTTTTCAAAGGCAGTTTCTTCAGGCTGGCAAGCATGTCCTTGTGGAATACCCCATGGCACTGTCTTTTGCAGCAGCCCAGGACCTGTGGGAGCTGGCTGCACAGAAAGGTGATGTATTCTCTGACTCTGGAACATAGACCTTGTGCCAGGTTTCTGCCCCCTGAGGGGTACCATCTTGCTGCCTTTCATGGAAATTGCCTTATCTGCATCTGCTTTGGCGCTAAGAGTTCCCCCATCTCTCTCTTGCCCACAGGCTCTGGAGGTATGAGGGAGTGTATAGATTAGGATGTGGAGGGGTTGTTAGACTCTTGGCTTTGTTGTAATGGAGCAGTGGATTGGTTCCCACATGTGATAGTGTCACGATGTTGATGTTTTGGTTGTATCTCAGAAACTTACTAATGGGAAAATGCCCAAGTCACAGTAATTGATTTCTTTGTTCCATTAAGGGAGTAAGTACTAAATGTTCACTGTACACCAGGAAACTATTTTAAGCACATTGTAGGCTTAGTCAAAAGTTTTGGGGGTAGAGATCTTTGGTGGTACTATAACTCTGCGGTTGATAATAACGAAGAAAAGAGATTTATTTAACTCATGCCACTGGAGGTTGGAAGTCCAAAGTCAAGCAGCTGTGCCCATATGGTATCTGAGAGTTTCTTGTTCTCCACGCAGCAGAACTAAGAGCAGTCTGGAGAGACCCAAAGTCTTAATACTGTATCTTCTTTTTTATCCATTCTACTTTAGGGCTTTCCCCTGAATTTTCTAATTGGGTTATTACATTTTTCAGTTCTGCCTTCATTTCAGCTTGAGTTCTCTTCAGTGTTTCTGTCTCTTTATTGATCCCGTTTTCAGATGCTAATTGTCCCTGTTGTCTGTTCGGCCTTCCGTTTGTGTTCTCTTGGGCATCACTATTCTGTTTAAGTTCATTGCGTTCATGTGTGCTTCTGTCTTCAGCTGTTAAGTTTGGTTGTTGTTGTTTTTGGTTTTTTGTTTTTTAAATCTGTGTCCTGGGGCTGGGGAGATGGCTCAGCACTCAAGAGAAATGGTTGCTCTTCCAGAGGACCTGGGTTTGATTCCCAGCACCTGTATGGCAGCTCATAACTGTCCATAACTCCAGTCCCAGGGCTTCTGATGTCCTCTTCTGGGCTCCACACACGTGGTGCACAGACATGACATACATGCACTCAAAACACCCATACCCACAAAATAAAAATAAAGGTTTAAAAATTTAGCTCAGTATCCTGGGATTCACTTGAGTAATTCTCATTGGAGACTACCTCTCTCGACCTGCTGGCTTTCGGGGAGGACATACTGTCTTAGCATGTCATATTGTGTTTTTCCAATGAGACCTAGGCACGTGGACTCTCTTGATCGTGTGTCCAGTGTGAGAGTCTAGGCTGCCCCTGCTGAACGGAAGTATGGTTTTTGTTGTTGTTGTTGTTGTACAGGTTCAGTTAATCTTGTGTCAGGTACGAGGAGCTGGATAATACTTCCAGATTCAGTGCTGGTTTTGGATAGGAGGAACAGGATGATTCCAGTTCCGTGGTAAAGAAGGAAGCATTGGTAAGAAAGCAGTGATGAGAAAGAAATCAAATGGTATATACCTGGCTGCATCTGTTTGACTGGTGTGTAAGATGTGCAACCCAAGCTATGCCTGGGAGTGAGGACAGTATGGGTGGCCAGGATCTTGGCCACTAAATAGGCTGGCAGACAGTCTATGCCACCAAGGCTAGGCCTGAGGATTGGGTATGGTGCAGGCAGGTGAGGTTCCAAGGACTCACCAGGATGAGCAGGTACACAACTGTGCGATCTGGTTTAGGCATGCAGATCAGGGAGAGAGCAGGCAGGCTAGGGTCCAGGGAGCCCTCCAGACCAGAGCACAGGATGTGCGACCTGGGCCAGGCCAGGAGGTTGGATATGGTGTGGATGGGCAGGATGGAGGACCAACCTGGCAGGACTGGTCCCTTCTTCCTTTAAATCTCTGTTCATTGACCAGCCCCTCCTGCCTTCCTCCCCGACCTCAGGTAAACGTCATTCTCCTCTCTGCTTCCCTCAGGTTGGCTTCTCATAGCCCACATAGTGAATGGCACCATCATGTTTCTTTCTGCACCTGGTCATTTCAGTTTTGTTTAGCATGACGGTGCCATTCACTATGTGGGCTCTAGGCCCCCCTCATTGATGGAAACGACAGGATTTCAGCTTCACTGTGGAAGAGTAGAATTCTGTTGTGGGCAGGCCCCAGTTGGTTTGTTCTGAATCTGTGCATTGACTCTTGGAATAGGGCTGAGATGAACAGGGGGTCAGGTGTCTCTTTGATGCCCCGTTTTCTGTGGCTTACACACGTGGTAGTGGGATTGGTGTGCCCAGTGGGGTGGGTCCTGTTAGGTCTCTCTTGAAGCCTGTGAGGAACTTCCACAGTGTTTTCCACAAGGACAGTAAGTTGTGAGCCGGGGTAGCAATGTGTGGGGTACCCTTTCCTTCAGTCCATATCCTTGTCAGCAAAATTTTGGCCTTTTTCATAACAGACATTCTAAATCGAACGAGTTGATATTTCATTGAGGGTTGTATTTTCATTTTTCTAATGATAAATGTTGAACATTTTTTCCCTATAGAATGAATTTTCTTTGGGAAAATTTCTATGTATATTACTATTTGAAATTTTGATTATTATTACCATTTTTACTGTTGAGTTCTCTATACATTCTGGATATTAACCCTTTTACTGGATCTATATTTTGCAAGTATTTTAATTCATTTTTAAGTAGTGTTTTTATTCTGTTAATTGTCATACATAGCATTTTGGTTTGATGACATGGCATTTGTGTTGTTTTGGCTTCTGTAGTCTGCCCTTTTCTGATCTTTCCTAAGCAATCTGCCTAGTCCAGTTATGGTCATTTGAACAAGAAAAAGGCTCTGATTGGAACACTTGGTTCCCAGTTAGTGGCACTGTTTGGAAACGCACTTGGGAGGCAGAGCCAGGCGGATCTCTGTGAGTTCAAGGCCAGCCTGATCTACAGATGAGATCCAGGACAGGCACCAAAACTACATGGATAAACCTTGTCTTGAAAAACAAAACAAAACAAAACAAAAAGACTTAAGTCTGCAAGTTTGAGGTTATATAGCCTTGTCCTTTTTCTGGTTGCCTCTCTTTCTCTGCTTTGGTTAAAGATGTGCTCACTCAGCTTCCTGCTTTGCTGCCCTGCCTGCTGCCTGCCTGCCTGCCTGCCTGCTGCCTGCCTGCCTGCCTGCTGCCTGCTGCCTGCTCCCAGGCCTGCTGTGCATTGCCATACCTGTTGCTTACATCATGCCCACTGCCTGCTGCCATGCCTGCTGTCCATTGCCATGCCTGTTGCTTACATCATGCCTGCTGCCTGCTGCCATGCTTCCTACTGGGATGGAATCTTCAACTCTTGCTAAGTTGTTTCTGGTGATGGTCTTTTCTCTCAGCCACAGAGCCAGTGTTCTCCAGAATTTACCATGTGTTTTCATCTATTGTCTCCTAGCTTATAGTTAAGTATTTCATATGTAGTGAGTAAGTTGATTTGGTAAGTGTGCAGTGTATTTTGCATGTGAATATACACTTTTCCAAATATCATTCATTGAAGACAGTATCCTCCGTAATATTTGGTGTGGCAGCAGTTTCTTCGTGTGGTAGTAAAAGCACCAGGAAAGGACAAGGGTAAAACTGTCAAAATGTCAGCGACTTTCGGTGCTTCAAAAGAAAGATAGGCTAATGTGGAAAACAGCAGCCTTTGCTACGGAAGCTCTATGCCAATGGCATCCTTGAGAAAAGCTTTGCATTCAGAACATCTACAGGAGTCTACAACTAAAAACAAACCAAGTAACCTGACTAAAGAAAGGTCACATTGTAGAAATTTTCATTTTCCAAAGTGGCAAACAAGTATAACAGGTCCAGTCTTTAAAGGCATGCAGATAAGAACTACAAATATATCTGCAGGGGTCTCTGTGACCAGCATGGTCATCAGAGTCATGATTCTTGGAAGGCAAGAAGGTAGTGCAGTTCAGCATACCTAAGTAGCTGGTGTTGGTTCAAACTTCAGGAGCCTGACCCTGGGTAGTTTATTTTCTATTTTCCTGGTGGTAATTAATTCAATCCCATGTGCATAATAAACCTTAAGATGAGACTACAGGAAAACTCTGTAAAGTACATGTGACACCTTCCATAAAGATAGGTTCTATAGATTGACAAGCTCATAAGAGTCTGTGCACAAAAGTCACCAGGCTGTTAACCTCTCTGCTCTCAGCATTCTGGGCAGATAACAGGTTATACATCCCTCCCTTTAAAGGGACAACCCTGTGTGTTTAACATTCCTGCTTAAACTAACCCTAGGGCTACTGTGGGCGGAGTTTCTCTGTGTCTCTGCAGCGACTTCCAAACAACTCCTCAGGGACTCACTCTTAATTATAAATGCTCGGCCGATAGCTTACTAGCTAACTCTTTTTTTTTTTTTTTTCCTTTTGGTTTTTCGAAACAGGGTTTCTCCATGTAGCTTTGGTGCCTGTCCTGCATCTTGCTCTGTAGACCAGGCTGGCCTCAACTCACAGAGCAAGATCTCACAGGCTGGCTCTGCCTCCCTAGTGCTAGGATTAAAGGCGTGCACCACCACGCCCAGCTCATCTTGCTTCTTTCTGAGTAGCTCCTAATGCCTGAGACTCCATTTCTTACCGGCATTCTCTCTACCCTGAAAATCCTGCCTAGCTATCGGCCAATCAGCTTTTTATTAACAATGAGAGCAACACATTGTACAGTGTACAGAAGGACTATTCCACAGCACACTATTCACCAGAAAATAAGTATTCACAAGGATTTAGAGATGTTAGAACCCATGCACTTTAATGTCAGCTGGGGTATGTAAGGATAGCATGGAGTAGTCTAGTGTGTACTCTGAACACTGTCTGTAGACATACTATATCCTGTTCTGGAGGAAGAAGGACATGACCTCCGGGCACACAGCTAGCTGTACGCTGTGGATAATGGCCACCTTTTATTCCACTTGTCACAACAGGGAAAGTCCTGCATGAGGAACATATCGAGCTCTTGATGGAAGAGTTTGCATTCCTGAAGAAAGAAGTGATGGGGAAAGAGCTGCTGGAAGGGTCTCTTCACTTCACAGGTCAGTGTGAGGCCGGGTTGCTAGTCACGAGGGAGGTTCCCAAACCAGTCATCCTCTGTCCACCCACCACCCGGAGCAGAAACCACCCAGCTTAGACCTGTCACCTGGGCAGTCTTAGGGGCTCCCAGTGCCCCAGGGGCCTCTGCTCAAGGGCAGCTTGGTTCTGACTTCACCTGGCTTCTATCGTATCATTTCCGGTCATGTCAAAAACGAGGAAAAGTTAGTAAGCTTATTGAAGCTGAAAGACAAGAAGCAATTGGAGAGAGCCAACTGCAGATCAGGAGGGGAACATATCCCTAAGTGCCTCAGTGGTACCTGCACACAAAATTTATGTCACAAAGAGATTAGAGGGTCTGGAGAGATGCTTCAGAGGTTAACAGCACACACTGGCTGCTCTTCCACAGACCCGGGTTTGATTCCCAGCATCCACATGGTGAATTACAACTGTCTAGAACTCCAGCCCCAGGGGGCCCAACACCCTGGAAAGCACTGCAGATACGTGGTGTACAGACATACACACAGGCAAAGCACCATACTCAGAAAATGAAGGGAAATTTTTAAAAGAGATTAGAAGCATGGTTCATTAACCACCTTGATGTTTTAATTCTCTCTAGAGAACTTCATGCAAGAACAATAACATCTACATTAATAACTTTTCTAGTTACAACAGAACACCTGACACTAGCAACTTTAGGGAGTGTCCTTTTGCTGCTGCTGAGGTGTTTACACTGTATCCTCAGTCCAGAAGCAGAGACATGAGTGCTGGGAATCGCTCATTTGCTCTTTCCACTTTTTGTTCAGTGCAGGACCTCAGCTGGTGGTGAGTGATGCCCACATTCATAGTGCTTTTCCTCATGTAAAGCTCTCTAATCAAGTTGACAGTGAAGATTAACGTCACTCTGGCTTGTTCTTCCCTTAATGAGAGTTAATCCTTGCTGCAGCCTTGAGTGAAAAGCTGAGTCCCAAATCTCAAGGATGCTTCCGTCCCAGTCTTCCAGGTAGAATTGTTCTTGGTGATGTTTTAACTAGGTCTGGAAAGGGAGTTCAGGGTTTGAGTGCTGGCCTAGCACAGAGACAGGCTCTGAGCAGTCCTCACCACCGCAAAAACGAGACAGCTGGTTGGAGGTTATTTTTCTATGGAATATCATAGGTGAAAACTTTTCAGAAAGGATTGGGAACAGATGTTTGCAGAGGGGAATGTTTTCATACATCTTATTCGGAACAAACAACTTTTGCTCTCTTCCTCCATCAGGTTAGGACAGTGGCAAAACAAGTCAGATAAAATGTGTAATTTGAATTTTTATGTCCATCATTCTTGAAGTATTAGCTGTAGGTAATTATCCAGATCTTAGGGTCACCTTGAATTGAGTCCTTTCTGGTCTACCCTTGAGTGTCTGTACCTCCCTTCACTAGGACTTTTATTACAGAAAGGAGACCCTTCTGTGTAGAAGGGCATTATTGAGCAACAAGAATGTCTTGTCTTGAGAATTTTATGAGTTATGACAGGAAGTGGCATGGCCATTCACTGGAGCAAGAAACTGCTGAGCGTGTGGTATGTGTTGTCTTATAATGAAACTGAAGTTTCGTTATCCTGTGATATGGGTAGAGACCTGAGCTCACAAAGCCGAGTCATTTGACAAAGGGCACACATGTGACAGAGCCAGGCTGGAATTTCACTGTGTGGCTCAAGCTTTTGGTGGCTACTGAGTTCTGTTCAGCATACTGCAGCAGATGAAGACCAGCCCAGAAGGAGCCTGTTTGACACTTAATTCCCTGTGATTTCACTGAACTTTTTGTTGTTTTTATTACTAACCTGCTATTGTTTTGGAACATGCTCATTATTTTAGTGTGCCAAAGGCAAAAGATGTATTCGGTTATAGTGTCATAGAGAGAAGTCCTTCGAACTTAGGTTATATTTAAGACTGGGAGGGCAGAGGCGGGTCGGGAGTGGCCACACAGATTTTTCATGCAGATCCTCATTTGGGGTGAGTGTGCTTTCTTTAAAAACTCAGAAAATGCTTAACATGAGACCAACTTCCTTCCTTCCTTCCTTCCCTCCCCTCCTTCTTTCCCTCCCTCCTTCCTTCATTTTTTCAAGATAGGGTTTCTCTGTATAACAGTCCTGGCTGTCCTGGAACTCACTCTGTAGACCAGGCTGGCCTTGAACTCAGAGATCCACCTGCCCCTCTTCCCAAATGCTGGGATTAAAGGCATGTGCCACTACCACCTGAAAGAGACCAACATTCTTGATCCTGCACTAGACTAAATGCATTTACACTTCAGGTTGTCATGGTGACATTCGCCTTCCGCCATCTGCACAGGCAATGCTTACAAGAATCTAAGTCTCAAAGGCTAATAAAATGTCATAGTTTTCCCACTACCAGGTCTGTTTAAATCACTTATTGAAAAGATAAGTATGTATATGCATGAATATTTCTTTTTATATGCATACCTAATTGTATCCAGTATATTAGAAATAGAAATGTGAAACTTTTTAAAAGATGTATTTTTTTATTATGTATAGTGTTCTGCCTGCATGTATCCCTGCAGGCCAGAAGAGGGCATCAGATCCCATTATAGATGGTTGTGAGCCAGCATGTGGTTGCTGGGAAGTGAACTCAGGACCTCTGGAAAAGCAGTCAGTGCTCTTAACCACTGAACCATCCCTCCAGCCCCCAACAATGTATGTTTTTAAAAGAAAAGAAACATTTTCCATTTAACACCTTGCTTTTCATCCTTTCACTGATCACTGTACACATGCATGCCATGAAGCAGGATGTCCTCTTGATCATTCAGCTTCCCTGGGCATGGATCTTTGTGAGAAAGTCCTTTCCCAGCTCTCTTGGCGTGTGATTTCTTGCAGCTAGCCCACTGGAAGAAGAGAAATTTGGCTTCCCTGCGTTCAGTGGTATTTCTCGCCTGACCTGGCTGGTCTGCCTCTTTGGGGAGCTTTCTCTTATTTCTGCCACCTTGGAAGAGCGGAAAGAAGATCAGTATCTGAAAATGACTGTGCAGCTTGAGACCCAGAACAAGGGGTGAGTTGTGAGAAGTCGGAAGAGACTCTTTATGTCCTCAGGTAGTCTAAGGGTAACCCTTCCCTGGCATCCAGACCCAAGACAAGTGTCTGCTCCTCTAGAGAGAGCTTTCCTCTTGTTTATGTTCTTTCCATCCTTTACGCAGAGGTGTGAAGGAACAATGGAAGTCCAGTTACCATTAAACAAATAATGGCTTACAGAAATAAAGCAAGTAAAAGTTATACAAGTAATTAAAGCTGTATTATTTGCATTTTTTATTTATCTTAGAGATAGGATGCCACTGTGTTGTCCAGGCTAATCCCAAACTCTTGGGCTCAGGCAGTCCTCCTGCCTCAGCCTCTTGAGTATATGTACCATTGCCACCATTGCATATTTCTAGTTATGAGGAAATCGAGGTGCAAGAAACAAGTTGGTATTCTTTATTGCCTCAAACCTCAACACTGTGTTATTTGGAAGGATATATGAAGTTGCCTTAGGTAGATAAAACTGTTTGGAATAACTCAAATTTATTTTATCCAGAATTAAAGTAAAAATAGTAAAGAAATTACATTCAAATTAGTCATCATTCTCTTTTTCTTAATTGTTTTTATTAATTTTTTGAGAAAGGATCTCCCTATGTAGCCCAGGCTGGCCTTCAATTTACTGTTGAGACTGTATAGCCCACCTCCAATTCAAGGATTTCATACTTTAGCTGGAATTACCAACACACCCAGCTTGTTCTGTGAACTTTGCAAAATACACATGGGGACTAATTTTTAGATAAAGTTTGATCAGCTGTTTTTGCTACTTTTTAATATTCAGTGACATATTTGCTTGAGATCACAATCAACTTAGGCAGAGATTTCTGTTTTCCATGGCCAGGTATCTTAGCTCTGCTAATAATAGTATGAAAATATTATAATAATGATAACAATAATAAGCAACATAGGTAAAGGAGTATCTTGGAGAGTGTTGAGTCTGTGAGAGTGGACAAAGATGCTTTGTGGTATTTATAAGCTTGCGTTCCCTGAGAATCCAGTGAAATATAACTTAAGAATTCACACACGAGGTAACAATAGTTTGCAGTTTGCAAGACTTGTGGCTGTCTGCCTTCCCTTAAAGCAACAATAAGACTCAGGGCACAAAGCAGAGTTTACACAGAAGTCCCCTGATGGCAAATAAACAGGCTGACAAAACAAATACCTGGCTACAGTAATGTTGGAAACAGTCACCTATAGCCTTCGGGTGGCGGTGGACATGAGGGTGCCAGCGGGCCACCACAGTGAGTGAGCCTTTCAGGGAATATGGGTCCTGTCACATGAGGTCAGGTGTGAGTACCACCTGCTTTCCCATGTTGTTTTTTTTTGGCCCACGTGTGACGTGTTCACATGTGTACATGCATGTGGAGGCTGGAGGTTAATGTTGAGTGTCGTCTTCTTCCTTGACCAGGCTCCCCTTTATTTACTGAGGTGGGGTCTCTCACTGAGTGCAGACCTTGCAGATTCCATGAGGCTGGCTAACCAGCTTTGCAGGGAGCCTGTCTCTCCTTCCTGGAATCACACATGGGCCACCATGCCAGTGCAGCTGTTGCATGGGTGCTGAGGGTCTCAGCTCTTGTCCTCATGCTTGTACCCCAGCACTGTGTGTGTTTACTCTCCAGCTCTGTGCAGCGTGGCTTGTAACATGCGGAATATTTATCTTTGCAGTCTGTTGTGCTGGACTGAAGAGAAAGCACCCGGGTTAAAAAGAAACAGGTATTTAAACTTCCAATTCAAATCTGGGTCCCTGGAGAATGTGCCAAGTGCAGGAGTCAATAAGAAAATTTTTCTGCAAGATCAGGATATATTTATTCAGAAGCTCTTGGGCCAGGTCTCTGCGGAGGACCTGGCTGCTGAGAAGCAGCGCATCATGCATTGCCTGGGCCTGGCCGATGACATCCAGAAGCTCTGCCGCCCTAAGTGAGGAGGAAGCTGCCAATACCTCTGAGAAGGGAGGGCCAGAGTTTGGTTTTATCAACACTTCATCTCTCTCTTACAATTAAATACGTTGGCTAAACAGAATGAGTATAGTGTTATGAACGGTGTGGGGGTAATGTTTGGTGCTGGGGCCATTCTGTGGGAATATCACGGTTTATAGCCTAGTTTTATTTTGTTTTCCTAGTAGCAGCCCTGTTGGATATAGCCAACGCTGCTTTCATTCTTGTGGAAAAGCTGGCGTGGCAGGGGTGGGAGGAGATTTGACAGTGCAGGTTCCTGACTCTGCTCAATTCAAGGCAGCAGAGGCTGATGGACCAAACACCTGCCAAACTGTCACCTCTTTCCAGTGGCCTTCTGAGTCCTTAGCCTGAGCTGAAGAACTGATCAAGCTATTATTCTGTTAAATAATCATTTCAGAACCATGGTGCTGCCCGATACTGCCTTCTATTCTGGTTTACAGTTCTTCCCACCACACCAGGTCATGTTTTTCTCTCCAGGATTCCTTCCTGTAGCCCAGCAGCTACAACACTGCTGTGGCCACGACCAGTTCTAGTTACTCATTGTTTATCTCTTTACCACTGACTCACTTCCTGTATACCCAAGTGGCTTACCTTTCCACCAGCAGTGTAGATAGAGGTAATCGTTTTACTCACATGCGTGTCATTATTGTTGGCAACCTTCCACCAAAAACCCCCTCCCTCGAGTAACTTATAAGTTACCCACTGGTCACTAAGACAGCATTACCAGAAACTAGTAGTGACTGAGGGACAGTCACACTCCCTAAAGTGTGGGATGCAGCTCAAAATATAAATATGGAAAAATGTCTTGCGTGAAAAGGAACCCTAACTGGGAAAAACAGAAGCCGTCCTGCTATAGTGATGGACTGGTAAGGAAAGGGTTTGGCCAGTCCTAGGTACAGACCAAAAGTTGAGAAAGAACTGGTACCTCCTGCTGTGGGAAACAGGACCCTGCTGTTCCCACTACAGCACGTTCATAATCTCTGAAACCTTCCGACGGAGCTAAGTGGAGCAGGCACTATTTTGAACGTAATTTAGAAGCACGTTTGTGGGGGAGCAGAGTGTGTGGCTCTTTTCTCCATGTTGAAACATTCCCTTAGTGAGGCTCCCAAGACTCAGGAAGCTTGCATTACCATTACCTGACTCCCAAGGCCCTGTCATACAAAGCAGGACAATTGCTAGACAAGAAACTGATGGAGCTACCTACAAGCTGAGCAGGGAGCACCAGGGATGCAGCCTTGGTAAGCTGCCTCTGTCAGCCATGCCCCCATAACCTCACAGACTTACTGCTTCAGTCAAGACAGGTGGTCTGGCTTTGGCACCTAACCTGGATGAACAGAAGTCTATTCACATCTCCCTAGCAAGTTATGCAGGACAAGAGACTGTTAGGGCTTAGAACAAGTTATAAGAATGCCAACTGCACACTCTTGCTTCTTGCTCATCACCCCAGATGCTGACTTGGACAGTATGTAACAAGGATCCTGGGCACACTGCAAGCAACTTTTATGTATTTTTTTTTTCTCTTTGGGGGCCTGCCACCCAGCTCCCAAATAAATACAGAGTCTTATTCTTACTTATGGATGCCCAGCCTTAGCTTGGCTTGTTTCTAGCCAGCTTTTCTAATTTAAATTATTATCCTGTTTCTCTCTAACTACGTTTGCCTCTGAGCTTTTGACCTCTTTATTCTGTGTTTTTGGTTTGTTTTCTTTTTCCTTCTTACTCTGTGGCTGGCTATGTAGCTGGACCCTCTCCTTTTCTCATTCCTCACTCTTCACCTTCTTCCCAGATTTCCCCTATTTCTTCTCTCTGCCTGCCAGCCCCACCTGTCCTTTCTCCTACCTCACTATTGGCCATTCAGCTCTTTATTAGACCATCAGGTGTTTTAGGCAAAGTAACACAGCTTTACGGTTAAACAAATGCAACATGAAAGAATGCAACACATCTTCCTTCGTACCATTAGACAAACGTTCCACAGCATAAACAAATGTAACACATCTTAAACTAACAACACCTTTATCCCCGTTTCCCTGAGGTTATGGGAAGACATTTTCTATCTGGTATGTTGAGCTCTGTGGGACTGGATGAGTGGCCCTGGAGTGTGGATACAGAAGACAGGAGGAGGTCTCTGCAGTCCCCAGGACAGGCAATAGGAGTCTGGACTTGCTGGTGACTAGGAATGAAGGTGTGTGTGATAAGGAGGGTGTCAGTAGGTCACTGTTCAGCCTGTGACTACAGCAGCGCAGCAGCAAGGTGGCTGCAAGAGATCCAGGAGGCAAACAACCAAGCCCTCCTGTGTTGCTCACAGCAGTGCTGAGGCTACATGAAGTGAGAAGGGCAAAAGAACACTTACATATCATCTTTACCATTGCCACCCCTCCCACAGCACCCACAGGTGCTTATAACAGACCTCATCTCCAAACAGGCATTCTTTCTTTCTCCTCCTCCTGCTCTTACGAATCTCCTTCCTTGGTGGGCGTGGCGTCCTGAATAGCTAAGGGGAGTATCCAGGTGTGATGCTAATACTGAATGTCTACTGGGCACTCATATTATACCAGAATGGTTTTATTTTTGAGTATTATATACAATTAAGTTTACAAATGATAAATTTTATGTACATGGACTAGAGAACTCTTTAAAGACAGTGAGAAGATGCTATTCTCCACAACAATACAGAGTGGAAAGTAGATTCTAGTGACCAGAAGCACATGGATATAAAGATTATCTTTATACTCCAGACCAATAAGCTCCCCTCTCTTAGGTGGAGGGTTACCCATGTGGAAACTTCCATCAGTAAGGAGCTTCAGAGCATGGCATTCAAGCCAAGGTGGCAAGAGGGGGAGAGCCACAGCACTGTGGTAGGTGGCTACAGCCACACTACAGCCCCAGGACCTCTCCACCACCTCAGGACGCACTAGGCCTCCCACTGCAGACATTTCAGAGTGGACTCAGTCTCCTTGCATCACAAGAACATCAGAAAGATCCTCTGTGCCTTCCAGCTTCAGATTCTGAGGGAAGACAAGAAATACATAGGCTTTGATAGACTGGGAACCAAATCCTGAGACAATTTTAGTTGAGGAGACAAGGTGACTACAGAGAATGAGGTTTCATCACTACAAGAAAATCCATCTCATGGCAAATGGTTTGTACAAAGCTGCTTTTCACCTAGTGGTGGCGGCAACTCCCACAGAAGCTAACAGCCAGGCCATCTGCCCCTAGGGACTAAGAGATGCAGAGGGGGAGGCTACCAGGAGCCTTGGCGCATGCGACTAACCTGTCTGGCTGCCTCCACAGGTCCATAACCTCATCCCCCAACCGTTACACCCTGACAGCTGCCCTCCCCGCTCTGCTCAGCAACCATCTCGACTCTCTCATCTTTGCCTCAGGCAGCTGTTTCCCTAGGGCAGGCTGAGTGTCAAGCCTTCTTGTCTTTTCCCCACACCCCCAAGGTGCAGTGGTGAGATGTGTTGGTACTCGGCACCCGGCCACCCTCTTCCCTATCACACCTTCCTGATGTGCTGTAGCTCGGGTTCTGCAAGCTATGAGAGCATAGGGACTTAGCTCAGTGGAAGAGCACTTACCTAACACATGTAAGGCCCTACGCTTGGTCTCTAGCACGCGGGAAAGGCGCTTCCAGACTCAGTCAGTTTCTGCTCCTAGCTACAGTGGCAGAGCAAAGAGGGAACTACATCTATCCTGAATCCTAAGCCCCACCACACAGCACATCTGAGGGAGGTCACTAACTAGAGTGATGGACAGACAGGGTCCACATAGGATTGACTAAGAGTAAGAACAAGGCTGGAGAGATGGCTCGCTCACTGGTTAAGAGCACTGGTAGCTCTTCTAGAGGACCTGGGTTCAATTCCCAGCATCCACATGCCAACTCACATGTTGTTTGAATCTTAAATGGTCTTTTAATAAAAAACCCAGAGCCAGATATCAGGGTGAAAGCTGAAAGATCAGAGAAGCAGAACAGCCAGCCACTAGTTCTTATCTGTGAAATACTCAGGCTAAAGAGAGTGAGTTCCTGTTTCCTCATGCCTTATATACCTTTCTCTGCCCAGACATCACTTCCTGGGATTAAAGGTGTGTGCCACCACTGCCCTCTGTTCCCAGTGTAGCCTTGAACTTACAGAGATCCAGGTGGACCACTGCCTCCAGAGTGATGGGATTAATGGTGTGTGCCACCACTGCCTGACCTCTATGTCCAATGTAGTGGCTGGCTCTGTCCTCTGATCCTCACGCAAGCTTTATTGGGGTACACAATATATCACCACACTCACAGCTCTGTCTATAACTCTAGCTCCAGGGGATCCTACACCCTCACACAGACATTCATGCAGGCAAAGCATCAATGCACAAAAAATAAAAACAAATAAAAAAGAGAAGGAAGATCAAGGTGTGGGATGAAGTGTTTGGGCAATGTTTTCCTTGAGATTGCTAAGATCTGAGTAGTCACAGAACTCTGATCTTTGGAAATGTCAAAATATTCCAAGTCCAATCTCATATTCAGCCTGACAGGGTACAAGCTGTGGCCATATTGCACTCTTCAGATAATAAGGCCTCTGAGGACTCCAAATGGGAGCCCTTGATCACAACAAGAACAAGTTGATCCTCTAAAGCCTGAACCATCACCAGGGGAAGGGAGCGGAGCTGCCAGAGCTGGGAACCTGAGTGAGGACATTCCTACTCCAAATGGGAACTTACGTCCAATGCCCACTGACCTTCTTGTTACCAGTCTCCCCAGTCACCCAGTTATTTTTTCAGCCTTTCTTCAGGTTCTTGGCATCTGATGTTTCTATCAGAATCCACACAGAAACACATCCACTGCCATCTCCCTTAACCACAGAGAGGGGGTATGTGCCCATCCTGCCCCCATAAGCTTTTTCTTTTCTTTTAAGCTAGGTGGTAGTGGTGCACACCCTTAATCCTCGCACTCAAGAGGCAGATCTCTGAGTTCGAGACCAGCCCAGTCTACAGAGTGAGTTCCAGGACAATCAGAGCTACATAGAGAAACCCTGTCTCAAAAACAAACAAAACAAAAACAAAAAAAAAATAAGAAAAAAGTTTTTTTTAAATTAATTTTAGTCATTTGTGTGTGTGTGTGTGTGTGTGTGTGTGTGTGTGTGTGTGTGTGTGTGTTGGTATGTGTATGTGAAAGGCCAGAAGGGGTGTCAGATCTCCCTGAGTTGGAGTTACAAGAGTTGTGTATTGCCCAATATGGGTGCTGGGAACTGAACTCAGGCCCTCTGAATAGGATTATGGGCTCTTACCTACTGACTGTGTGGTGACTCTTGGAAGATCTGCTTGCTATAAAATCTCTAGTGAGCTGGCAGGAAAAGGCAGATTCAAACACTCTTGTACTTACTCGGATGACCTACCTTTTCATTGGCTAAATGCAGGAGACAAGCAAAAGCCAGGGGTATGGAGAGGTTCTGAGCCATGAGTGGGGGCAGCCTGGAAAGAAAAGTACAAGCACTGAATAGTCATGTAACTGAGAACGGGGATCCCCCGTCAGGTAGGAATCATACACACACACACACACACACAGCTAAAAACTACCGAGGAACAAAGGATTCCCCAGGCTTTATAAACAAATGCATTTGCAAGCAGGTTTTTCCAGTTTGTATTTGGAAATAAAATGTCTCCTAGACTGTTCCAGCCACTCAAACAGGGAAGCACTTTTTACAGCTTATTCACACATAGGGTAGACACAGCTCCTTTAGGTGTTTACATAAAGCAAGCTGTGGGCAGTGGGCCTGTCATGCTAAAAGTCCCACCAAGACGTTAGCCAGAACACAGAGGGGATATGCACCCCCAGCCCTGTCTGTCCACACCACACCTCTTCTGCAGGTCCTTCGTGAGCCCACTGAGCATCTTCTCACCAGCCACTTCCTCTGGGGTCCCTTCTTTGCCATTGACACTGTGGTTTGCCTAAAAATTTAAATAAATAAATAATAAAAAAACAAAGATATTTATGGTTTGAACACTTAAGTCCATGCTTGAAACAATAAAAACTGTACATTCAATAAAGAAAAGTGTACTGAATAAAACAAAGATAAATTCTTGTTTTTTGTTTTTTGGTTTTTTTTTTAAAGATTTATTTATTTATTATGTATACACGTTTGACTACAGGCCAGAAGAGGGCACCAGATCTCATTACAGATGGTTGTAAGCCGTCATGTGGTTGCTGGGAATTGAATTCAGGTCCTCTTGAAGAACAGTCAGCGCTCTTAACCTCTGAGCCATCTCTCCAGCCCCTTGTTTTTTTTTTTTAAATATTTCTAAAAGACCTTAGGAGATGTTTTAGTTTGGTCTCCACCTAGGCACTCTTAAGAGGTGCTGGATTTTTGTCTTGTTTTTTGTTGTTGTTTGTTTGAGACAGGGTCTTTCTATGCATGAACCCACAGATGTCCACCTTCCTCTGGCATGTGCCACCATGCCTGGCTGAGGTGCTGGAATTTTGTTTTTTTTTTTTTTTTTTTTTTTTTGAGCTGAGGACCGAACCCAGGGCCTTGCACTTGCTAGGCAAGCACTCTACCTCTGAGCTAAATTCCCAACC
Source organism: Onychomys torridus (assembly GCF_903995425.1). Taxonomy (NCBI): domain Eukaryota; kingdom Metazoa; phylum Chordata; class Mammalia; order Rodentia; family Cricetidae; genus Onychomys; species Onychomys torridus. The sequence goes on from NC_050446.1 coordinate 101,451,867, forward strand.
CCTGGTGCTGGAATTTTAAAGAGAGGTAATCAGGTCACCGGGGTGTGACTGTGGATAGTGGACCATATGCCCCTGTTCTTTCTTTCATAGTCTAGCCACGACATGTGATCAGACCCTACTTTGTGCTTCTGTAAAGTACTACTACAAGACCAAAGCAATAGCAGCCACCCGCTGGAGCCTGACACCTCTAAGGCTGAGCCAATGTAAGTGTCTTTTCTTTGAGAGGAATGTCTCTGCTGTTTGTTACGGTATGCACACTAATACAGGAACTGAGGCTTTCTCTGATAGATCCAAGACCACACAGCTTAGGGTCCTCAATAACCATGAATTTTATTGCTTAGCCAGGAGAATGTGTGTCTGTGGAGTTTGTAGAACAGGGTGGGTCTGAACAGCCATTCGGGGTTCGCCTTACACCCAGGAGAAAGAATCTGGCCCAGGGATCGCTTTTCCAGTGCTCTTGCTGAGAACAACATCCCAAATCGGAACATCGGCTCAAAGCTTCAACACTGTCTGACACTTGTTAAGGTAGTCACACAGTTTATGTTGCAAAAGGTCATGTTTCAGCTTAAGTTGCTACTGGATAAGTACTCCAAATGCTCATCAATACTGGAAAGCATTCAGTTGCTAAGGCAGCACATTTTCATTACCAGTAAGGTAAGACAAAGGCCAAGGCACTAGCTTGCCACGTGTATCAGCTTTCATGTGACCTGCCCGCTCCTCTGCTCAATTTCTGTCATAGAGGCATGATGTCTTTCTTAAGCTTTGACTGAATCTCTCTGCTTTGGGGTCATGAACAACACTGAGCGTCATGTAACTGAGAGAACGGGGATTCTCCCACACACGTGAGACCTAGAGAACATGAGTGCTGTCCCCACCTCTGTGTCAGCCTCCTTTCTGGAGAACTCTGTCAGCAGGCCCCACATACTCTGCTTCAGCTTCTTCATGTCCATCTTTTTGGCAGTCTTGGCATAATGAATTTCTATTTTATTCACCTGAAATAGGAATAACAAAGCAGAATTGGGCAGAAGAAAAGCATTCATTATCAAGTGACTGTAAAAACTAAAGTCTGGAATGAAAAAGTTGGAAATCAAGAAGGAATCCAGGCCAGGCACAGTGGCACATACCTTTGATCCTAGCACTCAGAGGCAGAGGCAACTGGATCTCTGTGAGTTTGAGCCCAGCCTGATCTACACAGTGAGTGCCAAGCTACAAAGTAAGATCGCCTCCAAAAACAAAACAAAAAAGTAACCCTCCTCCCCTAAAAAAAAAAAAAAAAAACACTTCTTTTTGTTTTCACCTTTTGTATTTTGTTGCTTGGTTGGTTTTTAAGATAGGGTATCATGTAGCCGGCCTGGACTTCCTGTGTAGATCTTGAACTTCTGATCCACTTGCCTCCAAGCTGCAGTGCTGGGATTATAAGTGTGTACCACGATGCCCAATTTTAATGAGTCAGAATGTAAAGAGCCAGTGTGGGGACCGAACCAGGGCTTCATATAGCTAGGTAAACACTCCACCAACACAGCTCCACTCCAGATCCTAACTCCTTTTTAATCAGAAGTAATTACATTAAGACTAACATTCCAGTGTAAGCTGGGCAATGGTGCCGCACGCCTTTAACCCCAGCACTCGGGAGCCTGAGCCAGGTGGATCTCTGAGTTCGAGGCCAACCTGGGCTACAGAGTGAGATCCAGGAAAGGCGCAAAGCTACACAGAGAAACCCTGTCTCGAAAAACCAAAAAAAAAAAAAAAAAAAAAAATCCAGTGTGAAAGAGATGAGTAGATTAGGTAGCACCAAGTCTGGCACTTGGTATAGGACATATAGATATTGAACAATAAAATCAATCTGACCAAGGTTTTTAGGAGGCACACAGTTAAGCTCATGAAGCAGCATGTAAAGATATGCTCCCTGCTGCATCCTTCACTCATGTACTTTATTGGCATGATCAATCCACTCCTACTTATGGCCTGGGTTTGATTCTCAACACTGCAAAAGTAAATACAAATTGTATTTGGAAAGATGTCAGTTCTACATAATCATGTAATTAACCAGCAGCAGCTCAACCCTGTCTACAACTCAGCTGCCTGGAGAGCAGCAAGTTAGGATGGAAAAAGAGAACAGGCAGAGTTCAAGATGATGGGACTCCCACATGAGAGGCATGAAACAGATTTCCAGGAAACCACACAATCCCAGCTGCCTCCTCCTCACCTTCTGAGGCTCAGCCACCAAGTTCGACTCTCCATAAGTTGTGATATCTGCTCCTTGGCTTTCAGAAGGAATGTGACCATTCTCCTGTGTTGTCTTCTGTGTACAGCAAGGATCAGATTCGAGGTCAAAGGTCCTAACTGGTTCCGAAAATAAATCGCCTGACTCTTCGTAATCACTGTCAGCAGCCTGGGCAGGGAAACAATGTCCTCAAGTGGGGCAGAAGCTGTCAATGGAGCTTAGAAAGCACCAGAAGGAGTCCATGTACACAAAGCAAACAGAGATCACCCGAGAGTCCACCAAGTGAGCCCCCAAGGTGGAGTGCTCACCTCACTTCTTCCTGCTCACATAAACCTAGAGACAGGGATCTGCCGTCAGCCTGAGACTTCTGAAGCGTGAGTTTAAAGGAGTACAATGACCACAGAGACCAGTGCCATCTTTGCTTAGTAGTCAAGAGCAGGAGATGGGCAAACAGCTCAGTGGGAGAGCGCGTGCGCACACACACACACTACTGTCTATATGTCTCATACCAAGTGTGAGGTACTGGGTTCCACCCCCTCCCCCCATCTCTTCCTGCTGCCTGCCATCCAGATGTAGAACTCTCAGCTCCTTCTCCAGCATTATGTCTGCCTGCATGCAGCCATGTTTCCCACCATGCTGATAATGGACTGAACCCCTGAACTGTAAGCCAGCCTCCATTAAATGTTTTCCTTTATTCATGGTGTCTCTTCACAGCAATAGATCTCTGACTAAGACACCTGGTTTCTGTGGTGCTGGGAACCAAACCCACGGCTTCGTTCATTCATGCTAGTCCACAGACCCAGCCACAGAAAAGTTGTTCTCAGAATCAAGCCCAGAATGAACAGGTCAGAACTGTGAGACAGGCTGGGGGCAGAACTCTCAACAGGCCCCTGGCTGAGTCTCACAGGCCCTGAAGTAGGAGAAGCATCAGCCAAGAAGTCAAGGCTAGATTTTCACTAAAGCACAACAGTCTGCCTCTCCCCAGGAAGGACAGAACCAGACCGCGCCTGCCAGTCCTTTCCTCCCCACATGTAGGTCAGGCGTCTACCCTCCCCCATTCCTTCCACCTGCCGTTCCTTCAGTGGACTCACAATGAGAAACAGGAACGATTCAGAACCAACCGAGGTCTCAAGATGAGACATGACTTGTACAAGTCCTTCTGATAAATACTTCCAGACGGTTCTTGGCCCCACTAGACCACATCACCTTTCACATGCCTATGTGTTTTGTCTCACGGCCAAAATATTAGCTCCTAAGAACAGGAAGTGTAGTTCTATTCCTTGGAAATCCCACAGCAGCCAGGATTAGTGCTATGTTGTGTAGGCCAAAGACTCCATCCACATGTCAACCCATTCGCAGAGGGTGTCCACTGCTTCCTGAACCCAGTGTCTGAGTAAAGCGACTGCACTGAGCTCATTTCTCAGCACTGTCCAGTGGTCTATACTGACACAGATGTGCACCCAGAAAAGCCCCATTAAACCGTCTACAGCCGTCTGCATCCAGAGGGGCGATGGAAACCAGGGAAGAGACCACCCTCTGTCTGGGAGAGGTGAGAGCCCTTCTTCCCTTACCTCAAGTCCAGGGCAGAAGTTGGAGGTGTCATTAGGGTTGTTGTAGTCATAGTCTTCGATTTCCTCATAGTGCTCAGTCTTTGCCTTCTGGTCTTGGCCCATCCTGAGTAACTAGAATAAAGGGTGGGGGGAGGGTACAAAAAGAATTTTCTAGAAAAGCAGCTACTGGACAAAGTTGAGGATATCAGGCTTGTTTCCTATGCTCATTTTCTAGCATAGTCTAGAAGGAAATGACTGACCCTAGAGTGAGGAGCCTAGCAGGCTACAGTCCAATTGAGTCTCCACTGCACAGAATGGCACAAGGCACAGGGCACAGAGCCTCTGCTCACCCCCAAAACCAAAATACTTCCTCATCTCATCTGCAACTGTAGCTTCTGAGTTTTATTTAAAAACAAAAGCTGACCACCTTATCTACAACTTTCTGAAAGAAATTCAACTGTACTTGCTAATAACTCATTTCCTTATTGTAAAGACAGCCTGTTGGGCTGGCGAGAGGACTCCATACGGTGCCTGCCTTGCAAGCATGAGGGCCTACGTGTCTAACCCTAGGTCAGGAAAGCAGAGAGATGGATCTCTAGAACTTTGCTGGCCAGCCAGTTTAGCCGATTGGTGATCACAGGGTGCAGTGAGAGACTGTCTCAGAAAAGAAAGGTGGAGCGAGGAGGAAGCCTCCGTGGGGAAGGTGCTTGCTACCAAGCCTGACAACCTAAGTTCAATCCCCAGGTCCAGTATGGCAGAAGGTGAAAACAGACTCATAAAAGTTGTCCTCTGACCTCCACAAATGTACTGTGCAGTACACATGTGCATGTTCCCACACAGTACACACAAGGGAGACACCCAACATCTACCTCTATTCCAGCCTACATACCTGCATGTACATGCACACACAAAATTAGGCTGCTGTCCCTTTGCTGGGGCAACCACTGCTCACTACACAGCAAAAACAGAAACAGCCAGCTCTTTCTCCTAATTATACGTGAGTCCCATTCAACCTTCCACAGCCTCACAGAACTGTGCTCCCTTTGGAAGTGCTCAGGAACCACAGCCTCAAACACCGGCAGCTCTTCCACACCTCTCTGAGTTGAGGGGAATGGCTGGAGATGTGCTGAGCTTTGCAATACTATCTTGACTATCCTAATACAATCCTATACTTCAAAATCAACCCCTTAAAACAATATTTTTATAATACAAAAATAGTATCAAACATTTAGAAAGTTATGAAATGCCCCACATTCTTCCACTGTTTCTCATGACACAGTAAGTTCTCCTCCACTGGAACACCCTGCTCTGTGTGTGTGTGAGCTTGTCCCTGCCACGTTTCTGGTGTCCTCTCCACAGTGTAACTCCACTGAAGGAAAAGGGAACTCAGCTCCTGCTGCTTGGCTGCCTGCCTCTCACGGGGACTGCCATCTGAACATAAGCAGCAGCAGTTCTTTCTTCCACAGGGAGCAACACAGAAGGCTTTATCCTCCTGCACCCTGAATGTGGCCATCTTGGCAAGCCTGCTGAAAGGTTCGTAAGAAAGGCTACAGGCGGACAGCCATCCAAGAGCCCTGCTCTGCATTCTGCATCGGGCTGTCTGTGCCTTAGTACAGCAATCTCTGCTGTGGCCACAGCTGCAGCTCACAGTACTGCTGCAGCCCTCGTCTCCTCCACATTTCTGTTAAGTGAACAATACTGGTCAGAAAGAAAACAGGCCAGTCTGTGTAAGTAGAGTGTAGCATATTGGTGAATTCAGGAAAATATATGTATATCATTAAAATTATGAACTGAACATGGAATCCTGGTCCTTGAAAGTGATGAAGCATGAGGATCCCAAGTTTGAGGCAAGTTAGGAATATGTAGTGAGTTCAAGGCCAGCCTGAGCCACAAAGCGAACATTGTCTCAAAAGAAAACAAAGCTAGAAGATGCTCTATACTGGCTGTTGTTGTGTCAACTTGACACAAGCTGGAGTCATCAGAGGAAGGAGCCTCAGCTGAGGAAATGCCTCCATGAGATCCAGCTGTAAGGCGTCTTCTCAATTAGTGATCTAAAGGGCAGGGTGCAGCCTATGATGAGTGGTGCCATCCTTAGGCTGGTGGTCCTGGATTCTATAACTAAGCAGATTAAGTAAGACAATAATTAGCACCCCTCCATGGCCTGGGTATCAGCTCCTGCCTCTAGCATCCTGCCCTGCTAGAGTGCCTGTCCTGACTTCATTTGGTGATGAACAGTACTGTGGAAATGTAAGCTGAACCCTTTCCTTCCCGACTTCTTGGTGATGGTGTTTTGGTGCAGCAATACAAACCCTAAAACAAGTTGGTTCCAGGAGTGGGGTGCTGCTGTGACAGACCTGACCATGTTTTGGGGAGGATTGTGGAAGGACTTTGTAACTTGGGCTAGAAGAGCCATTGAGTGTTAAGAGCTCAGTAGGATGTTCTGTGGGAGCTTGGAAGATAGGAATGTTGAGAGCAGTGCAGAGGAGGGAGGCCTGGCTTGGGAAGCCTCAGAGGGAGATTTAAAGACTCTACTAGGACCATTTACTATTTTGATTTAAGATTCTATCATTCTGGTTTGCTGGGGCTGAAGAATCAGCTGTGATTAACAAGATACCAGAACTACTAAGGTTAAACTTTGATTACTGGCTGGGTGGGTGGTGGTGGCGCACGCCTTTAATCCCAGCACTCGGGAGGCAGAGCCAGGCGGATCTCTGTGAGTTCGAGGCCAGCCTGGGCTACCAAGTGAGTCCTAGGAAAGGCGCAAAGCTACACAGAGAAACCCTGTCTCGAATAAACCAAAAAAAAAAAAAAAACAAAAACAAACTTTGATTACTGGAATATTTGATGCTGGTCAGCTAAAGCTGAAAACTGAGTTGTGATTAAGAAGAGAACATCACTGTGGTAAAATCTTCTGGGAAGTGTTTCCTGAGAGTCAGCACACAGAAGCTGTGTTCCAGAGGCAGCTGAGGTTGTACCTTACACTAGCAGCCAAACTTGGTAGTGTAAGAGTCACCCATATGGTACTGGTTTTGAAGTCATGAAAGGGTCATGGAGAGCAGCTGAGGATTGGCACTGTGAGAGGCCTGGAGAGGCCATCAGGGAAGGTGCAGCCTCAGTGGCAGTTAAAGACTCAAGACTGAAGGGGTCATACAGAGAAGTTGAGGCTTGACACCATGAAGAGAGTCTATAAGAAGCTACTGGTCAAAGTGCAGCTTAGCTGCAGCAGAGACCCCAGCATTTTGGAGGTGCCGGTACCATGGGATGGCCACCAAGAACAGCAGCAGCAGTGGAGTGCAGCAGCCCAAGCCTAGGAGATGAGCTGTGTGCTGCAGAGGGCAGAGCCAGAGAAGTGACCCAAGCCCTTTGCAGGAGCCCAAAAGATCATGAGTGGATTGCAGATATTGAATGGTTAGAGTTTGACTTTGCTTTGCTTTGATTGTGACTGTGCCCTGATTTTTCCCTCTTGAAATAAAGTATTTTACTAGACCCCACAGTTGAGAGACTGAATTTTAAAAGACATTGGCTATTTTAAAGGAACTAAATTTTTAATGTTTGAATTTGTAAAGACTGTGGGACATTTTTTATTTAAGATTTATTTATTTTATGTGTATGAGTGCTCCATCTGCATGAATAACTGCATGCCAGAAGAGGGCATCAGATCCCATTATAGATGGTTGTGAAGTACCATGTGGTTGCTGGGAATTAACTCAGGACCTCTGGAAAAGCAGCCAGTACTCTTAACAGCTGAGCCATCTCTCCAGCCTGAGTTATTTATGTATTAATGTGAAATCTTGGGGATGAGTAAGAAAGGAAAGGTTGTGGCTTTTTGTGTGTTAAATTGACAAGGGGTCAGTTGTACCAGCTTGTTTGTGTGTCTACTTGACACAAGCTAAAGTCATCAGAGGAAGGAGCCTCAGCTGATGAAATGCATCCATGAGATCCAGCTGTAAAGTGGACCATTTAGTGATAGAGAGAGAGGGCCCAGCCCATAGTGGGTGGTACCATCCCTGGGTAGGTGGTCCTGGGTTCTATAAGAAAGCAGGCTGAACAAGCTATGGGAAGCAAGCCATTAAGCAGCACCATGGCCTCTGCATCAGCTCCTGCCTCCAGGTTCCTGCCCTACTTGAGATCCTGTCCTGACTTCCTTCAGTGATGAACAGCAAGCTGAAGTGTGAACTGAATAAACTTTTTGTTGTTTGGTATGACGCTTTGTTGCAGCAGCAGAAACCCTAACTAGGACATGCTCCTTGGGAAATTCAATCCCTAGTTCCACAAAGAACTTCAGCTCTGGTAGACGAGGAAACTATAAACTCCTCCTGCAGTTGGCGCTACGGAAGCTGGGGTGTACCCAAGGCAGAGCGCTCCAAGGCGACGGCTCTCCAGTCTGTCCTCCCTGCCCACCCATCTACACCCCATGACTCCTCCTGACTCTCTCCTTCCCTCCAGGTGCTGCCCAACAGTGACACCACAAGCCACCGGATCCACACAGGCCATCAAGAGACAACAGTTTTATGGACGGGAGGCACCATCTTACCCTTATGCCTGGTTTGAGGTGGAGCTGGACCAGAGTATCAGCTTCATAGTGGAAATCTGTGGGAAGAGTGGTGGCTTTGCAATTCTGGTTCTCCAAAGTGGACTTGGTCAGAGTGGTAGCAGCCTAGTCATTAAAAAAAGAAAAAAAAACAAAAAACAAAAAACAAAAAACCCCTTAGTAACAATGATCTCTATCACTCTAAAGGAGTTTAGGAAGGGTGTGGGCATTACTCTACTCCTTGCAATTCTCTGCTCAGTACAATGAAGTGACTGTGTTGGCCATGAGAGGAGGCCTGTAATCGCCACATTCAGAGGGCAGGCAGGCATCTCGTCATGAGTTCAAGATCAACGTGGGCTGTAGAGGGCATGAGACTGAGCAACACAGTGTCCCCCTGTCTAACCTTCTAAGTTGGCCTGTCCCTGGCACTGGCTTTGGGACTATTTCTCAGTGGTCCCTTAGGGATGAGGAAGAATGAGAGCACTAGTTTATTAGTTAAAGTTTTTTGGTTTTGTGGTTTTTTGTTTTTTTGAAACAGGGTTTCTCTGCGTAGTTTTAGTCCCTGTCCTGGATCTTGCTCTGTAGACCAGGCTGGCCCCGAACCCACAGAGATCCAACTGGCTCTACCTCTCAAGTGCTGGGATTAAAGACATGCGCCACCAACGCCCAGCTTAGCAGTTAAAGTTATAGCTGGGCACCAGGGCACATCTGGGAAGTAAAGGCAGGAGGACCAGAAGTTTAAGGCCAGCCTCAGCTATATAGAGAGTTTGAGGGCAGCCTGTGCTACATGAGACCCTATCTCTAGAAAACAAAAAATTAAATATACAATAACTTTCTCTTTATTTCTGTTGTTACAGTGTCTTTCTATGTAGCCCCAGCTAGCCTGGAACTCAGAGAACTTCTGCCTCATGTGTGCTGAGATTAAAGGCGATGTCACACCAAGCTATAGTTTTTTTTTTTTTTTTTTTTTTTTGGTTTTTCGAGACAGGGTTTCTCTGTTTAGCTTTGGAGCCTGTCCTGGAACTCGCTTTGTAGACCAGGCTGGCCTCGAACTCACAGAGATCCGCCTGGCTCTGCCTCCCAAGTGCTGGGGTTAAAGGCGTGCGCCACCACCGCTCGGCTAGAGTGATTTTTGAAAACCCTGTTTGAAAGGGCAAAAGGAGTGCAGAGTAATCTCAGAAGGCACTAATGTCTGGTACAAACCTTTGTTTTCTGAAAATATGCATCAAAATCAATATCATCATCAAAATTCATTTCGAAGTCCTTCTTTGCGCTCTTCTTTCTGGTCTCCACGTAGGAGGCAGTGTCTTCTGCAGAAACAGACAGTATGCACACTCTTCACCTCTATGCCAGCACTGTTCTCACCTCACATACTAGTGGCCTGGTAAGCATCCGGCAGCCTGGTGGCTAACATCGCTACCTCGGTGGACTATGGCAGAATCACATGCCTCACGCCCATCTAAACTTAACGTTGGTGCTGTGCTAGCTGTATGCATCAGTACACGCTCCACTTTTCTTACAGAGCCTGGAAGGCTGGAGGGGACTTCTTCCCTTGTGTCACCCCCACTTATGTGGTGCTGGTACTAGAAAGCAGAACGAGGTCATGAGGCCTGTTCTCCAGACTCCAAGTCTTACCCTTGTCACCCAACATTGACCACTGTGCGGCCAGACGGCTGGCTCACCTCCTCCTCAGGAGACGCAAAGAACAGAGACCAGCAGCATCTCTTCTCCCTGCTGACTGCAGGCTGGCAGGCAGTATGTGCTGCACAGCATTGTCTTCAAGTCCCACCCACAAGTACTCACGCTTGGTTCTATGCCGAAAGCGCCAGTGATCTGGGCCAGCCCACATCTTCATGGTCCGGGGACTGAAATAGGAGTATTCTCCAGGTTTCATGGATAAAAGGGAGCACATGGTTTGGACGTTGCTGTCCCCGAGGGAAATAATTTCTTCCCTGTAATACATACAAATCATTTGTTCATGTATACTGCACAGAACATAAACCATGAATTTACATGTAAAGAAACTGATGTTACTAAATATGCTACCCACCTCCTCTATCACAAAGGATCACTTCCTTCTTTTTCAGATTTTTATATTTCATTTTATATGTATGGGTGTTTTACCTGCATGTATGTGTGTGTGTGCCATGTGCATGCCTGGTACCTTCAGAAGCCAGAGGGTACCAGGCATAGATTCCCTGGAATTGGAGTTCCAGGGCTGTGAGCCACCATGTGGATTCTCTGGTTCCTGAAACAGCCTTTCTAAGTCTAAGCAAACCCATCATTAAGAGACCACCAAGTTTTGACTTGTTTAGTGTTTTTGCCTAATTTTCTCACAAAGTGTTTATAACTATACAAATATGTTGGCTATTCCAAAGTGCTTTGTAAATATTAATCTACCCATCTGAGAAATAAGAAAACATGTAGAAAAGTCAAGGATTTTTTTTTTTTTTTTTTTTTAAAGACAGGGTCTATGTAGCTCTGGCTGGCCTGAAACTCATTACATAGACCAGCACAACACCAATGGTGGCCTGGGTATGGTGGCAGAGACCTATAATCCCTGAACAAGGGAGGATGAGGCAGGAGGATCTTGAGTTCGAAGTCACCCGGGGCTACACAATCATATTTAGCCTCAACAAACAAACAAACAATGCTTTGGGAGCTGGGAGCCAGACACAATTCTCTGACTTAGACGGGTCTTTTTACACATGTGGTCTATGCCACACAACATGACAATCCTAGCTCCCTTCTCTAACTGATTAAGGTCCACAGACACTGCCTTAGTTCCTCCTAAGAGTGGAAAAGATGCTCCATTTTACATACTAGCCCCCTCAAACACTTGGGGATCCCTTTAGTAATGTTAGGTCAGCCAGCTTCATCTGCTGTGTATGACACACATAAGAGGCCTGTCAGCTTGGCAGCTTTGGTGCTTGAGGGAGCCCTCTCCTCAGGCTGAGGCACTGGGAAGCACATTAGTCAACTCTGCCACCCTGTGAGGATGGATGACAGTGATGAGTGAGGGGAGCGCAGTCTTGTGTGTGAGGATCTTTGCACCAGCACTGAGCTGAGCACCAGTCCTTAGATACATGCTACAGAGTAAGAAAAATAGTTAAAATAAAGTCTTTAAAGAGGGAGTAAAGTAATATAAAGGAAAAAGCCACGTAAAGATGGGAAATACGCTGGGCGGCGGTGGCGCATGCCTTTAATCCCAGCACTCGAGAGGCAGAGGCAGGTGGATCTCTGTGAGTTCGAGGCCAGCCTGGCCTAGATCCAAGACAGGCACCAATAATACACAGAGAAACCCTGTCTTGAAAAAAAAAAAGCAGACTGGCCTTCTCTTTAGAATTTTAAAAACAACAAAAACGGACAAAACAAAAACACAACCAACCAAAAGCCCAAGAGACTCTGTATTTCAAACTTAATTTTTAAAATTAAACTACAAAACCCTCACATTTCAAGTCTGTTGGACCCTATGCTGTCAAGGACAAGGACCTAGGCTGTGTCACAGACTAACGTATGTGTAGTTCCACAAGAAGTACAGATGAAACAAGAAGGCTGCAGAGCCTCTCTCCCTGGTCCCCATCTGCACTCTGCTGCCAGCTTTTTCTTTCTTTTTTGGTTTTTCGAGACAGGGTTTCTCTGTAGCTTTGGAGCCTGTCCTGGACTAGTTTTGTAGCCCAGGCTGGCCTCGAACTCACAGAGATCCACCTGCCTCTGCCTCCCGAGTGCTGGGATTACAGGCGTGCGCCACCACCGCCCGGCTTGCTGTCAGCTTTTGGTGGTTAGGCACTTACAGGCAAAGGTGTGAAGAGCCTGTCTCCCTTCGCAACAGCCTGGCCTGATGCTATGCAGAGGCCCTGTAGGCTTCCAGAACTCTCTAGTCACCAATAAATCCTTCAACACATTCTGGGTGACAGATGCCTCTTTGCCCAAGTCTATATAGCTAACCAAACCCGTATTACACCTGTACTCTAAGGCTGCTCTACCCAATCCTCACCCTCTTAGGGGGCCATCTCTGTTCTACCATCTCCTAACATCACAGGCCACTCCTTCAGACTAGTTGTCCTAATGCCTCTGAGCTCACAATTTCCTGCCAGCCAGTCCAGAGGCTCGGTCAGCCAGCAGAACACTTCACTAGTTTAGGCAAGAAGTGGGATGAGCTCTGCCTGAGCAACGGTCGGTTCTGTAATGAAGTGATGCCAACATGCAAAGCCAGGTGTGACCCTCAGCCATGTGGCTCAGCCCCCGTGTGTGAGATGGCACACCAGCCCAGAGAACCGGAGCTGGAGGCCTGTTTGGAAACCTTCTAGGACCCAGGGGCCTTACTGGTTGCTTTGGACCTGGCAGAGCTCCTTCCAGCTCCCCAACTCTTCATGATCCCCAGCTGCAGAAGGGTCTGGCTCATCGTTGACATCAAAGTCTTCCACCATGGGCTCATCAGGGACGTCCCCTTCATCACTGTCTTCAACCTCAGCGTTGATGTCAAATACCTGGTCATTCTTCTTAAACTTGTCCACCAGGGCTGACACAGACTACAGAGAAGACAGGGCTCTTCAGCTGTCCCCATTCTTAGGATCACCCCAGCTCATCCCTGGAAAGCAGCCGTTTTCAGCTTCTCCTTGTCCTCCATCCCACCCCCCAGCCCCACCTGCTAGACCCAGCACTCATTTACAGGAAGTTTACATCGTGCAGTGCAGGTTGAAGCTGCATTGTGTTGGGCACATTTTGAAAAACACAAAACAGGAATCTGCATGCATTAACTGCATGTTTGGAGAACAGTTTTCCACGGAGACCATTTATGTTGGAAGTTGTAGTAAGTAGGCTAAAGGGAGCCCTGCTAAAAATACACAAAGGAAGGCTTTAAACATGACAGTTTCTCAAGAAACAGTGTGCCAGAGGACTTAACCCCGAAGAAGGAAATGCCTCTAGCTGGAGACAAGAGGCTACTATGATAAGCATGCTCAAAAGCAAATCTGACCCTAAGGGAGCAAATAAAACATGGAACTGACCTCAGAATCCACAACTGTATGATGGTCCTGCTAGTGTTCACAGCCCCACCCTCCCAGCTAGGCTGAGAATTCCCAAAGAAGTGCCAAAGGAAATATTTTCTGTACTCTTGAATAAATAAAATTAATGCCACAGTTTTGGTTCCCACTAGGCAGAACTAACCTTAGGCTAGCTAACTGAAATCACCAGCCACTGGAAAATGCCCCAAGCCCTTATAAATCCAAAAGCTGACCACACCTCATTATGTGTTTCACGGTCCCATTTAGTAAACTGGAACTCGGCCAGGGAAGGGCAGAGCTGGCGATCTTCCACACACCGCTGCAAGGGTGCTGCAGGGACAGCAAGACCAAGGAAAAGATTACAGGTGGGCCGAGTCTGCCGCTTGAGAATGACACAGAGGGAGAGGCAGTCACCTCACTGTCCTGCAGGGGCCAGATTGCCAGTATTGGCCAGCTGCCAACATCCTGCTGCTAGACCATTTGGAGGTGCAGACAGACACAGGTGTACCCACAGTGGAGGCAAGCTAATGCCATTCCCAGAGCTAAATGCAAAGGAAAACCGGAGGCATGGACATTTGCTTCTGAAGTGAGCGTTACAGCTGAGTGTACAGGCCTTTTCTTAAAAGCATACTGAGTTCCTTAGTAATCACATAATGGTACTTATTAAATAAAGCAGCTACAGATGGCATACACCAGAGGCTCACAGCCCTAGCTGAGGGCATAAACACAGAAAACGAATAGTTACACGAACAGTTATGCTGAGCAAACGTCTACAAGGACAGACAGAACGGAACTGGGGTAGTGGTGTGTGCCTGTAATTCCAGCCCATAGGAGGGGAGGAAGGAAGGGGCAGGTACAAGGCCGGCCTGGAAAACAGCAGGACCCCTTTAAAAAAGTGACAAGAGTGGGTGCCATAGCAGCTGCATGGTCAGCCCAGAGGGAGAAGATCCATTCCATTCAGCACACAGAAGGGATCACAAGCATACAAAGCATACACAGCTATGACACTGCAGCACATGGCACTCACACCATTCCCTACAACATTCTTGGAAGAGCTCCTGGTCAGTAGGAAAGAGGGAGAATTGGGGGGTGAGGGGAAGATGTTAAGATCTTGTCAAGTCTGAAGAAACTACTAACAGGCTAGGTCAGTTCTTAGACTGCCAGAGTTTGAGAACAATTCACAATACCCCCTTTTCAGAACTGGGAACAACTAAGAACAAGGTATCTCTGTCTGGATAGATGCCTCTTTCGTGCACCCCAGCTCAAACACTGACCCTCCAGATAAGCCTGTAAACACCAGGGTTGGCTATAAACACTGAGTACATGAGGTCCATGGCATACAGGCATAGTGATGGCTTACTATATAGGCTCCATACTGCAGAGAAGGGGAAGTGAGTGGTTGGTAGGCACTGCCAAAGAACACCCAATTTGGCTTTCCAGAAGAACCATCTAAGTAACCAAAGAAGCAACAAGAATAGGACAGGTGGGTTGGGGATTTAGCTCAGTGGTAGAGCACTTGCCTAGCAACCGCAAGGCCCTGGGTTCAATCCTCAGCTCAAAAAAAAAAAAAAAACAGGACAGACTACCCCCATGACTATGAGAAGCTTCTCTAGTGACCGAGATGCACTGATAAAGGGTGGTTCTAACTTACCTTCTAAATCTGTCATGTCTACCCAATCTAAATCTGGCAATTCGAGAGGTTCTCCTGAGGAGAGAGTCTGCATGTCGGAAGGAAAAAGCAGCTCGCTTCTATAGTCCTGGCAGTGAAGGGTGGAGAGAAATACCCCCGCTGTACTGCACTCATCAAAGGAGGCCGCAGTCTTCTGAAACATAGGATCCACCTGCGTGCAAGAACAGGAAACCAGAGAATGGCAGCAGCAGCAGCAGCAGCAGGTGCAAACAAGCTCATACACAGGTCTGTCTACAAGACTGAACGTTGTGCACGGTCAACTGGGGAGGACTTTCTGAGTCATCAGGTAAAATCCGGCTGAAGAAAGGCAGTACACAGATGGATGAACGGTGAGAAGTGTATTTCCAATCTCTTTATATACAACATACCTGGACAGACGTCCTCCAGCTAGTTCCCTTCCACAGGCAGTTTCTAAACAGCTACTTCCAACAAGCCCAACACAGTAAAATGCTATCACAACAAATCATGTTGCTCTAACAAGCTATTGGGATGGAGCTAATCACAAGGTTCTATCCTTCCTATGTTTTGGAGACTTCTGTTTAAGGTGGGGTCTTACTCTATCCCCAAGTTGGCATCTTTTTTTTTTCCGAGACAGGGTTTCTCTGTGTAGCTTTGGTGCCTTTCCTGGATCTCACTCTGTAGACCAGGCTGGCCTCGAACTCACAGAGATCCACCTGCCTCTCTGCCTCCCAAGTGCTGGGATTAAAGACGTGTGCCACCACTACCCGGCCCAAGTTGGCATCTTAAAGCCTTCTACCCCAGGCTCCTGAGTGTCAGGATTACAGGTATATGGAACCACATCTGGCTCACTACTGTTGCTCTGAACAGAAATAGTTCTAAGATCTGGAAGAACCCAACCAGGATGATGAAGTGAAGAACAGGCAGTTGGCAGGGCTGGTGGCTAAGCAATGGCTAGCAACGGTTGCAAGGACGCCCTAAGGCTGGGTCAGGGAGGGTGGCACAGTCATGTGACACCAACCCAGAGTCAGAGCACATCATAACCGCAGGGACAGGCAAGGCAAATGCACGTGAGGCTCAAAAGGAGGAAGTCACTGCAATCCTACTAGGAAGGGAACACTGCGCTCAGGTCTTACTGATGCTTTGGGATATGGCTTCCAAGGAGAAACAGGACTTGGATCTGGTAACACAGATGTGGCTCCCTGGCCTTCCTTGGAGGTTGTGATCTGCCGTCTTCATGACCCCATCTCACCATCCTGGGTCCCCAAAGGACATGTTTCACACCTGCACATCCTCTCATCTTTCTTTTTTAAGATTTAGTTATTGATTATGTATACAGCATATGTGACTGCAGGCCAGAAGAGGGCGCCAGATCTCATTACAGACGGTTGTGAGCCACCATGTGGTTGCTGGGAATTGAACTCGGGACCTCTGGAAGAGCAGCCAGTGCTCTTCACCGCTGAGCATCTCTCCAGCCCCCCTCATCTTTCTTATCATCCAGGCAGCCGCCCAGTTCACTCTCCCTCTCTCCCTCGTGCCCTCATGTGACTGGCCTCACAGAACACTGGTACCATCACTCCTAGTTCCTTTCTCAAATGCTAACCAGCCATGAGCTCCCATCTGGAGCCCAGACCTACAGTCGTGAGTCTGCAGTTAATGATCGAGCCTTTCTTCAAAGCTCAGTCCAGCCATCAACACCAACCCTACCGCGTGCTCTGCCCACACAAAGCGCACACTTCCTCACCTCACACTTTCGATCTGCTTCAGAGACATTGATGTTGCTTAGATTCTGCTCGATGGTTTTGCAGGACAGCTTCTTCTTTGGCTTTGCAGCCTTTTTACTTGTTCCTGGTTCAACAGCACTTCCGTCTAAAGGGTAAGAGCATTTCTTGAAAACCCTCTAGAGCAGTCATAATTTACACAGGAAATCCCCTCAAGTTAACAAGCTCATCTAACCTGCTGCTTACAGAGTACCTGGATTACTAGATAACACATTTCACTTCTAATGAAAATCAGTTTCTGGTTGGGTAGTGGTGGCGCATGTCTTTAATCCCAGCACTTGGGAGATAGAGGCAGGCGGATCTCTGAGTTCAAGGCCAGCCTGGTCTACAGAGTGAGTTCCAGGACAGACAGAGCTACACAGAGAAACCCTGTCTCAGACAACCAAAAAAAAAAAAAAAAAAAAAAAAAAAAAAATCCATTTTCTGAATACACCAAGCAGAAGCTCCCTGGTTAGTGTTTACTAAGTCTTGCTAAATCATTTCTAAAAGCTTTTAGACAGTTCTTTTTGAAGAAAAAGAACTAGTATTGGTGAAAGCAAGCTCCTGTAAGACAATCAAAGGCCTTTAAGAGACAGAGAAACCATCCCGAGAACCCCTAGCACAGCTGTCTAGGTTGGACGAGGCTCACTTCAGTTCCCAGTAAGCCACTCAACCCAAGAGACAAACAGTTGTATAAAAAGTTCACCATCCATCACGAGTTCTCTACAGAATCAAGTAAGCCACATCTCCTGTATTTTCTCATGGAAAACCACATTCTGGAAATATCCATGCCTTCAAAAAAGGTCTGACTTCTTGTGTTTTCATCCTTGCCCAATACACACTAGAAGTAGCCCCTTAAATCCAGGGCCCAGCCTGAGTACCTGCACTATGGCTCTCCGCTTCTTCCTGAGATGGTGCGTCCTTGCCCAGCCCCCCAAGGACTCTGTATACATCAGCATGGACAGCATCCACACGAACAGCATAGATCTTGGTGCTGGCATCCAAGGTGCCAGCAGCCACCTAGTCCAAAAGTACAGCTAGATTCATGAAGATGCACAGACAGGTAAAATCCAGCTAGATTCATAAAATATTTATTGAAGAAAAAAAACCCTGAAAGGTGCTCAAAGACTGATGGGAAATAAAACCATGTTTTTCCTCTGCATTTTGCCCTTTGAGGAAAGGGTGTGAAGGAGCTATAGCACAGTCTCATCAGGAAGGCTCTTGTGTGTTTGCAGAATTCAAGTGTGTTACACTAAGCATTCAAAATAATCGAGTCAGCTGTAAGGAAAGTACCCATGCTTCTTACTTTAAAGTTGGTTGGTTCTGTGTCCTTCTGCTTAAGAATCTCCGACATGAAATCAATTAAATGTAAGCCAAAAGCGTTCTTAGTAGTGATTTTCTAAGGGAAAAAATTCCAGAAAAGTTGATTACTCACAGACTCAGCTCATATAAGCTCCTGTAAATGACACTGAAGTTTATTAGAAATACCCCCACTGATCTCCATTCCCACAAGCACTTGCAATAGAGCCAAATCCACATGCACTCCCCTCCTCAAAGGCTGAAAACGGAGAATTCAGGAGAGCTTGCTGTGCACAGGTCTTGCTCTAAGAACTTTGCAGACGCCTGTGAGGCAGGTCCTCCCCTACTCTCCCTTTAGAGGAGGAACCTGGAGCAGGGAGGTTAGTGATTTATCACAGTCTCCCAGTTTATAAGTGGAAAAGAGAAGGTTCTAATGCAGGGTGGCTCCAGAACTTACTACTCATTTCTAGACTTACATCAGCTGTCTGTAAGCCATATGGCCATATTAGATGTACTGCAACTAGCAGGCCATTCACAAGCAGCAACATCAAAGCTTCCACCAAGAGGCCGGGTGGTGGCAGCACATACCTTTAAGCCCATCACTTTGGGAGGCAGAGGCAGGTGGATCTCCGTGAGTTTGAAGCCAACCTGGTCTACAGAGCAAGTTTCAGGACAGGCTCCAAAGCTAAACAGAGAAACCCTGTCTAGAACTGCCCCCCCCCCACACACACACACAAAAAGGCTTCCACCAAAAACAGTAAAGCCACACTGAGAAAAACCAGCATTAGGTAGCCACACTAGAGAATAAACAAACAATCACATTTTTCTACCTAAATCAAGAAAATCCTATCTCCTTTTGATCAGATACAAAATCATAGTTGGGCATGTTGGTACACATCTGAAATGAGGTGAGGCAGAAGGATCAAAGGTTTGAGGCTAGCCTGAACTACAAAGCAAGATCCTGGCTAAATAAATATAAATCAACAAATACTCACATTTTCAGTAGAAAGCTTGATACAGGTAGAGTAATGTTCTGTAATCTGTGTGTTTGTAAACTTGGATAGGGTAGTTGAGGCATCAATATTCCTAAATGAAAAACAAAAATTCTAGCAAGGATCTACAATACAGTTACTTCAAAACACAAACCCAGGAGGCCAGCAAGATGGCTCAGTGAGTAAAGGCACTTGGTCGTCAAACCTGATGATCTGAGATTGATCCCTGGAACACAAAGTAGGACAAAACTAACCCCTGCAAGTTGTCCTGCCTTCCACATGCACTCACATGCGTATACACATGTGTACACACACACACACAAAACATATTAAAACAAAACAAGCCGGGCGGTGGTGGCGCACACCTGTAATCCCAGCACTCGGGAGGCAGAGGCAGGTGGATCTCTGTGAGTTCGAGGCCAGCCTGGTCTACAGAGCTAGTCCAGGACAGGCTCCAAAGCTACAGAGAAACCCTGTCTCGAAAAACCAAAAAACAAACAAACAAAGGAAACGAAACAAGAAAACTCCTGTGCCCAGAATCAAGGAAGTACTCCGGAGGCTCCAGGACTCCTGCCGCCCACGCCACCCCAAACAGAACCAATGCAGAAATGCGCTCACCTGTTAGGGGAGGCCAGCAGGTGAGTGGAGTCTGTGCTGAACTGCAAGTCAAAGACCCTGGAGCGCCTCCGCTGCAACCGCTCCTTTTCATCATCATTCTGAGGAAAGTCTTCAAGGACTGGAGTGTTCGGAGTGCTGAGAGGGGCCTTCCCAGGCCGGGGCACTGACAGCACCCGCTCCAAAGGTGACGCAACACCGTGCTGGTGTCCACGGGTCTTCGGAGAAGAGTTATTCATTGTTTCTGGCAGTCACAGAACAAAATACTTGCTCAAGAAACCTTCAACAGAATTATTTCCTATTCCCAAAGGGGACTTGGGCCTGTCACAGGGCCACTGCACATTCCCTGCTAAGTCCTAGAATCACGATGCTACACTCTACAGCTTGCGTTTCTTGGCAGGGTGGACGTGGGGGGGGGGGCGCAGAGAGAAAGGTAACAGGACAAATATCCACTTCACGGCTACTGTATATTCAAGCACAGCCAGGAAAGGATGAGGAGGCAAGACTGGAGAGGGAGTTGAGTGGGAGAGCATTTCCTAGCATGTCTGAGGACAGACAGGTTGCATTGCCAGCACTGCCAAGGACAGAGAGACGGATGAGACAAAGTTGCTGCCTTTGATAAGCTCACAAACCAGCAAAAGGACACTGTCACCTACAATATCAGGCCAGGGGGATATTGGTGCTGAGCAATGATGAGGTTGGTCTGTAGTCAAACAGGCTGGGTTCTAATCCCAGCAACTCCATCTCCCAGCAGGAAGATGGGGAAAAAACATTTGAAATATGTCACACACACACACACAGAGCATTCCTAAGAATTGGCCACATATCTCATGCAATCACATGCAAACTACAAAAGCCTTGAATGGTGACATTAGCCAAGCAAATAAATGCAGCTTCTGATGTGATACCACAGGAAATTCTAATAATTTACTTTTATTTTATGTGCATTGGTGTGTTGCCTGCATATATGTCTGTGTTTGGGTGTCAGATCCCCTGGAACTAGAGTTATAGACAATTATGAGCTGCCAATGTCAGTGCTGGGAATTGAACCTGGGGCCTCTGGAAGAACAGGCCAGTGCTCTTAACTGCTGAGCCATCTCTCCAGCCCCAACTACAGGAAACTCTTAGAATCACCTAGGAAATGGTTTTGCCAGAAATATTTAACCTAAATGTTACCTTGTAAGAAATATAAGATCAGAGGAAAAAGTTAGAGGATACAAATAAACATTTAGCTAAATCTAGAATAGGGAAGGTTTACAAGACAATAGTTCACACCTGTAATTCCAGCATCTAGCAGGCTGAGGCAGGAGAGTTGCCAAAGAGTTCAAACCCAGTTTGGGCTATATAATGAGACATGTCTCAAAAAACAAAATGAATAAAACTTATTATCATTAAAGACAAGAACACTGTGGCAGAAGCAGTAGTTCCCTGACTAAGGCATGCCTAAAACAACCCACCAAGGACTGGTGGTGCACCTCAGACCGAAATCCAAGGCTTTTGATTTAAAGTCTAGAGGTGCGTCCCATTACACCACAGCCGCGTCCCATTACACCACAGCCGCCTCTGCTTGGGCCTGAGTACTGGTTATCTAGGGAACACGAAGCTCAGGCGTCCCTGGGGTACTGGTCCAGGTAAGGAGTGTTGAGACACAAACTGTAGTCGTGCCAGGGAGTGCAGAAAAGAAGGCTGAATGGCCCATGCCCATAACTCTGGGTGCAGGTAAGACACTGCAAATTTGAAGCAGGCTGGTCCGTGTAACAAGTTCCAGGCAGGCAGGGGCTACACAGTGACACCCTGTCTCAAAACAAGTCAAAGTAACAAGCCAATTATCAAAAAAGCCAGGGGAGCTCTTCTGGATGAAAAGAAACCAACCAGCCATACAAACCGAAAGTAGCACACAGACACTCAGTCAATCCCTGCTCAAAAAGACAGCTAAGAGCAACACTGGGGGAATCTTGGAGATCTAGAATGAAGTCTAGACTTTAGTCTAAGACATTGACGTTTACTATCTTAGACACCACCGTGACATGACTGAGAAGAGGGTCACTGCTTTAAGGACATCGTGAGAAACAACTTAGGTGTGGAGTGATCTGAAGAGTATAACTGCTTTAAAAGTAAAGGCGGGAAAACGATAGCAACTGCTGGACTCTGAAAAGTCGGAAATCAGATGGTGTGTGTGATGGGCATACATGTTTGGGGGAGGAGGAGGAAGCAGGGAAGGAATAAGGAAGACAGGAACTGTCAGTAAAGTCGCTTCTGGGGGGAGACTGATTTTTCAAGAGGTTTCTCTGTGTAGCCCTGGCTGTCCTGGACCTCGCTCTGTAGACCAGGCTGGCCTCAAACTCAGAGATCCACCTGCCTCTGCCTCCCGAGTGCTGGGATTAAAGAAAGGTATGGACCACTGGCAAGGTCGCTATAAACACTGTAGTCAGAGGAGGCTTTACCAAAAGGTTACAGCAAATCAAAAAGGCATGCACAGTCTGGGAAAACCACACAGAAGCAGGGGGCACAGCCAAAGGTGGGAACATGCTGGCACACATGTGGGCCTAGTGTGACAGAATGCAGTAGGCCAGGCAGCAAGGCCTCTCCAGATCAAACAAAAGCCTCAGGCTCTCCAGGGTCACGGAGGAAAGAGCACTAGCCAGAGGAATGCAAGACCAACTAGCAGGAGCATCCAAACTTGACTCAGGATCACTGTAACAACTTTACACACCCTCCTCCCTTAAAAATATTTAGACAGGGTCTCATGTAGCCTAGGCTGGCCTCAAACTCCCAACAACTGAGAGGGCGACCTTCTCATCTTCCTGCCTCCATCTCGTGCATTCTGGCATTACATGCCTGGTTTATGTGGCACTGGGGCTCAAACCCAGGGCTGGGGGTTGATTACAACCTCAATGCTAGGCAAGCTGAGCCACATCTCGAGCCCTGACTTTGTCTCTTAAATGCAGTGAGAAGGGAGCAACAAAATGAGCTAAGCTGAGCTTCAGGAGGACAGAGGACCCCTCTGATTGTCACAGTGAGAACACACTGAAGAGGAGACGAGAACCTAGCAGGAACACCAATTAGAAGAGGACTTCCAATAGCCAATAGCAAGGAAGGAGATGA
Organism: Onychomys torridus; assembly: GCF_903995425.1. Taxonomy (NCBI): domain Eukaryota; kingdom Metazoa; phylum Chordata; class Mammalia; order Rodentia; family Cricetidae; genus Onychomys; species Onychomys torridus. The sequence goes on from NC_050446.1 coordinate 101,474,597, forward strand.
CAAGACAGGTGCAATGCTGGAGGTAAGAAGTGTCCAGACACCAGAGAGGTCTTCAGAGAAAGTCAGCATATTTCCTGATTGTTGAAATGTCGACTGATAAGACCCAAGGCTAGCTCCAAGGTTATCAACAGTGACTCAGTTGCCAGGATCTGAGGAAGCTACAGGAGAAGCCTGGTGTGGGGCAGGAGGCAAGGCCACAGCTTTAGACTTCTCACATTTCCTAGCCATCCAACTGCACTACGCAGCTGGATATCTAATCGTAGAATTCAGGGGGCAATTTCAGGCTAGACAAGTTGGGAAATCATTTAACACACTGGATGAGCTCTCTAAATAAGTCAATGGAGAAGAGCTGATGTCTGAAACGGGTCCCAAAATACTTCAAAAACTACAGGAGAGAGCAACCAGCAAATGGGCTGGGGAAGCACAAGTTGGGAGGAAAAACAGACAAGGATTCTACCAACTGAGTCACTTGTTCTCTGTTGTTTTCATTGTCTTAATGAATGCAAGTGAGCTAGAGGGTCAACAGGGAGAAGGTACTGGAGAGCTGAGGGAAGGAAGAAATGGCTATCTGGAAATAGAAGGAAATAGGGGTGGGGATTTTGCTCAGTGGTAGAGCACTTGCCTAGCAAGCACAAGGGCCTGGGTTCGATCCTCAGCTCCGGAAAAAAAGAAAAAAATAGAATGACTGAAACAGGAAATGTGGTACAACTGATGGACAGCTTTGAAGGGCCCGCAAAACCAACCATATGGCATCCCTGAGGATTTTTCTCTGGCCACTGTCAAGTGTGCAGAACAAATTCAAACTAACCAGGGTTGTGGGTTCTGCCAAGAACCTGTAAGGAAGTAAGAGGACACAGGGAAGCATGTGATTGGAGTGACTGACCGGGAACATACATAAAGAAGGAACAAGAACACAAGATGGTGACAGGCAGTGAAAAGCAGTAGAATATAGGTTGGCAGAACAAAAGCCTCATGTCTAGTAGTAAGAGAAAATAAGCTGGGCACAGAGGGGTGATATTAACCACATGGGCGACAGAAAGGTACCGTTACTGCTCATGACACATTCATGGTGTGACTATGACCTACTGTTTAGAGCAAGACACAAGATTCCTGGAAGGAGATAAAAGAACCCTAACTCGCACTCATCCCTACCCCTGATTTAAGAAACAGAAAGCACTGCTTCAAGACTGGCTTCATCACTTACCAGCTAACAAAATTTTAGGCAAGCAAATGCTGTTTCCGCTTCACCATTGCCCTAAATGGAAGAACATGTACCTGGCTTTGGGTATAGCTCGGCGGTAGAGAACTTGCATAGCACTCATCCTTGGCTGGTTGGCTGGCATGTGAAGAGAGGGAGGGAGATAGGAAGAAAAGGAACCAGGAAGGGAGCAAGCAGCTGGGCAGACCTTGCTGTTCCAGAACAGGTGATACAATGTAACCACAATACACACAATAACACTTTATAGATTCAACGCCTCTGCTCTGCTCCGCACCCCTACCACTCCATGAAAACAGTCTTGCTGTGATTAAAGACAACTTGCATATGGTCAACAGTGTGGGCACTTCCAGGCTTCCTTTCTCTTGAGACGCAGCAGCATTCGGAATAACTAACGCCCTCCTCTCATCCAGTCTCTCTCATCTGTGCTGGTCCCGGATGTGTACTCTCCACAAGATCTGTCTAGTATTCTCACCTGCACCCATGGCTTTATGATCTAAATGATGGGGAAATACAAATCTTCCTCTCAGCCTATGGACCTCTGTCAAACTCATCCAGTAGATACAGACCCCTTCACCTGCGCACCTGTCCAGGAAGTCACAGGCAACATGTCCAAAATGTAACTATATTCCAAACCTCCTATCAAGGTCTGCCAGGTCCTGCCTACTGTCCATTCTCACTAAGCTTAATTACGATGCTCTTAGTTACTGCCTAAGCTTAGTTACGATGTTCTAGTTAGTTCCTAGCCCAGTCCAGGCTCTTCACTCCTGAATCTTCACTTTTGTACACGCTGTTCATCCTGTAACGTTCTTTCCAATGCCTGCTTAAAAAAATCTGCAGTCCATAAGGGAGAGGAGTCACAGCACGAGGCCCTATCTGTCAAATACTTCCTGGACTGTCCCCACTTGAACACAAGCTCCAAGAGGAAAGGGGTATGTATCTGTTTTGTTCTCCCTCTGTTTTGTTCTCCCCGCCGCCTGACCCCCACCCTCTCTCTTTCAGAGTGAGTCTCGCTTATCCCAGGCTAGCCTCAGAACTCGCTATAGCTGAGGATAACCTTGAACAGAAGTCTCCAGGCTCCACCTCCAGTGCCCAGGCTTCTTCTGGTGTGTATCTCTGCAGCTGACCCAAGGTCTGTCCCAAAGGGAGCGCTCACGACTTTTGAAGCAGTTCCAAAATAAAGGCGCGTGGGCTCAACACAGAGCGGCCACCACTTCGCTTTCCCAGCTCCCCGAACAACGTCCAGTCCAGAGGAAACACCACCTTTCCCCGTTAGAGCGGGAGCGCGGGCAGCGCACGACCCGGCCGCCACTGGCAGCGGCGCCCTGATTGGCCCAGCGCCCCGCTTCCCCCGACTTCCCTCCTCTCCCCTCCCCCGCCTCGGCCCCCGAACCCCCGCCCCGGGCCCCGGCCGAGCCCCGAGCACATTCGTCCCTTCCGGGCTTGCCCGGGCGAGCGCCCCTCGGTCCTGACCCTGCCCGCCGCGCCTCGACCCTCTGGAGCTCACCTGGGCGCGGAGTCCTCATCGCGGCTCCCCGCGGGGTTAGTTTTAAATCGCGGGCGCCAAACGTGGAAGCGCGGTAACCGCCGCGCGACGTCACGCGGGGGCGTGGTCCGGGGCGCGCCTGCGCAGACCGCACGGGTGGCTGATGAAAAGGTGGCTAGAGAAAGCTGGCTGGGAGTCCCGCTTTGAAGTCTATCTACTCCCGGTGGGCTTGAGGACAGCAGTGACCGTGCTGAAGAAGTTTGAAAACACCCCGGTGCCGCCGAGCGCTAGGAGTAGGACGTGTGGATCCCGGTGGGAAAAGCTCTGCTTTGCTAGAATTTGAGTTTTAATGGGGAGGCAGTTTTCTGAAGAAGTGAGGTTCTTTGCCCTTCAAGAGACTTGTGCTGCGTGGGTAGCAAAACGCTGTCCTCATTGGAAGTTCCAGGCAGGCAAAAGGAATGTAGAGCAGTATATTCATGTGTACACGCCCCCCAGAACATTGAGTATATATGTGAATACACCTCCAAGAGCATTGTGTGTGCATGTATACACACACACCAGAGCATTGTATTTACCTGTGTATACACCCCCTAGAACATAGTGTATGTATATGTATACACTTCCAAGAATATTGTGTATGCCTTTATGTGTATACAAACGAACATTCCAGAACATTGTATATGCATGTGTGTATATATACACACCAGATCATTGTGTGTAAATGTGTCTAAACACACATCAGAGCATTGCATATGCACATGTACACACATAGATTGTTGTGTAAGCTGTATATACACCAGAGCATAGTGTATTCATATGTCTATACACACACACACACACACACACACACACACACGCTAAAATGAAGGACATTTTTGTCCATATTCTTATGAAAAACTTTTTGGAAACCATCTACCTACCACCCTTTTTTTAAAAAAAAGAGGGCTGAGGTGTAGCTTTTTAACATCCTTGACATCATTTGCCTGCCTACTAAATGTCATTAGTGGCCCTCATTTTGGTAACCAAGCTCTGCCTTTTGTTGAAAGATACTTATTTAAAAAAAAAAAAAAAAAAAGATTTAGGGGTTGGGGATTTAGCTCAGTGGTAGAGTGCTGCCTAGCAAGTGCAAGGCCCTGGGTTCAAACCTCAGCTCAAAAAAAAAAAAAAAAAAAAAAAGAAAAAAAAAGAAAAAAAGATTTGCCGGGCAGGGGTGGCGAACGCCTTTAATCCCAGCACTCAGGAAGCAGAGGCAGGCGGATCTCTGTGAGTTAGAGGCCAGCCTGGTCTCCAAAGCGAGTTCCAGGAAAGGCGCAAAGCTACACAGAGAAACCCTGTCTCGAAAAACAAACAAACAAAAAAAAGGTTTATGTGTATGAGTGTTTGGCCTGTTTTTATGTTCACTGTTGTGCCCAAAGTCTGGATCCCCAAAAGATCCCCAAGAGACTGAATCCGATGCAAAATCAAAGCATCTTTAATACAGGTTAACTCAGGCCTCTCTGTCCAGCTGACACAGCAGCAGAGCAGGAGGGACCTTGAGCAACAGAGGGCAAGGGTTTTTATAGTGACTAGATGGAGAATTCCAAGACTGCCTAGTTACAGACCTGGGATTGGCTCCAGCCCTCAGTATCTGGGCTGAGCTGATTGGCTCTCTTGAATATAGGAAATTGCAACATTTGTAGCCTTAGCACCTGGAGTTGTTTGTCTGCTTCTGATTGGCCCTTCCAGGTGGCTTCTGATAGACCCTTGCCTATGAGGTGAGGTATTCATGGCTTCTGATCAGCCATTCCCTATGGGATGGGGTGTTAGCTAGGGCAAGAGGTCAGAGGCAGTCGCTGCCTCTAGTTGTGCCTTTACTGTGTGGTGAAGAGTTCATGGCTCTCTCTGTAGCTAAGGCAAAAGGTCAGAGGCAGTCAGGAGGTCAGGAGTGGTGGTGGTGGTGGTGCTTCCTACTCAGGCCTCTTTGCTATGCCTGCAATTCTGCTGAGGCCTGGGTCTCTCATTCCCCCCTCTAGAAGCAAATCTAGAGGACCCAATCATGGGTGTTGGTTTTATGTGGTGGCGCAATGTTATTCATTAAGCAGCACTGTTACCATTGAGAAAAGGTCTGTGACCCGTTTTTTATGGATTCCCCTGCTCATGCACATATGGGCTTACTGAGCTATGCCATGCATGCCCATAGACTGCATGATCACGCAGCACACAGATTACATAGGATGTAAAGCCCTAGAATGACTAATCATTTTACCAGCACATGTATGGTCATGTAAGCGGGAGGGGGGGGGGGGCAGGAATTCCAACATTGGATTCTCTCTGAAGGTCTCTGATGGAATATACTGAGACAGTAGTACCATTAACTTCACTGCGCTGGTCTTTTCCCTACTGAAAGCAAGCAGCCTATTAAGGATACAGGGCCCTAAAGTAAAAGTATTAAGATCAACAGAGGCCCTAGCAATGTGGAGATTAAGGTAGTCAACCACAGAGAGGCATTAAACAGAGATTCAAACCAGATTGCTCATGATCCCTCCCTAACTTTGGCCAGTGACTCCTTTACTATTCCTGAATAATCAACGTAGAAACAACATTCCTCCCCTAAGGCTTGCGCAAAGCCCTCCTTGTTGTAAAAATACAAGATCTAATCCCCATTTGTATTGCAGTATTACTTCGGCCAGGAAGTTCTAGTTTGGCTGGAGGGGGCATGGGGGAGTGTCCAGGGATGTAACAACCTGATAGAGAGACTGAGTTGGCATGGGACCACCTGGTGCTTTGCTAGGGAGCTGTGTGGGCATGGGAGTGGCGTAACCAGGTGGCGATACCATCAACCTTGATGGCAGTGGGGGTGGTCAGGATCATGACATAGGGTCCCTTCCAGCGAGGTTCTAAGGTCTTGTGCTGGTGTCTTCTGATATAAACCAAGTCCCTGGGCTGGAATTGATGTGGAGTAGGTGGTGGAGCCGTCTCCTTCACCGTTACAACTTTGGCCAGGTGTCCTTGAACACCAAGGCTGCTGTGCTTAAGGAGGCAAGCAAGTTAACATCATTGAACTTGGTGAGCAAGTCAGACTGCAAGTTGGGGAGGACAGGAGAGGGTCGTCCAAATGGTGTAAGCCAGATGGTGTAAGGGGAATTTTGTACCCGAACAGGGTGAAGGGAGGAGGGCCACCCAGTCCTGACTAATTTGGTAAAGGTCTCCTTTAGGGTCTGAGTCATGCACTCTACCTGACTGGAACTCTGGGGTCTATAGGCACAATGCAATTTCCAATCTTCCCCAAGTGCTTTTGCTATACCCTGAGTTACATGCACTGCAAAGGCGTGTCCATTGTTGGAGCCAATCAGAACCGGTGTACCATACCTGGGAATGATGTTCTCAAGTAGCTTCTTGACCACCATCTGGGCAGCTTCATGTTTGGTGGGGAAAACCTCTTCCAAGCTTGAAAATGTATCTATAAAAACAAATAGATATTTGTAGCCATGTTTTCTGGTTTCACCTTAATGAAATCAGTCTCCCAGTGAGACCCAGGGCATTCTCCTCTCTGCTTCGCTCTGGGATGCCCCCCCCCCCCCCCCCGCCACTGCCACCGCCTCGGAGCTGCCACAGGGAGCTTGGTGTTATTAGGCTGGCAGGCCAGGCACTTGGAGGCTAACTGTTCCACCTTGTCCCAGAGACTGAACACTTTGAGATGAGACCATCTGAGTAGTTCCTCAGTCTTTTGGGGCCTAGGTAGGTAGCCTGGTAGATATATCTCAACAAGTCCACTGCCATTTTGGCAGGCAGGATTAGTCTTCCAAATCCTGTTAGCCATCATCTTTCTGGCCTTTCAGGTTTCCAGGCCTGAGGCAGGCTATGGGTGAGGGTCAAATCTTCTGTGTATATCCTAGTTTGTCCATCAGCTCATGGAGACCCAACTCTGGCAGCTTTAGAGTTAGTATTGGGACAGCTTGTTCTGCTGCAGCCACCTTAGTGGCCTTGTCTCCCCTCTGATCCCCTCTGATTTCCCCAAGTAACTGGGGAGTTCCCTTTTTGATGTCCCGGACAATGAATGATTGTCAGCTTAGCCAGGAGCCATAGGGCTTTCTTTCTTTCTTCCTTTTTTTTTTTTTTTTTTTTTTTGAGTTGAGGACCAAACCCAGGGCCTTGCACTTGTTAGGCAAATGCTCTACCACTGAGCTATTTCCCCAACCCTGCCATAGGGATTTCTGCAAGTCTTGGATTTAAATTATTTTGATAGTCTTTGTGGTGATATTATGTTCCCCAAAATATTGTGCACCCTAATAAACTTATCTGGGGTCAGAGAACAGAACAGCCACTAGATAGAGAGGCCAGAAAATGGTGCCACACATGCCTTTAATCTTAGCATTCCAGAGGCAGAGATCTGCCTGGATCTCTGTGAGTTCAAGGCCACACTGGAAACAGCCAGGCATGGTAACAAGAGCCTTTAATCCCAGGAAGTGATGGCAGGAAGCAGAAATGTATTTAAGGCGTGAGGATGAGGAACTAGGATCTGTTTAAGCTTTTAGGTTTTTGAGCAGCACAGTTCAGCTGAGAGGCATCCAGTCTGAGGAAACAGGATCAGATGAGGAATTGGCAAGGTGAGGTGGCTGTGGCTTGTTCTCCTTCTTTGATCTTCCAGCGTTCACCCCAATACCTGGCTCCAGGTTTGTTTTTATTAATAAGACCTTTTAAGATTTGTGCTACAGGTCTTTTTCTCAGGTGTCAGAAGTCCCCTTTCTTGATATATAGCACCATGTAGGTGTGACATGGCCAATGCCTAGCAGCTGTCTGTATGTACATTCTTAAGGCCTTGGTCAAGGTGATTAGTTTCTGCCTTCTGGGCCAAAGTACCTGGGGGCAGAGTCTCAGCCCAAATGTCCTCTCCCTCCATCACCACCACCTGGCCTGCATGCCTTTTTCCTTCTTTGACAAAACTGCTCCCAAAGGTGTACCAGGTGAATTCAGCATTGGCATTGGTTGGTTCTTCAGATCAGATCATGTCCCATGAACTTGGCTGAGTATCTCAGGGCAGTCATGAATGGGTTGATCCAAGTCTAGGTCAGGGAGCAGGGTGGCTGTGTTTAAGCCCATTGATGAGGCGAAATGTATTATTCACAGGGGGTGGTGGAGTTGAGGAGGATCTGGTAGTAGGTCCTTGCATTGCTCGACCAGAGCTCAGGAAGCTGCTTGAGAAATTCTCCCACTACATGAGATGTGGTCACAGTCATTTCTTGCCCTAGGGTGAGCTTGTCCACTGGCACAGCCACATCTGGATGGAATGGCAGAAGTCATAAACCCAGCACAGCTGCTTGACAAAGATCCAGCAGAGCTGGGTCACATGATGGCTGCCATGCCACCTTTGGTTTTCATCTCTACCTGTTGCATCCTTGGGGTACTTTTAATATTTGTACAATTTGAGGATATTGGATTGATAGAAAATTCCTTATGAATCATTTATGCCTTCTCCCAGGAATGCTGCTTCTAATCTTCCCCAGGAAAGTCCTGAACATACAATTCCTCCCACTTTTAGGGAGACATCTTTATCTACTTGAAGGTCTTCCTTATGCCTTGGAGGTTGTGACACATAAAGAAGCCAGAGGTCTCTTCATGAGGCTATGAGATATTCTTGAAACATCTGTCCCTGTATTTACACAGGAACAAGCTATTCAAAACAAAGTAAACTTAAAAAGGTCAACAAGATTCAGTGGGCTAGCCGGGCGGTGGTGGCGCATGCCTTTAATCCCAGCACTCGGGAGGCAGAGCCAGGTGGATCTCTGTGAGTTCGAGGCCAGCCTGGTCTACAGAGCGAGATCCAGGAAAGGCGCAAAGCTACACAGAGAAACCCTGTCTCGAAAAACCAAAAAAAAAAAAAAAAAAAAAAAAAAAAGATTCAGTGTGCTAGAGGAGCTGGCCACTGTTCAGAGTATAAGCCTCTTTCACTGTACACTCAATTACGTGACATACTACTCTGCCCTACATAGAGACAAATTGATGAGCAAATATGGAGTGGAAAGATGGTAAAAGAATGAGGTGTCAGGACCTCCCTCTCTTAGAAGTTAGCTCTTGCAGAGCCACTATAATGTCATATGACCAAGGAATAACAGAATGCCAGGATTAGACATATAGACAAATTCTATAAAGATATGAACATTGTATTATGCCAGAATTTGAATAATAACTGTAGCAGCTTTGGCCTGAGTATTTTTCTTGGGCACTCTGACCGTTAAGAGTTAATGACACACTGCTTGAGACTTGGCAAAATGTCCAGGGTAGCTTGAAGATTTTGTTTTGATCTAGTGTCCTTGAAGCAACCAAAGCTACCAGTCTGAGAACAGGCTGTCATATGCTCTTAGATTCTCAAAAATTGGGTTATGGGGTTAATGAGTAAGAATGATAACTGTTTATTAATGATGTCAAAACTTGAGGGAAAATGATTTGAAATGACAACTCTGTTCTGTCATAGTTTATTAGTGATGACTAACAGATGAGCAAAGGAAGTGAAACACATGTCAGCCAGGCTGCAAGATTCTCCTGACCACCATGGCCTGCCTCACTTCCTTCCCTCAACTCCTTACATCCTCTGCTGGGACCTGTCCCACTGGGGATGACTCCTGTATGCTTCTTCTCTGTCCCTCTCCCCTAAAACGGAACTGAGAAGTATTTCCTCCATCACCGCTCTTGCATCCACCCATCTTCAGACCCTGCCCTTGTCCAGAGTTGGATTCTGGCAGTCCGCATCTTTGATTAGCAAGGCAATGGCCTCAAAATGGGGTACAGACAATTAGGCATGGTCAGGAAAGAGTGGGATACTCAGCCCACCCCAGTGTCCACCTGTATTCAGGTAGTCCATGAGTAGTATTGGTCCATGCCTGTAGCCCCAGTACTCAAGCTTTTTCTTTAAAATGGGACCTGGGGGGAAGGGGCTGTCACCAAACATAAGCTGGACAGGCTTCCCCTCCAAGTGTAGAAATGCCCTAGGTTTGGGGAGGGGGTCCAAACCCCGTTCCCCTCAGTCACTTTCTCATACCTTCAGAACTTTCACTTAAAACACTTTCTTAGCCAGGCAGTGGTGGCACACACCTTTAATCTCAGCACTTGGGAGGCAGAGCCAGGCAGATCTCCGTGAGTTCGAGGCCAGCCTGGTCTACAGAGCATGATCCAGGACAGTCACCAAAAACAACAGAGATACCCTGTCTTGAAAACCCAAATAAATACATAAATAAATCAATCACTTTCTTACACTTTAAGAACTTTTCATATCCTCAGACAACACTTTCTCAGACACTCAGAACCTAAGTTATTCTTGGTGCTTACTCAAGCTTCACATCCTCAGACCTTTATCCTGTATGAGTCCATGAAGGCGCAGCTTTAATACCTTATTTCTAAGTCACCTTCTTCCCCTGCTTCCGCCTCCAGTGCGTGACAGGGTTGTTTAGTTCCTCTTTCTGGGGCATTCCTTGGCCCAATGCCCAACTTCCTTGCATTAGGCACACTGGTCTTTTTGCAGCTTTGGCTGTTGCTCTTCCGGGGCGCCTTACCTTGTTCCGGGTCAGGCGGTGTCGTCATCTTTGCTTTTCTTCTGGGTCTGCAGCCCATGCTGCCAGTAGCTTCCAAACCATGTTGCGAGCCTGGTTTTCGTCTGAAGCCGCTCTGGCTTCCCTCTCTATTGCCCGAAACCTCTCCTGTCTTTCATTTTCCTCCATCCTTAGTCTGGCTTGCATCTCATTTGCTACCCCCCACCCCCCACCCCCCCACCCCCCACCCCCCCCACCCCCCGTCAAGTCATCCCCCGACTTACCGGCTAAACCGTCATCTGCTGCTGCTTGGTTGACGACAGCTAGGATTGCTGCTGACCTATGCTCAGCCGCCCCCGGGTCCATGGGAGAGTAAGCCCTAAAAGTCTCCATTAATCAGTCTCTCAAGGTTAGCTGATGGTGATTCATTAACCTCCTGCTCAACACTATACATTTTAGCCACATTAGTTGGGTGCTTAGCAGCCACCTGGAGACCCCTCATTAGAACCTGGCAGTGGACCTTCAGGCCTCCCTACCTTCTGGAGAACTGAAATTCCATTGGGGGCGGGTCAAGGGGAAGCTTGCGTCAATCTGGGCCTGGTTGGCCATGGGGCACACATCATCTCCTGGAACCAGCTTCCAGGCCTCAGTAATAACGCACCCCTTTTCTTCTGTAGTGAAAAGGGTGGGAAGGAGCTGCTGGAGTCATCACATGTAGGCTGATGAGTGAAGCTGACAGAATCTAACAGGTTAATAAGACCCTTGGGGTTATCAGAGAAGGGGGGTTCTCAGTTTTCCAATTATACAAGTCAGCAGTGGCAAAGGGCCAGTTCTGATAAACCCCATTGCCCTGATCATCATCAGGCAGGCCTATCACACAAAGGGGAGAGCAGTGGAGTCCGGCTCACAGGCGGTAGCTTCCCGGGGCACTCTCCCATGGGTGTGAGGGAGACTCGGGATGGGCTCAGCCTCCTCCTGAGCATCTGGTCCTGGGGTTGCACTGGGGGGGGGGGCGCTGAAGGAGATATGGTGGGGGTGAGGATAGGAGATCCTACTCTAGTCCCCCCTCTAGAATCGGGGGGCCGAGGGCTTGGGATCCTTGGGGGAGTTCTTGGCGTCTCCAACTCCCAAGGCAAACACTGTTGAAGATCCCCAAGTCGGTTATGAGTAATGGCTTCAGCCAAGGTGGGGAGGGGGGTGAGGGGTGGGGGGTTCACAACCAGGTCCTCCCAGATATTAATGTAGGGAACCTGGTCAGGGTGTCCCGGGTGTCTGCTAATGAGACATAGGTTAAAAGTGTGTTTCATGGGCCAGTTAAGTCTGAAAGGATGGCCACTCCCATTGACAGAGGTTCTGGAGTTGGCCAGCCTCCAGGTGTTCCCATCCATCTTGTCGGCCACGGTCCCTGAAATCTTTAAGATGGTCAAGGAAGAGGCTCAGTGGGGTAGGAGGACGGCTGGACTTTTGGCCCATTATTTCAGGATGTTCCAGCCACAGAAACAGAACAAACACAACCAAAGATGCACATACGACAGACAAACCAAATGGCCTTGTACAGATCCGAAAGTGAGACTCCAAATTAACGGTTTGCAGTTGCAACCCACTCAGTCTCTGCAAAGGTACCAGGGCATCCCATCCCATCCCCCCCTCCCGTCTCCCAGCCTGTGATCTTTTCAGCACATCTGCCTAGATCTTATAAAGACTTTACAGAAGGAGTTCCACCAATCAGAAACAGAATACAGTCTGTCCAGGCAATTCAGAAAGGTTGCTGGCCCCTGAAGACTCAGCAGAAGGTCATCATGGTGGGCTTGGGGATCCCAGATGAGCACCCAAATGTTGTGCCCAAAGTCCAGATCCCCAAAGGATCACCAAGAGACCGAATCTGATGCAAAAACAAAGAATTTTTAATACGAGTTAACTCAGGCCTCTCCATCCAGCTGACAAAGCAGCCGAGTAGGAGAGACCTCAAGCAGCACTGGGCAAGGGCTTTTGTAGTGGCTAGATGAGGGGTGGGGAGATGGGAGAGTAGGGTGGGGGGGGGGGGTGTTGGGGAATTCCAAGACTGGGATTGGCTCCAACCCTGGTAAGGGTATCTGGGCTGAGCTGATTGGTTCTCTTGGGTCTAGGGAATTGCAACATTGTAACCTCAGCACTCAGAGTTGTTTGTCCACTTCTGATTGGCCCTTCCTATTGGGGGGGTGATTTGTTCATGGCTCCTGATTGGCTCTTCCCTATGGGATGAAGTGTTCACAGCTTCTGATTGGCCTTTCCCTATGGAGTGGGGTGTTAGCTAGGAAAAAGGTCAGGCAGTCGCCACCTCTGATTGGTCCTTCCCTGTGGAGTGAAGAGTTCATGGTTCCATCTGTAGTTACGGCAAAAGGTCAGAGGCAGTCAGGAGGTCAGGAGTAGGGGGACTTCCTGCTCAGGCCTCTTTGCTATGCCTGCAATTCTGCCAAGGCCTGGGTCTCTCATTCACTACATGCACAGCTGGTGCCTGAGGTTAGAAGAGGGTGTCAAATCCCCTGGAACTGGAGTTACAGATGTTTGTGAGCCACCATGTGGGTTCTAGGAATCTAACCTAGTTCTTCTACAAGAGCAACACATGCTCTAAACCAATGAACCATCTCTCCAGCCCCAAAAGCTACCTTTTAAAACTACTTTGCTTTTGCATGAACTTGTTCTCCCAGAAACACTGTAGGATGAGGCAGAGTGGTGTAACATGGCCCCAGACCTTAGCACAACTGATTCCAGGATGAAATTGCCATCCAGGCTATAAAACTCAGCATGTAGACAGCACCACCTGTTGTTGGTTGTTTTTTTACTTTTTGGGGGTCCCTTCACCCAGCTCCCAAATACATCACACAGTGTCTTATTCTTACTTACAAATGTCTGGCTTTAGCTTGGCTTGTTTCTAGACAGTATTTTAAAAAAAAAAAAACTTTAAATTATCTCACCTGCCTTTTGCCTCTGGGCTTTTTCTTTTTCTTTTTCTTATGTATATCTTACTTTCACTCTTACTCCATGGCTGGCTGTGTGGCTGGTCCCTGGCGTCCTCCTCTCTTTGTTCTCTTGCTCTTTCTTCTTCCACATTTCTCCTTCTATTTATTCTCTCTACCTACCAGTCCTGCCTATCCTATCCTTTCTCCTGCCTCACTATTGGCCATTCAGCTCTTTACTAGACCATTAGGTGTTTTAGAAAGGCAAAGTTACACAGCTTCACAGAGTTAAACAAATGCAACATAATGGAATACAACACCTCTTTGTATCATTAAACAAATGTTCCACAGCACAAACAAATGTAATAATGTTAAAATAATATTCTACAACCACCAGCCGAAATGAAAACAAAGATCTAATTCATCAAAGTCCGTAACTCTGAGAAAATCTCTAAATGTACTAATGTACCTTGCATTTTGGCTTCTGTAGTTCTGCTTCTGGCTAACTGTTCTTGTTAACTGAAGTGTGTCAACCCAGGACATGATTTTTGTGCTCAAAGCTCACCCTGAGAAAGGCTTGGGGCCATACTAGATAGAATCCCGAACACCCAGTGTAGTAACTGGCAGACTAACAAAGGCTTTCTCTGAGCTTAAACCCATTTCTGAGCATGGATACCCCAGGACAGTGGAACTATGGAAAGAAAAGATTACAGTCTTCCTCACCTTCCTAAATGCTACTGTCAGCCACCCAGGAACTGCACATCAGCACCCAGGACTAGATGCTCCCCACCTTATCCATTACTGAGCTTTTTGCCTCTGAAAAACCTCTGCAGGCTGCTCACCTTTCCATCCATGTCACCCACTTCCCACTGAGTCTACAATAGTGTTTGCCAAGTGTAAACTTCATCTCATCCCCGCTCAGCTGCTACCACTTCCTCCCAGAAAGTCTGAAACCCTTTCAAAGGTTCCTTTGTTCTGGGAACTTCCAAAGGGGCCTACCAGGGCCTACAGGGTTTGCCCCACCCCGCCCCCATAGGCTCTTCAGCCTCATTTTAATCCTCTCGCCTCCCTCCCTCCACCCCTAGGCCTTTTTTCAGACTTGCCTTCCTCCTGCCTGCTTCTACCACAATTCCTTGGCACACAAGCTCTCTTCTACCTAGAATTCTCTGCATCTTCATCTCCCTCCAGTTAGCTCCAGTCAGGTTCCTGCCAGTTCCCCAGGAAAGCCTTCTGGGATACTGGAGGCTTCTTATTGGAGGCTTTGATGTTCAAACTAAGATCAACAAGCACTGGAGGAGTAACAGGTGGCTCTGAATTGGGGTCCCTGAAGAACTGGGTAGGAATCTCTGACAGATGAAAGATGCTTGTGACCCACTGGACAAGGCTGGAGGCTATTCTGGGGGCAATAATGAGCATCCTAGGCTGACTGCTTGGCCCTGTGCCAGCTCCATACCCAGTGTCTAGAGGCCAGGCATGCCCAGGGCAGGCAGGTCTTTTCACATGTACTATGAATGCTGCCTTTGTTTTGGAGTTCAGGCTATTGAGTGTGCCAAAAGATTAAGTGATTTATCATTGCTATCAGAGGCATGTGAAACTCAATTCCTCTGTACAGAAGTGGCCGGCCCCTTCCCCACTGATAGGCTGCCAGAACACGGATTGTACTCCACCACATTCTACTTCCTTAAAATCCAAGAGACACCACCTTAGTCTGGGTGAGGAACAATAGTTACCGATTGGCTAAACAAGCAACCTTTGGCTACAAATTTGCTAATTTTTCAGCCAAAAGTTGGCTTTTACCATAACAGTTTCTGATTTAAACCATCAAGTTACTGAGAGCAAAAGGGATCGCTGTTGAAAGGGCTTTTCGATATCTTGGCCATGCGGGGGAGCAGGCCTTTAATCCCAGCACTCCTGGGGTGGAGGCAGAGGCAGGTGGATCTCTGAGTTCAAATCCAACCCCGCCTTTAGAAGCAGAGTCAGTTCCAGCACAACTAGGGCCACACAAAGAAACCCTGGATCGAAAAACTGAAGGGAAAAGAAAAAAAAAAAAGGAAATTGCTTTACATTCTTTTTGGCCTCTGAGCAAATGCTTTTAATTTTTGTGTGCAATATGAAATTCCTCATTTCCTAAACCCTGGGCTATGAACAATTAATTTTTGAACTCTCAAACAATAACATACTGTCCTGATCTCAAAACCAATATGATGCATTTTGCTTTTCAGAGCTATTGGACCGGTTAATCTTGTTTCATTCCAAAGCCCACAGGCAAGGTTGCTAGGGCAGGTACTTTATTCCAGGTGCAGCCACTTACTAGGTATGCGGCCATAGGAAAATTGTGCACCCTCTACCTCAGTTTCTTCCTATGTACAATAAAGAACCGATGTGATGGGGCTACAATATGAGCACCGAGTGAATTCCTAACAAAAACAACAGTGTCTACAATGCTCAGTGAACTCTAACTATTCCCATCCCTGGAACGGGTGCTGCATCCTGGGAGCTTGCCAGGTTCGGTATCACAATCAAGTTTAGCTTCCTATCTGGAGAGGTTCCCCATTTCATTGTTAAGAATATTCCCAGTGCACAACAGGTCTGTTCTTCCCATTACTCACTCCACACACACACCCTGTACACTCTTGTACCTTCTGCCCCACCCAAGCTTTGCTGACTATTCCCTTTGTGGTCTTCTCCCGCTCATAATTTCACGTTTTCCGTCTTGGCTGTTCGATGAAACAGCCCTGCAGACCTAGCAATCATACCACCATCTTCTGGCTGCCCCGCAGTCTCCTAGAGCATGCTGTTTGTAGTGACAAGAGCTTTGACTTTGGTTGAGATCTGGGCTTAGGTACCCTGGAAGTTAATAACTTAGATGCTCCTTTACTTTATGGGTTATTCTTTCCCGGCCATTGGCCATGCCACTGGAAACCACAGGGCAAACCACTGTTTTAAGGTGCACCGAGAAACACCAGGATACAGCAGCTAGAGCTGCCAGAGGAAGAACTTCTTGGGAAAGGTATGTACGAATGTTGTTAGTGAACAGGTTCTAATTCATACAGAAAACAGCCTCTATTTTTTAGTGGAGTTAAGATAGAAGCAGATAGTTTTCTACAAAGTACATGAACATTTGAAAAACAGAAATCCCACCTGCACAGAGCCATCACCGCATCCTCTTACCTGGAAAGCAGGTAACATGGGAGCATATTACTTATCTCTATGTAGCAAGAATTTCAAATATTGACTGACATCAGTTTCTAGAATGCTTTATTTTTTCTGGGGTAGGGAGCGTGTGGATTCCTCAGCAGATGCCCCAAAGGCTAGCATGTGATAACCTTTTCCTTCACCAATGGCAGAGGGCAAGTCAGAGGGAGGGCCAGGGTCTCCTTCCCAGCAGATTTCCTGGCAGTGTTGGGTACAGAACAGCCTTGATGTTTCAAAACAACCACACCCATACTATTTCTTAAGACTCTTCAAGATGCTGAAGGTTTGGAACAAGGGAAAACACACCAATCAGTCTCTAGAATCAGGCCTCTCAGAGCTGGACTGCTTCACGACCTTCCTGTCCAGCCCTGGCAACAGGCCTAGACTGTGGTGACCCCTCTTTTCAAAACCACAAAGTTCAAGTCGTCTCTTTGTCATCTTTGAAGGGAGAATAGAAAGTCATCACTAGAAGAGCGTACACGGCAGCTCTCTCAGAAACAAAGTGCTCCTCTCAGAGCCCATGGAGAGACAGCAGCAGAGCTTTCTAATACTGCTTTCAGGCACTGGAAAGGGCATCGGGCGGTGCTCATGTCCTCTCAATTATGGGAGGGGTCACCACTAACTTAATACTTAGGAATCAAAACTAACAAATATTTGGGTAGTTCTAGGGCTTTTCTCAGATACATAAAAACAGCTATAAATTTGTATGAAAATAGGGAGACAGAGGCAGGCGAATCTCTGTGAGTTGGAGGTCAGCCTGATCTGCAAAGCAAGTTCCAAGACAGCCAGAGCTGTTACACAGAGAAACTCTGTCTCAGGGGGAAAAAAAAGAAAGAAGAAAAGAAAAAGTCAGGGTGGTGGTGGTGCTCACCTTTAATCCCTGCACTTGGGAGGCAAAGACAGGCATATCTCCAAGTTCAAGACCAGCCTGATCTACAGATCGAGTTCCAGGGCAGCCAGGACTATGTAGAGAGAGACCCTGCCTTAAAAAAAAAAAGACATACCTTGTTTATTTTCCCAACTAGTTAAGCTATGAAAACTTACATCCTGAAGTAGGGACTGTGGCTATCAATCAAGGGAGGAGAGTAGAATGCATCAGTTTGGGTGGGTGGGAATCAAGCTAACTGCAACAAGCCATTTCAAAGAGAGCATGGAGCAAGACACAAAAAGAAGTCAGGAGACTAAAACATCATCATCATCATCATCATCATCATCATCGCCCCCCCCCCCCCCCGGCTGCAGCCTGTGAGCAAGGTAAAGGTCACATACACCTCTGGTATGTGAGAAATAAACTCTTTGCAGCCTGAAGAATCAGAAATACCTTCTACCTTTTTTTTTTTTTTTTTTAATGGCCTTTCCTTTAAAGTCCTCCAGCCAGTGGGGGGCAGGGCAGTGTTTTCACCTGGGCCAAAAGGTTGTGGAATTCCTCCACTGCCTGTGTGTGTGCCACTGGATTTAGCACCAGGTGCTGGAAAAGATTGACAGGCTCAGCATTCCGAAATGTCTTAGGGATTGGTATGGTCAGGGGCAGGAAGGTGTTACCAATGAGGAAGTGATGGAGAGACCTTTGCTGGAGGCCTCGGCCTAAGAACCAGAGAAGGTCCTGGAGCCGCTGAGAGAGCATGTTGTGCTGCCAGTCTGTTAGGGGCAGTCGGAGCAACAAGTGCATGAGGGCTGTTTTGAAATGGTAGGGGGTGAGGACAGGGCGGGACGCTCCCGGGGGTAACGTCTGGTGGTCCTGCAGACTCAAAATGATCTGCAGGCACTTGAGGTGGCAGGTGTTCTCAGGGGCAAAGCGCCCCACCAGCTTCAGAAACAAGTGTTCACAAGCTGCAAAGGACTCAGGCCAGTCCACACTGGTGAGCTGTTCTTGCCCAGGGGCCTGACTCACCAGGTAGACCAAGGTATCTTCCCGTTGCACCCCAAGAACCAAACTGATCAATATAAAGCGGCCTGAGCGGTAATCCAACCTGAGCTTGCAGGTGGTGGTAGACGGTGGGAGAGTGAGCTTAAAGTCGTATTTGTGGGCCACGAGGGCCCAGGCATTGCTCACCATGTTACGGAACCACTGCACAGTCTTACACACGTCCAGGTGCGAGCCAGTGCAGAGAGCTGCCTTGATGGTGCTAGTACACGTGTTCAGGATGGCTGAGTGTTCCCTGTGGTGGTGCACCAGACACAGCACATCCCCCAGGACCTTCTCATGTTTGCAGATGCATTCAGAGTCCACCTTCACAGAGCCACAGCGCCGGCCCAGGGCCGGATCTCTCATCTCCAAGACAAACATAGTGCCCTGCGGAGGGACAATGGGCACCAGGACATCAAACTTCTGGGTCTCATGGAGGGTCCCCCACTTCTCAAAGGCAGCGCCAATGCCCAGGCAGTCCTCCAACTGTGGGTGAGCCTCCCGGCGGCTGAGCACCCGACAGGCCTCAATGAGATCATCCACAAAGCTCTCCACAAACTCACAGGTGCAGGACAGGTCACGGATGGCATTCTGGATATAATGTTTGTAAAAGGATTCCAGGGCTTCCTGGGAGGGGAGATCAGAGAACCAGGTGTAAGAGGTGACAGGTACAACACGGATTTCTTCCTCTTCCTCCTCACTGCTGGAGTCGAAGGCCGGTTCATGCTGCATGTTCTGTCGCAGAAGCTCAAAGATGAGAAAAAGGCAAAAGAGGCCCGTGTTCCACATGTTTCCCAGCATCCAGCCCAGAGGCCCCCCATCTTGGTCATTGGCCTGGAATGGCCATCCCATGTCCTTCTTCCCCAGCACTAACTGATCACTGGATGTGTCTCCTCTCCAGAAGTTCTCTGCTTTCTGCTTCTGCTCAGCGGCTCGCCGTCTCTCTTCAAACTCTATTTCTAACTGCCGCATCTCCTCGCTCATTCGCTTCTCCAGCTGCCGACTCCTGGCTAGTGTGTCCAGGTCCATCCGGTCACTGACCATCAGGGGGTGGTGAACAACATACATCACTGCTAAGAACAGCAGGCTTATCACAGCCATGGAGGCCTCTGCATCTGGAGAAGTAGGAGGATGGGGGTCAGTGGTGACTTGCCGGGCACATCTGTTTTCCAGCCCATAGTCCCCAGAGCCCTGGTACCTCAAATCCTGGATACCAACTGCTCAAGAGGAACAAGGTGCACAGAGCTGGCTTTTGATGGAGCAAGGGCAGGCTGCCTCGGAAGAGGTTTAGGGAAGGGAAGTGGAGATGGCAGGGCATACCCTGAGCCAACTGCTTTCCTTCCACATACTGTGGGTGAATTTAGGCTGCCAGAGGGTTGGCATGAGGCTGTTTTTATTCCAGTATAAGATGGGGAAGGGGGACCCTTACAGTAGGGTGGCCTCACCCGACTCATCAGTCCACCTTGGGCACCAGATATGCCCTGCCAGTCCCAGAGGCTCCCTTCCACAAGCAGAAAACACAGAATCGGTCTGGACAATATCTTCCCCATCCTCGGGTAGCCAGCCTCAGTGCCCAGCTGCAGCATCCCACTTCCTCTGTGACTTCACAACCCTACCCGGTGTCATTTGACCACTTAGCCTCACCACTGTGCCCTGTAGGAGCCAGACAGGCACTGGGCTGCCAGCTCCTTGAGTACTGCAATGTGGTTCTGAGGCAGCTGCACTTCTCAGCCCAGGAAAGTGCAGAACTCAGTGGCCAAGATCCAACCGACAGACAGTAGCAGAGATTCCCTGGCCCTCCCCACCCAACCACTGAAGCCTGAAACTTCCGGCCTTCACCCCCACCAATTCACCAGCTACTGGGCTCCCGGAGTCACGAAGGGCAGTGCACCATGGATATCGAGTTCAGGTGAGGGTCTCTGCCCGCTTTGGAGCTGAGCCCATCTGCTCTCTCCATGAGCCCTGTTCAATACCAGAGCCGCGCGGGCTCTGCCTCAAAAGTGGAGCCCCCTCTGCCATTAGTAACTTCCCCAAATTCCACGCTCAGACAGTGCAATCTCACCCATCTCTCCTGACCCAATTAAAGACCCAGATTAAGGGTTTCTCTTGGAATTAGGGGCCACCTTACTCACGGTCTCTGTTAAGAGCAAGAGAGCATTCTTAAAGACACAGCGCGGCCTGGACACCCCTGCCTTCTTCCGGGCGTGCACGGCGCTGCCAGTTCATAGCCGGCACCGACCGCACGCGTGGTCTCGACGCGCTCTTTCTGGGTACAGACCATGTCTCGGACAGTCCAAAGTCTGTGGACGGCTGTGACTACCACGCGGTGCTGGCGGGGGAGAACTCCAGCAATCCACAGCGGTTCCCGCCTCAGGGGTTCCGCCCCGGCAAGCTCCACCCCTTGCCCAAAGCCACGGGGCGGGGCCCGGGGCAGAGGCTCAGCCGCGCTGAGGCCCTCCCTAAGGGCACACACCTTCTGTCCCCAGGGCGTCTCCCTTTGAAGGGCCAGCAGAGCATCTGTGGCTACCCTCTCACAGTACTCTGCTTCGTGCGGTGGCACAAGGCTGAAGTGCCTGCTGCCACCGTCACCACGTTCCTTCCTGGACAATATATACTTAATGAGAAAGCGGGTGGAAAGACGTGGAGACAGAGCTAGGAACTTACTGGGAAAAGCCAATTCACTTCTCTCTGTCTATGCAAAGTGAAAAAGGAGGTGTGGTTAGGGACCCGTAAAATCAGCATCACTCGATGGGGAAGATAACTCAGTAGGCGGAGTGTCTGCTGCCCAAGCGTGGAAATACGAGTTTGGGTCCCCAGGCATACACCTCTAACCCCAAAGTTGAAAGGACAGAGCTAGGCAGGTCCACTGAGTTTAAGTGGCCAATGAGTATATTAAGAGACCTTGTCTCATGCCGGCTGGTGGTGGCTCATGCTTTTAATTCCAGTACTTGGGAGGCAGAGGCAGGTGGATCTCTATGAGTTCAAGGCCAGTCTGGTCTACAGAGTGAGCTCCAGGACAGACAGAGCTGTTACACAGAGAAACCCTGTCTCAAAAAAAACAAACAAACAAAAAGCAAAAAAACGAGAGAGAGAGAGACCCTATCACAAAAGTAGAAATCCATAAAGACACTGATATGTACCTATGTCCTCCACAGGTACACAGGAGGCAGGTGCATACATACCCATGCAACATACACAGGTGAATGCATCACCACTATAGACCTCACCTCCAGACCATGCCCAAAATCATGTATCTTTCCCCAATCATAGTGACCATTAGGAAAGGAGATCTGTCACTCAGAGTCCTTGGAGCCTTGTTGGCCATACTCACTAGTCACATAAAAGTAAGAATCCTAAATCTAGCCAGGCAGTGGTGGTATATGCAGTAGCAGGCAGGTCTCTCGAGTTCAAATCCAGCCTGGTCTACAGAAAGAGTTCCATTACAGCCAGGGATACACAGAGAAAGTCTGTCTCAAAAATAATTTTAAAAAAATTTCTAACCCTTCAGGCAGCTCTGTTGATCATACATCATATCAAAGAGAACTTCATAAAGTTAGATAAGGCTTAGTACATGTTAATGCTAACAAGGGGTTGGAGAGATGACCCAGTGGTTGAGAGCACTGATTGCTCTTCCAAAGGACCCAGGTTCAATTCTCGGAACCCACATGATGGCTCACAGCTGCCTGTAACTCATGCATGATGTATAGACATATGAAGACAAAACACCAATACACAAAAGAATAAACATGGAGAGTCGGATCAGCTGTAAAGGGTACTTGCTCTTCCAGAGGACACTTGTTTGGTTCCCAACCCACAAGGTGGCTCATATCCATCTGTAACTCCAGTTCCAGGGAATCCAACAATCTGACACCCTCTTCTGTCTCTAGTACAGAATGTCTCTAGATACAGAATGCCCATCTATACAAGTGGGCAAAACACATGTAAACAACTTTTAAAAGTAAATCAATTTTTTAAAAAAGGGAGATGCCAACAAACTATAGAACTATTATCCCACTTAAAGATCACACTTGAGTTGACAAAAAGCTCAGTATCAGAGAGCATCTTTGGTTTTTGTTTGTTGGTTTGTTTTTTGTTTTTTCTTTTGTTTTTGTTCCCCAACTTGTTTTGTTTGGGAACAGAATATCACTATGTATCCCTGGCTGGCCTGGAACACAGAGATCCTGTCTCTGCCCTCCACAAGCTGGAATTAAAGGCGTGTGTTACTATACACAAGCTCCAAGCTGTATTTCTTTCTTTCTTTTTTTTTTTTCTTCAAAGATTTATTTATTTGTCATGCATACAGTGTTCTGCCTGTATGTCTGCCTACAGGCCAGAAGAGGGCACCAGATCAGATCTCATTATGGATGGTTTTGAGCCACCACATGGTTGCTGGGAATTGAAGTTAGAACTCCTGGAAGAGCAGCCAGTGCTCTTAAACGCTGAGCCATCTCACCAGCCCTCCAAGCCGCATTTCCATATTATTTGTTTTTATTTATTTATCTTAGAGACATAGTTTCTGGCTGTTCTGGAACTCGCTCTGTAGACCAGGCTGGCCTCAAGTTCACTGATCTGCTGGTTTTCTGCCTCCTGAGTGCTAGGATTAGAGGCGTGTGCCACCACTGCTCGGCTCTATTTTTATTTCATGTATGAGTATTTTGCCTTTATGTATGTATGTGCACCATGTATGATGCCTGGCGCCCAAGAATGTCAGAAGATCCTCTGGGACTGGTTCTGGGAAGTAAACTCAGGTCCTCTGCAAGAGCAACAAATGCTCTTAACAGCTGAGCCATCTCCGCAGCCCACCTGCAACCTGTATTTTGTTAACTTAGGAGTAGGAAAAATAGGAAACCCTCCAAAGTTCATGCTGATTGGTGATTTTATACAAATGACAAGTGAAAGTAAGCTGTGACTCATTTTAACAAGCCAACTCCTGCATTGTAAGTATTTACCTTTGCTAAACAGAAATATAGTAGATTTTCTGTGAAATAAATTTAGCTGTACCTTTTAAAAACTTACATTGTAAACCAGACATGATGCACAAGAATATAACCCCAGAATTCTGGGGGATCTGAGGCAGGGGATAAGTTCAAGGCTAGTCTGGGCTACATGATAACCTAAGTTCCTTGTGCTCAAAGATAAGCATTAGGGAAACCAGGAATGTTAAACACACAGAGCTGCTCCTCAGTGGAAGAGATGTATAACTGATTTCTGCCCAGAAGGCTGGGAATGGGTGTGGCTAATAATAGCCCAGGTGATCCTTGCTCCATCTTTATGGGCAGGAGCTCCTCCAAGCTCCCACAACCAGGACCAGAGGTGGCTAATAGTCAAGATGACTCTGTGCTATCTGAATGACTGAGACCACATAAGATCACCCCCTCCACCACCGTAAGATAGCACATACAGCCTATCTTTAGAACCCATCTTCATGGAAGAAGTGACATGTACTTTGAGAAGAGTTTCAGTGTAATTATGCCTCCTTGTGCGCACAGGATTGTGTTACATCAGGAAACTCCCCCCTCCCCCCAGAT
This sequence comes from Onychomys torridus, assembly GCF_903995425.1. Lineage (NCBI taxonomy): Eukaryota > Metazoa > Chordata > Mammalia > Rodentia > Cricetidae > Onychomys > Onychomys torridus. The sequence goes on from NC_050446.1 coordinate 101,498,366, forward strand.
TGTACTGTACTTAAATAGACTAAAATAAACTGCCTGGTGTTAGGCTCTAGATGTTTGAACAAATTTCCTCTGGTCTCATGTGGATCCTTATTTTGCTGGTGGTGGCATTTGCAAAGACCACTCTCCCCACCACTACACAGATTGGAAAGATGGTATACTTGGTAAAAATGCTTGTTGTGCAAGCATGATAACCTAAGTTCAAATCCCAGCACCTTCCTAAAAAGTCAAACATACAGGATGTATGTAATCCCATTGCTCATTCAGGGAGATGGGAAATAGAGACAGAATCTCTGAATGCTCAGGGGCCAGCTAGCCTGGTGAACCCAGCACAGAAATAACAAAGAGACCCTGTCTCAAAGCAAGGCAGAAGGTGAGGACACACTCCAGAGTGACGCCTGACCTCCACACCCTTGTAGTGCCCTGCACACACAAAATGCACAAGTATGTCACACCAGATGAAAGTTATGCAATAGCCAGGTATGGCGGTGAACAAAGAAGGAGGAGGAGGAGGAAGGAGAGGAGGAAGAGGAAGAAGATGAGGAAGAAGTGGAAGAGGAAGGGGAGGAAGAAGAAAGGGAAGAGGAAGAGGAGGAAGAAGAAGAAAAGAAAGAAGAAGAGGAATGGAAGAAAGAAGGGGAAGAGGAAGAAGAAAAAGAGGAAGAAGAAACTTATGAAATGATCATTATGAACAACACAGGAAGTAGCTACCACCGTAACTGCCTTGACTCTGCCTATTTGCCACCCAAGACCTAAACTTGTTTAACGCCTTTCACCCTTTGGTGAGAGCAGGTGCTTAAAGACTCAACGTTGAGAGAGGCATCGAGGAACAATTGCTTTAAAGGCGATTTATTCCTTTATTCCTAGTTTTCCATCACAAGATTATTGGTACACTTCACTGGAGGGGGTGGGGGGGTGGGAAGGTGGGGGGTGGGAAGTGGGGGGGTGTCTAGATAGGGTTTCTTTGTGTAGTCCTGGCTGTCCTGGAACTAGCTCTATAGACCAGGCTGCCCTCTAACTCAGAGATCCACTTGCCTATGCCTCCTTGCTTAGACTTGATACTTTTTTTTTTTTTTAAGATTTATTTATTTATTATGTGTACAGTGTTCTGTTTGCATTTATCCCTGCAGGCCAGAAGAGGGCGCCAGATCTCTTTACAGATGGTTGTGAGCCACCATGTGGGTGCTGGGAATTGAACTCAGGACCTCTGGAAGAACAGCCAGTGTTCTTAACCTCTGAGCCATCTCTCCAGCCCAACTTGATACTTTTTAATGAAAATAAAACACAAAGAAGTCTTTAATCCCAACACTTGGGTGGGGGTGCAGAGGCAGGCAGATATCTGTGAGTTCCAGGTCAGCCTGGCCTACGAAGCGAGTTCAAGGACAGCCCAAGCTGTTACACAGAGAAACCCTGTCTCAAAAAACCAGATAGATAGATGACAGACGGATGGATGGATGGATGGATGGATGGATGGATGGATGATAGGCCGATCACAAAGCAAAATGCTGCATGCAGGTGAAATTTATATTATGGTGATATCACTTTCTTTCTTTTCTTTTTTTTTTTTTTTGGTTTTTCAAGACAGGGTTTCTCCGTGTAGCTTTGTGCCTTTCCTGGAACTCGCTTGGTAGCCCAGGCTGGCCTCAAACTCACAGAGATCCACCTGGCTCTGCCTCCTGAGTACTGGGATTAAAGGTGTGCACCATCACCCAGCTTGATATCACTTTCAACACTGACTTTTGACTCTTTTTTTTTTATTCAATATGTTTATTTATTAAAATTTTTTCCATTTTACATACCGATCCCAATTCCCCCTCCCTCCCCTTCTCCCGCCTTCTCACCTCCCTCCCACTCTACCCCCATCCACTCCTCAGAGTGGGTAAGGCCTCCCATGGCAGTCAACAAAGTCTGGCATACCAAGTTGAACGAGAGCCTAGCCCCTCCCCACTGTATCAAGGCTGAGCAAGGTATCCCACCACAGGGAATGGGCTCCAAAAAGTCAGTTCATGCACCTGGGATAAGTCCTGGTCCTACTGCCAGGGACCCCACAAACAGATCAAGCCACACAACTGTCACCCACATTCAGTGGGCCTAGTTCAGTCCCATGCAGGTTCCTGAGCTGTCAGTCCAGAGTCAGTGAGCTCCAACTAGCACCGCTCAGCTGTCTCTGTGGGTTTCCCCATCATGATCTTGATCCCTTCTTCTTCTTCTTCTTCTTCTTCTTCTTCTTCTTCTTCTTCTTCTTCTTCTTCTTCTTCTTCTTCTTCTTCTTCTTCTGAATGTGGAATGCCATTTATTGAGACTTTGGACTCTTAATATCAACTCCTAAATGCACTTGCCACGTTGTGGGAAGTAAACAAGCAAGACCTCCATCCCTATACCAGTTTGCAGCAGATGTTTTCTGAGCTCAAGCCTCAGTCCCTGCAGGATGTATCAGACATCACTGAAGAGAAAAGAATCACCCTGCATTCTAAACTTTACTTAGCTTTGCAATTATGGGGAGTCCATCTAACCTTCAATTAGGACCATTTAATCTGCAATGTAATAACGTTAAAAACCCACTATATAAATGAAATTATGCAGCACTGGGCATGGTGGTACACACCTTTAATCCCAGCACTTGGGAGGCAGAAGCAGGTGGATCTCTGAGTTTGAGGCTAGCCTGGTCTACAGAGTGAATTCCAGGACAGTCTGGGCTACACGTAGAAGCCCTGTCTGGAAAAAACACAAAATAAATAATTATATAAATACTCTCTCAGTGGAAATCATGTGCTTGAGGATTGATACCAGTCTTGGCAGTACTTACGTTTATGGAGACACTCCTCACAGAATAAATAAATAAAATCTCATTAACATAAACGTTTGCAATCAATTTCAGATGATGGGAGTGAGCAGAAGGCCCCCAGAATAAACCACAGTGCACTGAAGATGCTAATAGGGTAAACGACCCGACTGAACTTAGTGACTGCAGAAGATGAAAATGTTAAAGAGCCAGAGCCAAATCACTGTGGGCTATTTGTAGTTCCCTTGAGGGGCATTAGTTTCTCACCCCTGTATCTGACCTAACATCTTTTTGACTGTCAAAGCCTTTAAAATGTATTCTTAGCAGATCACAACTTTCTTTTTTTTTTTTTTAACAAGTTTTTTTTTTTTTAAGATTTATTTATTTATTATGTATACAGAAGAGGGTGCCAGATCTCATTACAGATGGTTATGAGCCATCATGTGGGTGCTAGGAATTGAACTCAGGACCTCTGGAAAAGCAGTCGGTGCTCTTAACCTCTGAGCCATCTCTCCAGTCCCAGATCACAAATTTCTACAGATAGAAAAAGCTAAAACCATCACTGGAAGAGAACAGTGGCTTAGGACACCCCAAGACCAAGTTTTCAGCACGGAGGAGACTTATTTGCTCCAGATGGACAGAGAGCAGGAAATAAGAGACAAAGACAGGAGATGGAGAAGGGGAAGGGAACAAGGAAGAGGGGGAAGGGGTATTTGTCCTGGAGTGGGACAGAGGACTGCCTCTTGATAGAGAGGAGACGATGTGGCTCAGAGGCATGACGTTTGTAAAAGTGAAAGGGGAAACCCTGTGTTAGGATGAGGTGTTTAATATTGATCGGACATGTTAATTAGGGTGGCCAAAGGGGGCTTTTGAGTGCTGGACTTCAATACTTTGATAGCTGGACCTTGGTAGTCAGCCTCAAGAGGAGGAAGTGGCCAATAAGGGAATAGACCTTAGTGGTTATTAGCTTTAGGAATGTCATCTAACAGTTTATTTAGCAAGGCTGTGGGAATCCGGGAGAAGGACAAGGCCTGCCAGAGCCATGTTTGCCATGCTGACTAGAGTCTCCCTTTAATCATCACATTATAATAGGGATCCAGACCTTAGCACAAGTGACTCCATGATGGAAGTACCATTTAAACTGTAAAACTCAGTACTGGGACAGTACCACCTGGCAAAACTAAAACAAAGGCCTAATCCATCGAAGTCCATGTCACTCTGGGAAAGTCTCTAAGTGTACTAACCTTGCTTTTTGGCCTCTGTAGTTCCACTTCTGGAACTTCTGTTCTTATTAACTGAAGTATGTCAACTTAGAACTTGGTTTTTGTGATTAAAAGCTCACTCTGAGAAAGGCACAGTCTACACTGGGATCCTGAACACGTTGGCTGGCTAATAAAGACTTTTTTTTTTCCTTAGTTTTTCAAGACAGGGTTTCTCTGTAGCTTTGGAGCCTGTCCTGGACTAGCTCTGTAGACTAGGCTGGCCTCAAACTCACAGAGATCCATCTGCCTCTGCCTCCCAAGTGCTGGGATTACAGGCGTATGCCACCACCACCCGGCTAATAAAGACTTTCTATTGACTTAAACCCATGTCTGAGCAATCTTCTCTGGTGGATCCTCCACGACAACGTAACATGTGAAACATGTAGCAGCATTTTCCCAGCTTACTATAGTCCAGCTACTTGTGGTCCACATCAAGGTGTTTAGTCAACACCTTGGTGCTTGAGTTTCTTTGTTCTGAAACTAATACAAATCTCACATAGCAAGTTAGAGTGTGGAGCAAGGCTTTGGGGACAACTTGAATGTATGCTTGCAGGTCATGTTTACTCACTTTTCACCCAATAAAATAATTTCTTCGGGGGTTGGAGAGATGGCTCCGCAGTTATGAGCACTGTCTACTCTTACAAAGGACTCAAGTTAGGGTTCTCAGCATTCACATGGCTGCTTGAAACCATCTGTAACTCCATTCCAGGGGTTCTGACACACTTTTCTGTCATCCCAAGGCACCGTGTGTACATACATGCAAGTGAAACACTACATAAAATATAACCAAAGAAATTTTTTTTGAAAAATTAAACATCTCAGCCAGGTGTGGAGGCACACACCTTTAATAATAGCACTCAGAAGGCCAAGGCAGGCAGATCTCTGAGTTCAAGTCAGCCTGGTCTACAAAGTGAGTTCCAAGACAGCCAGGACAACACAGATAAATCCTGTCTCAAAAAAAAAAAATTAACTAAATACCTCTTATTCCCTTTGAGGTAAGAGTTTTGGCACCTGAATATCAGGTCCCAAGGAAGATGCACTTTCACCAGAGAAGTCATCCAGATTAGCACCAGGTACTAGCATGGGACCCTCTGTGGTCATCCATTCATGATGCCCTATTGGTTGGTAAGTTCTTTCTGTGGCTTGGGGGCCTCTCTTTGTTTATTTAGAGGGCCACTGATTTATCCTGAGCTGGTTGTTTAAATGTCATATTTTGTTTTCAGACTGGTGGCTGGTTTTTTTTTTAATCTTTTTTTTTTTTTTTTACCAGAGCATTCTATGTTTTGTTTTCATATAATTTTCTTGCTTTTTTAAACTAAATAAATAAACATATTTATTTACCGGCATTTTGCTTCTTTTTCCTGCCACTCATCCAGTGTCTAATTCTGAATTTTTCTGTCACCTCTCCTGATCATTTCAACCTTACCACTTTTAGTTTAGGAATTCTATGAGCAAATGACCATAAAGAAATGAGAGGTACATTGTGCTCTCCACCCTAATGGGACAGAGGTATCATAGAGAACATTCCAGAAAGTGTAACACCCTCATAGGAAAACCTAAAGCTATACAGTTATGTCTTGGTTGAAAAGCACCTTACTAACTCAGCCAAGAAGATACTAATGAAGGTTGGTCACTCAGCCTTCCCATGTTGTACATGTGTAGGACCAGCCAGCGACACAGTAGGAGGAAGCAACCTCCTGACGAAAGCTGAGGAGTTGTTCTAATGAGTAGCACAGAAATCTGGTCAAAACCACAAATCCCATTACTAGCATAGGGGAATTTTTCAGGAGAAAACAGTAATTCAAGGAAGAAGTGACCATTTGAAGAAAACCTTCCATTTGGTACTCCAGCTGTTGGACAATTATGGTTAATAAACTCACAAGTATTTGGGGAAATGTAACCAGAGGTCATATGGCTTTACGGTTCACTCAATGGAAAGCATTTAATATATCAGATTGTTTTTTAAATATTAATTTATTCTATTTTATGTGTATGTGTATATGCCTAAGTGCATATATGGCACCATGTGTGTGCAGGTGCCTGTGGAGTCTAGAAGAGGACACTGGATCCCCTTGAACTGGAGTTCAGAAGCGGTTGCAAGACTCCTTCTATGGGTGTTGGGTATCAAACCTGGGGCCTCTGCAAAGGTAGCAAGTGATTTTAAACAATAAGCCATTTCTCCAATCCCGTATCTGATTATTTTTGCAGGTTATAAGCTAGAAGAACTGGAATAGAACTAAAGATTATAAAAGACTAGTTTAATTTGAATTTTAAAATGTTTCAGAATAGAAAGGATGAAATTTCTAATTTACAAAAAATAAAAATTGAGGTTGGAAAGATGACACAGTTGTTAAGGGCACTTATTTGTCACCTGGGTTCCCAGGACTGACCTGGCAGCTCACAACTGTCTTAATTCCAGCTCCAGGGGATCCAATGTCTTCTTCTGACCTATGCAGGCACCAGGCACCTGCTAAGAGCACATTCATAGCACAGGCAGAACACTCATACACAAAAAAATAACAATAATAAATCTTTTAAAAAAAAACAAAAAAATTGGGAACTATACAATTAAATAGATCTTAAAAATATAAAATTTTTAAAAAGGCCTTAGAAGCTGTATCAAGAGTAAACATAAATTGTGAGGTCTCTAATTAGCCTCACCCCAAATCCATGCTTCACCAGCACAACGTTCCTTTCTTTACCTCCAAGCACAACAAAATTCTAGATTGGGGAGAAAGATTGTTCCGGTCTATTTTAAGAGGAAACTCTGAGGGAGAAGACATTCCCGCACCATAGAAATTCCATCAGGAGGGTAGAAAGACTATTACAGAGCATGAGAGAGAACGGAGCCTCTTCCCCCAAAACTCTGACTGGCTGAGGGTGAAGAATTCCAGCACAGCTGACAACACTTTCTGGGATCGTTGCCTATATAGACACACTGTGCATTTGAAACAATTCTATTACGTCTTTATTTGTATTGTGTGTGTATATGTGGAGATGCATGTGCCACAGTGCTTTCCAGGAGGTCAGAGGACAACCTGTGGGAGGGAATCTGTTCTCTCTCTTCCACCACGTAGGTCCTGGGGATTGATTCAGGTCTTCAGGAGCCTTTTCCCTCTGAGATATCTCACCAGCCTACACTACTACTTTCTTAGAGAGATGTTTCCAACAAGGATGTTAAAACAGCAATGAAACATGTGTAAGGCCTAAGTGTAAATGACTTACTTCCTTTCCCAGGTATAGCCTGCAATTTCCTAAGATTCTCACAAGAACCCTTATTTGTGGTAAAAGACACATCTTAAACCCTTGTGCAATCCTTGTGAACCCATGATTTTAACTTATCAGATTGCAATCCTAACCAAGGCACCTTTGCAGCCACCCTATAATTTTGTTTATCAGAAAAGATGGAGAAAATGAAAAAAAAAAAAAAAAAACTTAGCAAGCTGCTGAGATTTTACTTGCGATCCAGCAAAATTGTGCTTACAGCTATCACTAAGACACTTTAGCCCAACTCTGTCTCTAAGGTCTAAGGACCTGTATATACTATCCATGCTTAAATCTGTTTTCAGATCTCTTCTTCATGAATCCCAGTCCTGTTTCATACTGGCTCATCCTGAAGTTATTTTCAAGAATATTCAAGCAGTGAGTTCCAAAGAGATGTCCTCAGGTTGCTAGAGGTGACACAAAATTCTGTCACCAGTCTGTGCCTACCCACTGCCGATCTTTTGTGGAGACCATGAAAGGACAGTTATTCAAACAGTTGGTGAATTCCCTTGACTTGTGCTTGGGTGTCCCACTGAACTATTTCTGGCAACTTTATACATATTTACAATATACTGTGGACATATTCACCCTCCCCTATTAGGAAGAAGGAGGACATTGTCTCCACTTACCCTATACTCCTGTTTTTCTAAAGCACACTGGTTGAACTTGGGTTGCTGGGATGAGCATGGCTAGGGGTTTATTTACTGGAGCATGGGCAGCGTGCCAGTGCTATAGCACTAAAGAAAATGACACCTGCTGACACCTTTTGTGGAATCCACGAAGAGAAGGTCTTTGATGCGGTGCTGGTGTATTTCCATGACAGTGGCTGCTTGTTCTGCTTAAGTTTGAATGTTATCTTGATTTATTTTTTCTGGCCCCAAACCCACATATGTTTAGAGAGTGCCACTGGCCCACAAGATAGCAATCCCCATGTAGTCACACAGACCCTCTTCCTGCTACAGATGGAACAGCACAAGGCTCCCGGCAGAATATCATCATAAGAAACAACGCCCTGACTTCTGAAGCCACTCTCGTGCCTCTACAATAGCTGTCCTTGGCCTTTTTAAGGTGAAACACTCTGGTGACACATGGAGGCACACACCTTTTTTTTTTTTTTTTTTTTTGTGGAGCTGAGGATTGAACCCAGGGCCTTGCGCTTGCTAGGCAAACGCTCTACCACTGAGCTAAATCCCCAACCCCAACCCCATAAACACTCTTTTTTTTTTTTTTTAATTTATTTACTATGTATACAGAAGAGGACGCCAGATCTCATTGCAGATGGTTGTGAGCCATCATGGTGGGTGCTGGGAATTGAACTCAGGACCTCTGGAAGAGCAATCGGTGCTCTTAACCTCTGAGCCATCTCTCCAGCCCGACACACACCTTTTTAAGCAGAACTTCCTGGATTATAAAACACGCAACAGTGCCCGCTTGTGTGCATGACATGCGCCATTCCCCCTCTTGATTTAGAAACAATCCTGGCAGCTCTACCTACTGTATTGCTTGAAATGCTGTCTGGGAAGCTAGTGTCCTCAGGTGCTGAGAACTCTGCTGACTCTTCCTTGAGGGTGACTTACAGATCTGCTTCTCAGTCTCAAACATTCTCAGGTGAAACACAGATACTATCTTAGGTTCTTTCTTCTTCTTTTTTTAAAGATTTATCTATCTATCTATCTGTCTGTCTGTCTGTCTGTCTATCTATTATTTATTTATTCTGGTTTTTGGAGACAGGGCTTCTCTTTGTAGACCTGGCTGTCCTGGAACTCACTCTGTAGCCCAGGCTGGCCTCAAATTCACAGAGATCTGCCTGCCTCTGCCTCCTCAGTGCTAGGATTAAAGGCATATGCCAACACCCTCCAGCTGAAATTTATTTTTATTTCATGTGTATGAGTGTTTTGCCTGCCTGTATGTCTATGTACCATGTTCATGCAGTGCCCATGGAGGCCATGAGACAGTGTTGGATCCCATAGAATTAGCGTTACAGAGAGTTGTGAGTCACCATGTGGGTGCTGGGAATTAAATTCTGTCTGCAAGAGAAACAAGTGCCCTTAACTACTGAGCCATCTCTCCAGTCCCTTATTTTTTTAAATTTAATTCATTTTCTTTTTGGTTTTTTTTGGGGGGGGGGCTTTTTGAGACAGGTTTTCTCTTTGTAGTTTTGGTGACTGTCCTGGATCTCACTGTGTAGACCAGGCTGGCCTTGAACTCACAGAGATCCACCTGGCTCTGCCTCCCAAGTGCTGGGATCAAAGGCGTGCACCACTACTGTTTGGTTAAATCATTTTCAGCACAACTGCTTGCCACTGCTTATAGTTTTCACCTTTATGCCAGAAAATTTTCTTACTAGTAAGAAGCCACGGTATCATCAACACATGGTGGCAGGATGCCATCTACACATGATAAAGATCTTCGACACAGAAGTTACTACTTACTGTGGGGAATGATAGGGAATATTTGTGATGGCTGGGGTACTATCACATTCTACATCATAAGGTTACGTTTGTATTTCATATTGTAGTAAAGAATCTTGCATTTACACATTTAAGTAGCTCAGCATGTACACAGTACTAGTGCATGTTTGTTCTAGTTAATCAGGAACCCAGATGGCATACCAGGAGAATGCAAGTCACTGTGACCTTCAGCGCACGTGGTCTACAATCATGCTGCCTGAGGAAATACAGTAACAGGGGAAGGGGCAGGAGACAATAAGGAGAGAAGTGGCAACATGATGAGTCTCAAAGCCAAGGCTGACAACCTGGCCCAAGGGACAAAACTAAACTTTGGAGTGACTGCCTTGTTTTCACTCAGCAAAGTTTGCTGGTGGAGATGAAGTCTAAGGCAGAGTTGTGGGCTGCTAATTCATTGCATTCTCAGATATCTGGAACTCTGAACAGAGAATTGCTTTCCATTTAAATTTATTATATATGTATGGATGTTTTGCCTGTATGTTTTATCTGTGCACAGCATAAATGCCTGGTGTCCCCAGGAGTCAGGAGAGGGCATCTGATTCCCTGGGACTAAAGTTTCAGATGGTTGTGAGCCACAGATTGAGTATTGGAGATCAAGTCCAAGTCCTCTGGAAGAGCAGCAAATGCTATTAACCACTGAGCCGTCTCTCCAGCCTCATAAAACTCACTTTAGCGATTCAGTCCCTGCTTTGCTCAGGGCACTTGTGAAGACAGGCAATATAAACTCTGATATCTCATTTTCATGTAGTCTTCTAAATGTAAGAACTAAACTATAGGCTTTAATACTGGCATTTGGGAGGCAGAGCCAGGCAGATCTCTGTGAGTTCCAGGACAGGCACCAAAACTCCACAGAGAAACCAAGTCTCAAAAAACAAAACAAAACAAACAAACAAAAGAACTAAACTATGTGGGAAACATCTTGTAAAATAATTACTGAAAACAAACAAACAAGCAAACAAAAGGACTACAGAAGCCATCTCTGCTGGATGGGGGAGCTTACACACTTACACGAGGGGCTTTTAGACATCATAACTAGGGCCAGCAAGATGGCAAGGTGCTTGCTGCCTGATGACCTGAGTACAGTCAGTAGAACCCACAAAGTGAAAGGAGGAATGAGATACCTGCAAGTTTCCTTCTGACTTCTACACAGGTGCTGTGGCCTGTGAGTGCGCGCACACACTCGCACACACATGAAGGCGAGCGGACACTTTTGCACACACACTTATGCGCGTGCATGCACACATGAAAGCCCATCTTCAACCCCAGCAATGATTGAGCACCATACTAACTGAACTCAAACTGCTCTCACAATATTTATACATCTCTCTTCCTGTGTTTCTCAAAACCCTTTATATTTAGATATTTTAGAAACTGTCTAAGCGAATCTAGGTAGTGGTGGCCCACAAGGCTTTAATTCCAGCACTCAGGAGGCAGAGGCAGATCTCTGTGAGTTCAAGGCCAGCCTGGTCTAACAAGTGAGCTCCCAGGCAGCCAAGGTCACACAGAGAAACCCTATTTCAGAAAATAAAATAGAACAAAAATTGTCCAAGCTATTTGGAATTTTCCTTGGTGTGTTTCCAAAATGATAAAAATAATGCAGGGCTGATGGGCTGGCTCAGTGGCTAAAGGTGCTTGCTGCACAAACCTGATGACCTGAGTTCAATTCCCAGAGGCTACGTAAAAGTGAAGAGAGAGCTGGGCGGTGGTGGCGCACACCTTTAATCCCGGTACTCGGGAGGCAGAGCCATCGGATCTCTGTGAGTTCGAGGCCAGCCTGGTCTACAGAATGAGATCCAGGAAAGGTGCAAAGCTACACAGAGAAACCCTGTCTTAGAAAACCAAAAAAAAAAAAAAAAAAAAGGGAAGAGAGAGCTAACTTCACATACACTGTAGCATTTGCATCCCCCTATATCATACCTAGCCTCACATATTATATAAATTTATAAATATATATAAAAACATACACAACCACAAATAAATTTAAATAATAGTAATCTTTTTTTTTTTTTTTTTTAAATTTCAAGACAGCGTGTCTCTGTGTAACTGTGGCTGGCCTAAAACTTGCTAGGTAGACAAGGTTGGCCTTGAACTCACAGAGATCCACCTGCCTCTGCCTCCCAAGTGCTGGGACTAAAGGTGTGTGCCTGGGAAATAATAGTAATCTTAATTTTAGAGAAACTACACAGGAAGATGTTGTCTCTCATTAACCATGCTTTTGTTGTAATTACTTGCGTACCTAGGCATCCTGTCCTTAAACCAACTCTCCATGCTTAAGGATAATAAAAAACAGGGCTGAGGAGATGGCTCTGCCGTTAAGAGGCACTTGCTGCTCCTGCAGAATACCCAGCTTCAATTCGCAGCTCCCACATGGCAGGGACTCTGGTGCCCTTTTCTGACCTCCACAGGCACCAGGCACTGATGTGGTGTCCATACATACATGGCAGGCAAAACACCCATACAACATAAAATATAAGTAAATATTTAAAAATATTATTTAAAAAGTCAATACTTGCATAAATAATTCTTTTATTTTCAGCATAACATTCAGTTTTTAAACTGTCAAGTACTTATTTAAATCTTTCAAAAAGAACTCCATTTGGGAGGCTAACTATATTTGAAATACAAATTCTTGGAAACCTAAATAATAAAACATCTTCCTACTAATAAAAGAAGGGAAAAGTAACTGAGTCCCACCTAGGATCACTATGCTCTTATTGCTGTTAAACATGTTAAGATATAGCTGTTTGTGGGTGGTGGTGGCGAATGCCTGTAATCCCAGCATTTGGGAGGCAGAGGCAGGCGGACCTCTGAGTTCCAGGACTGCCAAGGCTACAGCAGAAAAACCCTGTTTCGAATAAAAAAAGGAAAGGGAAGGAAAGGAAAGGAAGGGAGGGAGGGAGGGAGGGAGGAAGGAAGGAAGGAAGGAAAGAAGGAAGGAAGGAAGAAAGAAAGGAAAACAAAGAAAAGATACAGTTGGTCCCAACAGTCCACACCTGAGTCACAACATCTGTGAGGCAGAGGCAGGAGGATCAAGAGTGCACGAGAAAGCTGGCGGTGGTGGCGCACGCCTGTAATCCCAGCACTCGGGAGGCAGAGGCAGGTGGATCTCTTTAAGCTCGAGGCCAGCCAGGGCTACAGAGCTAGTTCTTGGACTGCCAGGGCTATACAGAGAACCCAGCCTCAAAAATAAATACATGAATAAAAATTTAAAAAATGCATGACAAGTCTCTGCAGAGCAAGTCTGAGGCCTGCCTGGATTCCAAAAGATCTTAAAAACTAAAGAGGGGCTGGAGAGATAGGTTAGTGGTTATCAACACTTGTCTGCTCTTTCAGAGGGCCTGGGTTCCAATCCCACAATCCACATGACAACTCACAACCTAACTGTAGCTCCATACATTCAGTCACAGACATACACATAGCCAAAACACCCATATACATAGAATAAAATGAAAATAATGATAAACCAAACAATGAAAAATGGCCAGCAAGATGGCTCAGTGGATTAAGACACAGACTTAAGGGTCTCTTATGTTTGTTAAATATAAAGTAGAATTCGCTGTTTTGTTTTCAATGTAGAGAATTATTAAAAGACTAGATACTACCATTACATAAAAAGTACCACTACTGCTTAATAAATCTGAATAGTATATCCCTACATGACGTATTTTCTACACATTTCTTTCTTTCTTTCTTTTTTTTTTTTTTTTGAGCTGAGGATCGAACCCAGGGACTTGTGCTTGCTAGGCAAGCGCTCTACCACTGAGCTAAATCCCCAACCCTCCACATGTTTCTTTAGTGAAACAGCCTTTTAGATGAAGCATTTGTGCTACATTGAGGAGGACAAATATATATTACATTATATAAACACGCTAATGCACACATGATTGTGCACCCCTGTAATCCTGGCAGATCATTGGGTACAAATATTTCTTCATCTTCAGTCAGCTGACACAGGGATTGAGTGTTGTGGAAACTAACCTATCTCTCCAGCCCCTCTTTAGTTTTTAAGATAAGATCTTTTGGAGTCCAGACAGGCCTCAAACTTGCTCTGCAGATACTTGTCATGCATTTTTAAAATTTTTATTCATGTATTTATTTTTGAGGCTGGGTTCTCTGTATAGCCTTTGGGGTAGGTTGAATGGGACAGGGAGCATTTCCCCAAATTCTCAATACAGAAGAAAAATCCAGTCAATTATTAGACATACAAGTTAGCTTCCTTATCCTTAATAAACGGAGCTCCTAAGCATCCGTGTGTCTGCAGGTGACGGCTGGTCTGAGAAAGCAGAAAGTATTGCAGAAAGGGTCTTTTAACATCACACTGAAAGGGGTTTCGGCCTTGGCTTCGCAATACGTATATGTGCTTGGAACCATTGTCCGCAGTAGCGTGTGTCTTGTCGGTCCACGGAACCCGTGACCCGGATGTACTATTGTCCGCAAACTCCGCCCAGAAGCCGTGCGTATTCACCGGAAAGTATCACTTTTAGCGTGTGTCCCGGAAGCGGAAGGAAGTCCGTGTCTTTTCTCTGTCCCGTACGTTTGTCCCGCGTCGTTCCTGCTGGGCCGGAGCGGTTTGTCGAGGCGGTTCGCAGCGTGTTGAAGAGTGGAACCCTGAGTTCCCGCAGCATCGGCCGCCATGGCGGATGTGACTGCCCGCAGTCTGCAGTACGAGTACAAGGCGGTGCGTGAAGTCTCGGAGGAGGGCTGCGGGCGAGGGAGGCCGTGGATAGCCACAAACACGGAGGGGAATTCAGATCTGGGTGAAGGCTGGATTAAAACACGACGGAATAACTCCAGTGGAGTTTAGGGCGCGTGAGGACGGGCTTTTTTTTTTTCACAGTCTCCTCAGCGCTAATCCCGTCCTTTCTACTCGTTATCCCCAATCTGCTCAGCACTTTACCTACCTAAATGTGAGCTATTGTGGATACTGTTAGGAACGTTGATCATTCACTTTACCAGTCCAATGGGTGTGCATAGCGTTATATGATACTATTTCATCTTAAGGGGATTATTCTTTTATTCCAGTATTTTTCCATCTTCTGGTGTCACTATGGTAGCAGGAATCGAAACTTTACATATTTGATAAAGTGTGATCTTTTCAGAACTCAAATCTTGTGCTCCAAGCTGACCGCTCTCTTATTGACCGGACCCGCCGGGATGAGCCGACAGGAGAGGTTCTGTCCCTGGTTGGGAAGTTGGAGGGAACCCGTATGGGAGATAAGGCTCAACGGACCAAACCACAGATGCAGGAGGAAAGACGGGCCAAGTAGGTACCAAGGGGATGTTATATTTTTCTTCTAATCTAAAGCTCATCTTTAACATTTGAGCAGTAGTTTTGTTGAAGTTCCCTTAGAGGATTAGCGGCGTTTGTACAACACAGTGAAAATCTCTGCAAGGTTTAAAACTTCTTTGGATTTGGGTGCAATGAAGTGAAACAAAATCTGTTGATACCTTTTGTTTATGATTCATAGATAGATGCTAATTTTCTTCAAGCTAATTAGAAAAATATTTGTTTTGTTTTATTTTTAATTGTGTGTGTGTGTGTGTGTGTGTGTGTGTGTTAGTGGTAGTGGTGGTGTAATGTGGACATGCACGCACGTGCCTGTGGAGGCCAGAAGATGGTTTGGGATCCCCTGGAGCCGGAGTTTGAGGCAGTTGTGAATTACCCAGTGTGGGGACTGGGAACTGAGCTCTGGTCCTCTCCAGAAGCAGAAGTTAGCTCCTCACTGCTTGAGGCTTCTCTCCAGGCCCGTCACCAGCTGTTGTCAAGCCCCCCGGTGTGATCCCCGACTCCTTGCTGTGGTTGCCACTGCCCGGTGCCTTGGTTTTGTTCCTCCTCCTCCTTTCACCCTGGTTGATTAATTTCGAAAGTTCCATGTTCTCTAACTGTGTTCTCTTTCTCCTCTCTCTTTCTGTGGAGTCTTAACAGTCCCCAGACCCTGTTTAGTTTGAGTAGTTATAATTGAGAAGAGTTGTTGAAATTTGAGAAGAAACATTGTTCCTTGGCCCTTCACTCAGAATCTGGCTTCTTCTCTAGTCACTTACTAGGAGTCACTAGAAGTAGATTCCCCTGGAGCCTAGCTTCTCTGGCTAGTAAAAGGTTAAAACAATGAAAACGAGTTGAAATACCATTGTATAATTTCCTCCTGAGGATAAAGAAATGCTTTTTCAAGTGATGAAGGTCAAGTAGGAATTACTTACTTTGACTCATGTTCCTGCCTGCACATACATGTTCGATGTACAGAAAGGGTAAACTTGGCTTGGGAAGGGAAAGCTCTCCCATTCAGCATCATATTACGTGTCCATTAGGAGAAGAAAGCGTGATGAGGACCGGCACGACATCAACAAGATGAAAGGTTATACCCTGCTGTCAGAGGGTATTGATGAAATGGTGGGCATCATCTATAAGCCCAAAACTAAAGAGACTCGGGAGACCTATGAGGTGCTGCTCAGCTTCATCCAGGCCGCTCTTGGAGACCAGGTGAGGCTGGAACCAGAAGATGAGATCCGTGTTTGCAAAGTCACAGGGTGGTACCATAAGTATTTTGGTTAAATTATTAGTTACATATATTCTGTGTGTGTGTTACTGCATACATGTAGAAGTCAGGACAACTTTCATAGTTGGTCCTTAACTCTGTGTGGGACTCAGAGATCAAACTTAAATTGTTGGGCTTGGTGGAAAGTACCCTTACCTGTGGAGCCATCTTGCTAGTCCAACCAGAAGACTCTTAATCTGGATTTTCCCAGCAGGGAACAGAGGGCAATATCATTTTTTCAGAAATGGCTAATACTTCCTGAGCACTTATTGTATACAAAATAGAACATTAACTGTGAGTATGTGGTATTAACATTCATTTTCGGGCTGGAGAGATGGCTCAGTGGTTAAGAGCACTGGCTGCTCTTCCAGAGGACCTGAGTTCAATTCCCAGCAACCACATGGTGGCTCACAACCATCTGTAATGAGATATGGTGCCCTCTTCTGGCCTGCAGGGATACATGCAGACAGAATACTGTATACATAATAAATAAGTAAATAAATAAATCTTTAAAAAATTTTTTTGTTGTTGTTTGTTTTGTTTTGTTTTTGTTTTTGTTTTTTTGGAGCTGAGGATTGAGCCCAGGGTCTTGTGTTTGCTAGGCAAGCACTCTACCACTGAGCTAAATCCCCAACCCGTGTTTGTTTTGGTTTCAAGACAGCGTTTCTCTCTGTAGATGACAAGGTTTCTTTCTGTAGCCCAGGCTGGCCTCAAATTCAGAGATCCTCTTGCCTCTGCCTCCTGAGTGCTAGGATTAAAGCTGTGTGCCACCACCGCCCAGCTGTCTTTTTAAATTTTATTTTGTTTGTGTGAGACAAGGTCTCATGTAGCTCAGGCTGACCTCAAACTCAATGTGTATTCAGGAATGACCATGAACTTCTGGTTCTGTTGCTTCTTCCCAGGTGCTAGGATTATAAGCACATGCCACTGTATCTTGTTGATGAATGTGGTCAAAGCCTGGGATACTGCAGATTTTCTTCTTTTTCTTTTTTTCTTGTTCTTTAAGTTGCTTTTTATGTGTTTGACTGTTTTGCCTACATGTATATATGTGCACCATGTGCATCTGGTGCCCCTGGAGGTCAGAAGAAGGCGTCAGATCTCCTGGAACTTGAGTTACAATTTTTTAAGCCGTCATGTGGGTGTTGGGAATTGAACCCAGGTCCCCTGCAAGAGCAACAAGTGCTATTAACTTTTGAGCCGCCTCTCCAGCTTTTGTAGTTTTGAAGATACATGCTTCTTTATTTCCTATATAAAGTCACAAATTTGGTCAGTGCCCTTCTCCATATCATTGTAGTAAATATTGTTTGTATTTTTTTCTTTAGCCTCGTGATATCCTTTGTGGGGCAGCTGATGAAGTTCTGGCTGTCCTGAAGAATGAAAAGCTTCGAGACAAGGAGAGAAGAAGGGAGATTGACCTGCTGCTGGGTCAAACAGATGATACCAGATACCATGTGCTAGTGAACTTGGGCAAAAAGATCACAGACTACGGTGGAGACAAGGAGATCCAGAATATGGGTACCTGAGCCCTTTGTGTCCTGATCATATTTTGTGGTTGTTGGCTTTTCTTAATGAGGCCATCAGCATCATTGTTACAATTTCAGAATAGCATTGTTTTTGTTTGTTTGTTTGTTTTTTGTTTTTTTTGAGCTGAGGATCGAATCCAGGGCCTTGTGCAAGCACTCTACCACTGAGCTAAATCCCCAACCCAATAGCATTGTTTTTTATAACCTATTTTATGTTGCTTGAAGAGAATGGTTAATATGCCAGATGTGTTGGCACAGCCTTATAATCCCAACAAGTCAGCCTGGTTTATATAGCAAGTGTAGGTCTGACAGGGCTCCATAGAAAACCCCAGAGCAAGAGCTAGCGAGCGAGCGAGCGAGCGAGCGAGCGAGAGAGAGAGAGAGAGAGAGAGAGAGAGAGAGAGATATGACTAGCACTAGAATCCCTTGATTCCAGCAGCCATTTCTTGGTTTTGTGAGCCTAAGCATTTAATGGTTGAGCTATCTCTTCAGCCCTGGAAGCCATTTTTTATTCTGAGACTTACTGTGTAGAATGTGGGAGAGAAGGGAGGGTTTAGAAGCTGAAGAAGCAGAGCGGGGTGGAATCCATCCAGGTTGGCAGGTTGGAGAGGCCTGGGTGCTGGTTTTCATGTTTATGTCTGTGTTTCCAGCCTGAGAATAAACAAACTAGGCAGTTGAGGAGATGGGTTCAGGTGTCTGCTAATAACCGCCCTCTTTTGTGACTCCTTTTCTCTCAGATGACAACATTGATGAGACCTACGGTGTGAATGTACAGTTTGAGTCTGATGAGGAGGTGAGTGATGAAATTTTATTCCATCTGTTGTGTGAAGTTACCAAGGTGGTGGGGCCTGTCTCATGTACTGAAATCCCTAGCTTAATAAACTACGAGCTGTAAATTAACCGTGTACAATAAACCAGATAGACCAGAAAACTGGGGCGAAGTTTTCCTCTGGGGCACAACACAGCTGTTGCAGTCATGAGCTCACAACAGCTGCAGTTACTGCTCTGGCCTGTAGTAAGTCTGAGATTGGGGTTGTCTCCATAGGAAGGTGATGAAGATGTGTATGGGGAAGTCCGAGAAGAAGCTTCTGATGATGACATGGAAGGAGATGAGGCTGTTGTGCGCTGCACCCTCTCGGCTAATGTAAGTACAGTCTGTCCTCTGTAAGCCAGCTAATTTCTGGGTGTAGCACTTCCTCCTACTAAAAAACACACTGGGCTATGCTTGTTTTTTTTTTTTTCCTTGTTATTTTTTGGGGGAGGGGACAGTACCAGGGATTGACCCCAGTTTTGGGCATGCTAGACAAGTGCTCCACTACTGACTAATTCTCATCTTTCTCATATTTTGGGTTGTAGAGCCTTTTGTTGTTTTGAGACAGGAACTTGCTCTGCAGCCCAGGCTGGCTTCAAATTTTTGATGTCTTGAGATTATAGGCATGCCATGCCTGTCTTCAGATTTTCTTTTGATGGATATTTGGTTTATATATAATACTGCAAAGACAATAGTATTAGAGTACTTTTGTTTGTTTGTTGTCCTGGGGGGTTGAACTTACTGTCTTGTGCATGGTGAATGCTCTAGCAGTGAGTTACACAGCTCCAGGCTTTAAAGAAACTTAATTTTTTTTCCCTTTTATTTTGAGAAAGGGCCTCATTAAGTTGACCAGGCTGGACTTAACACTTACCCATGCAGGCCTGGAGCCACTAACCTGAGGGGTGTGTGTGTGTGTGTGTGTGTGTGTGTGTGTGTGTGTGTGGTGTTTTCGGAGATAGAACTTGATGGACAGCTCAGACTGATCTGGAATTTGGAACCTCCTGCATCAGCTTCCTCAGTGCTGGATTACAGATGTTCTACCAAGCCCAGTTTGAACCTTAAACATTGAGCATTTTGATTTTCTTAGGATTTTAGTCAGTTGTTATTCTTCCCAAATATGGGGGTTAATGAAATCTTAGTATGGTGTGCACCTGAATTCAGTGTAATAGAGCTGTTTCCTTCTTGAAAGGCCTTGGAAAGTAGCCTGTGGGATGATAGGTAAGGTTGTCACA
Organism: Onychomys torridus; assembly: GCF_903995425.1. Taxonomy (NCBI): domain Eukaryota; kingdom Metazoa; phylum Chordata; class Mammalia; order Rodentia; family Cricetidae; genus Onychomys; species Onychomys torridus. The sequence continues at coordinate 101,518,238 of NC_050446.1, forward strand.
TGATGTTAATGATGAAGAGACCTAGTAAGCCCAGTGCCTGATTTCCTCCTAAGCTCGTAGCCTCCGGAGAACTGATGAGTTCGAAGAAGAAGGATTTACACCCTCGGGATATTGATGCATTCTGGCTGCAGCGACAGCTCAGTCGTTTCTATGATGATGCCATTGTGTCGCAGAAGAAGGCAGATGAGGTGTTGGAGATTTTGAAGGTATGGCCATGATGGTATTTCTGTTCCATGTGTCTTGACAGAAAGGGTCAGCATTTAGAAGAAAGCTAACCTTACCACAATACCACCAATGCAGGGCCACCAGTGCAGGGACAGTGTTGGAAGTAGCAGGTGGCTGTGTTCTTACTGTTGGTGTTACTTGCTCTCTCCAGACAGCAAGTGATGACCGAGAATGTGAGAACCAACTGGTTCTGCTCCTTGGTTTTAACACCTTTGACTTCATTAAAGTGTTGCGGCAGCACAGGATGATGAGTGAGTAGACGGTGCACTCTTCTTGCTTACTGTGTGTGTGTGTGTGTACGTGTGTACACATTCAATTGTTGCTTCTTCGGCTTCAGCATTGAATTACCTCCCCTTTGCTCAGGAGCAAACCTTATTCCATTCTCTCTTCCCCACTTTCTCTCTGTCCCTATCGTGTCCGGCAGTTTTATACTGTACCTTGTTGGCCAGTGCTCAGAGTGAAGCTGAGAAGGAAAGGATCATGGGAAAGATGGAAGCTGACCCAGAGCTTTCCAAGTTCCTCTATCAGCTCCATGAGACTGAGAAGGAAGACCTGATCAGAGTGAGTCCTGGTTTGTTTTCTTTCTCATTCCTTTCAGTGTCTGAGATATTAAACATATCTTTGGTTCCCTGGAGTTTGTCAGGTGCAAAGTAGAATCAGCACATGCATTGTTATGGTTATGGCACTGTCTTCACCTAGCACCATGGGGACCTATTTATTACAGTCCAGGAAAGGAGTATGCTTAGTATAGAACATGAACTTCCATGCCTTAGGAATAGCTTTGGTGGGTGATTGTAGACTGTCTACCTCTGATGTCCTGTTTAGACATTGCACCTTCGTTGTGTTTGCCCCCCCCCCCCCTTTTTTTTTTTTTTTTGCGGTATCTTTGGGTTTGGGAACACACGAGGTAGCACCTGTGAGTGAAACCCAACCCAGAAAGGACTGGAAGGGACGAGAACCCAGGGGAGTGATGATCACTGTTCTTTTCTCTTTCCCTGCTTTAGGAAGAAAGGTCCCGGAGAGAGAGAGTCCGTCAGTCCCGAATGGACACAGATCTAGAGACCATGGATTTAGACCAGGGTGGAGAGGTGAGTGCCAGGCTGTTGCCAGGCTGTGGCCAGGCTGTGGTGGATGGGAAGCTCACCCGGTCAGCCTGTCACTGTTTCCCTGTTCCCAGGCTGTGGTCGATGGGAAGCTAACCCACTCAGCCTGTCATTGTTTCCCCATTCCCAGGCTCTGGCTCCACGTCAGGTTCTGGATTTGGAGGATCTTGTTTTTACACAAGGGAGCCACTTCATGGCCAACAAGCGCTGCCAGCTTCCTGATGGGTCCTTCCGACGCCAGCGGAAGGGCTATGAGGAGGTGCATGTGCCTGCTTTGAAGCCCAAGCCCTTCGGCTCAGAAGAAGTGAGTGAACTGCTTTTCTCAATTCTGGTCCGTCTCCTCTTTTCCAGTTTGGCTTTTAGCCATGGACTAGAAATGTTACCTTGTCTCAAGGATAATTTATTCTGGAGGTGGAAACTGTTCCAGAGTTTTCTCATTCTGAGACAAGGAAATAATAGTGATTTCTTTGGACAGGTTTATAATGGAGAATTATGAACAGTGATTGCCAGGGAATAAAGTTATGGGGAATTACAAAATGATATCATGGTAATCTTACAAGAATGGTAATTTTATAAGAAATCTTACAAAAATGAACAGCCTGCTGGAAGATCCATAGCATAAAGTATGGGGACATTTCTTCCTCTAGCAACTGCTTCCTGTGGAGAAGCTACCAAAGTATGCCCAGGCAGGATTTGAGGGCTTCAAAACACTGAACCGGATCCAGAGTAAACTCTACCGAGCTGCCCTGGAGACAGATGAGAATCTGCTGCTGTGTGCTCCTACTGTAAGCATTGTCTTGCCTGGTTTTCCTGTTCTGAAAAGTTTGAGTGGAAAGTTGAATCTTAATCTTTACACTAGGCTTTATTCTTTGTGTTTTTTGATGTAGGGTCTCACTATGTAGCCCTGGCTATCCCAGTACTCACTATGTAGAACAGGCTGCCCTTAAGCTCACCCTCTGCCTCTTTCTCTGCCTCCCGAGTGCTGGGATTAGGGGCAGCATGCCATGCCTGGCTAGTCTCTATTCTGTTGTGGAAGACATGGGGCGGGCAATCCAGCGGTCAGTTCTCTTTGTTTTGGTGCTAGCCCATGGAAGTCAGGGCAGTAGCCATAAGCAGATGAACAGACCTTGTCCTTGACCTGCCTCTAGGGTGCTGGGAAGACCAATGTGGCCCTGATGTGTATGCTTCGAGAGATAGGGAAACACATTAACATGGATGGCACGATCAATGTGGACGACTTCAAGATCATCTACATAGCTCCGATGCGCTCCTTGGTGCAGGAGATGGTGGGCAGCTTTGGAAAGGTAAGTTGCAGCTTCTTTAGAAGATACTTGCAGAAGATGTCCATGAAATGGGGAGGGGCCTATGTGTCACTGTTTCTTTGGTTAGGGAATCTTCGGGTGTTTTTTTGCCATTTCCAGGTAGAACTTGACCCTAGTAATTTCTGAAGCAAAAATATCTTGGCCTCTCTTACATGGACTCCATCTTTCTTTGATCATCTCCATAGTGGTTTTGGAGTCATTGCATCTTAAAGTAGTTCTGGCACATGGATATATGGTCGATAGCTTGTGGGTTGTTACTTTGGTGGCACTTTCTTATATGTGTCCATGTTCCTGCTTCATGTAGGACTCCTAGAGAGCCTTTGCCTCATCTACCTGAGTGGAACTGCACTTGTTTAAATAATATTTATTCATCTTCCTTATTCACCAGATACTTAACTTCTCCTAGTCCCCAGTCCAGAAGCTGCTGCCAGGCCCTCAAGCACCATCTACCCAACTTTGCACACATTAGTCAAGCCCCTGCCACTGAGCTGCACTTCCAACCCCATCATTTGTCACTGCTGATGATCCTTTCTTCCCCAGCGCCTGGCCACGTATGGCATCACTGTTGCTGAGCTGACTGGAGATCACCAATTGTGCAAGGAAGAAATTAGTGCCACACAGATCATCGTCTGCACCCCTGAGAAGTGGGACATCATCACACGCAAAGGCGGGGAGCGTACCTATACTCAGCTGGTGCGGCTCATTGTCTTGGTGAGTGGGTAGAGTAAAGGGAAGGAAAGACCAACTCTGGTCAAGGAGTGTTTGCTGCTCTCGTTGGTGGGGTGAACCTGGGAGAGCAGGGCCTAAAAATGAGGTGGACTGAAGTCTCCTGCAGTAGCCCACTTTATTCAGAGCATCGGGCAATTTACACTCTGAGTGTTAAGAAAGAGTCACCTGAGTAAGGTGTGCACTCACAAGGACAAGCCATACGTAGCAAAAACACATCTTCCCATAGAGGCACATGACCAATAAGAGTGGAAGCCAACTCACTCCTGCCCACTACACCTGGGGGGAGCAAGAACACATTCCAAGAGCAGTTCTGTGATTCTGAGGAAACTGAGGTCTCCAGACTCTTGTTTCTCACAAGCAACTCAGAATTCTCACACAGCTCCATTATTGGACTGTATTCTGACAGGGGAGGATTTGCTGTGTTTACCAGTTCTATTTCTCAAGGCCTTTCTCTATGCACTTTCCTTCATAAGAGCCATTGAGAGCTTTACTGTTAGTATTAGCCCAGAATCTGCAGGTCCCAGAAGCTTCCCTCCCAGGCAGCGCATGATGTTAGCCGCGTGCCATTTACCTTTTTTCTTCTTTCTCGTGTTTGAGACAGGGTCTCTGTGCAGTCCTAGCTGTAGAATTTGAAATATTTTCAATCAAATGGAAACACAAAAATAGTTTTGTCCTCCCAAGAACATTGAAATGCTTTATAAATAATCCATTGTCACACGAGACAAGTAAGGAGTTGGGTCTTTGCATTCCATTTACATAGAAGCATCCACAGGAAATGGACTTTGAGCCAAGTGTTGATTCTTTTTTTTTTTTTTTTTTTTTTTAAGATTTATTTATTTATTATGTAGATGTAACCATCTTGTTAAATAAGAAACACAGAGCCAATTGCAGAGTTAAAAGCCAAGGGGTCAGAGCAATAGCTGAGAGCTGAAAACATTACCCTTCACTGCTTTGGCTGTCTTTGTAGGCGTTCCCTGGTTAAATGGAACTTTGCAGGAGGAGGCCGAGGGTGGGAGCTGCTCAGGCCTTTGGAATTTGCCCCATGTGAACGCCAGATATTGGTGAAATTATTAAGGCCACTCCACGTAGTTAAAAGGGAGGTTTATTTTGTGGCGTAACTTACAAATGAAGGGATAGGTAGATTGTAGGGTCTGGCAAAAAAGTATGGCGCAGTCTAGCCGTGTTCTCTGGAGAACTCTCCTCTGTCTACCTCCAGTGTCCAGGGTCCGGGCACTAAGAGATCCTTCTCATTTGGATCCTGGGTCTTCAGCGTCCTTTCTCGGCCCCGCCTTGTGGGCGTGACCATTACCAAAGCCTCAATGGGGGTTGGAACTTCCAGGCCAAGACTGGAATGGCTACCCACTACAGTTTACAGTGTTCTTTCTGCACATATCCCTGTAGGCCAGAAGAGGGTGTCAGATCTCATTACAGATGGTTGTGAGCCACCATGTGGTTGCTGGGAATTGAACTCAGGACCTTTGGAAGAGTAAGCAGTGCTCTAACCTCTGAGCCATCTCTCCAGCCCGTTTGTTTTGTTTTGTTTTGAGACAGGGTTTCCTTGTGTAGCTTTGGAGCCTGTCCTGGAACTCATTTTGTAGACGAGGCTGGCCTCAAACTCACAGAGATCCACCTGCTTCTGCCTCCCAAGTGCTGGGATTAAAGGCGTGCACCAGCACTGCCCAGCTGATTCTTTTTTTTTTTTTGCATTTGTTTGTTCTCTGTGATATCGTACTCTGTGTGTGTGTGTGTTGCACGCACATGAATGTAGGTGAGAGTACAACTCGTGAGAGTCAATTCTCTCCTTCTACTGTGTGTGTTCTTGGAGTCAAGCTCAAGCCATCGGAGTTGGCAGGAAAGTACTTTTACTCACTGAGCCATCTCACCGGCCTCTGAGGCTTGATTTATTATGGTGTCTAAGAAAGTAGCTCAGGTTGTGTTTAGAGGGAGTTGGCAAGCTGTGGCATCCAATTTTTGTTTTATTGAACACAGTCATGTAGACTGGTTTATGTATTATTTCTAGCTACTCTTGTCCTGCTTGTTGCTGTGGCAGAATTGAGTATTTGTAACAAGGGTTACGTGGCTCACACGCCTATGGCATTGCATGTGTGGTACCTGATATCCAGCCCTTTTAGAAAAGTTTGTTAACCCTTCTTTAGAGCCTTGCTCCTCCATGCCTCTCCTACAGCAGCCTACACAGCTGCTTCCTAGGAGTGCCGAGTCCCTGGCCTGTCCACACCCGTGCATTCTATTTACATTTCTACAGCATGTCCAGGTCTTCCAGTGCTTACTGTATCTGAGAAGCACTGCCGTTGGTAATGTGAACTTATTGTAAGTGAAGCCTGGTAAAGTTTTTCCTCTTGATGAAGAGACCTTCCCAAAAGTGAATGCTTGATTGATACAACCTGGTCAGAACCATCATATATGTGTAGGGAGATTTATGGTAAAGTGGAGGACTGCCTCTCAAGTGTCTAAGCAGTCAATGCTAATTCCTACTAAAAGCTGTCTTTGTTCTTTAGGACTCTGGCGTGAGGCTCCCTTTTGTGTCTTCACTAGGGTCTCAGACTATATATACTTCTACAACAGACTAGTCTCAAGGGAGGAGGTATAGCTCTGGTACAGTTTGCTGTCTTTCGATTCCTTAGGATGAGATCCATCTTCTACATGATGACAGAGGTCCTGTCTTAGAAGCTTTGGTGGCCAGGGCCATCCGAAACATTGAGATGACCCAAGAAGATGTCCGACTCATTGGTCTCAGCGCTACCCTCCCCAACTATGAAGATGTGGCGACCTTTCTGCGTGTTGACCCTGCTAAGGGCCTCTTCTACTTTGACAACAGGTATAAGAAGAGACTGGAAACTTGTTACCAAGGCGTCTTCCTTTCCTCTTCCCTTCTCTAAGGAGCACACTAAATGAGGTTTAGGGGTCCTGTGTATATTTTAAAAAGCATTATTGCTTTTAGGTCAATGGAAAGTTATTTTTTCCCCATAGTATTCTCTGCTGGAAATCTCATTTCTATAACTCTTGAACTTCTAGCTTCCGCCCAGTGCCTCTGGAACAGACATATGTGGGCATCACAGAGAAAAAAGCTATCAAGCGTTTCCAGATCATGAATGAAATAGTCTATGAGAAAATCATGGAACATGCTGGAAAAAATCAGGTCTGTTGATGCTTCTTGAACCTTTTTTTTTTGTTGTTGTTGTTGTTTTTTTTTTTTTTTTTGGTTTTTCGAGACAGGGTTTCTCTGTAGCTTTGGAGCCTGTCCTGGACTAACTCTGTAGACCAGGCTGGCCTTGAACTCACAGAGATCCTCCTGCCTCTGCCTCCCAAGTGCTGGGATTACAGGCGTGTGCCACCACCACCCGGCCCCTTTTCTGTTTTTGACATAAGCAAAATTGACAAGATAATAGCATGACTTGCCAGTGATCATGAATGACATGAGTTATTACTACAAAAATTGCCTTAAAATATAGACAGGAGCTGGGCGGTGGTGGCGCACGCCTTTAATCCCAGCACTTGGGAGGCAGAGGCAGGTGGATCTCTGTGAGTTTGAGGCCAGCCTGGTCTACAGAGTGAGTTCCAGGACAGGCACCAAAACTACACAGAGAAACCCTGTCTAGAAAAACCACAAAAACAAAACAAAACAAAAAAATAAAAAATAAAGCTGCAAATGAAAATCTAGTGAAAGCAGTCCAGTGAGCTGGCTCTGCAGGTAAAGTGCTTGCCCCTGAGACTGGTGACTTGAGTCTGATCCCCAGAAACCACATGGTGGAAGGTAACTCCTCTGACCTCTATAGGTGTGCTGTGGCATGCATGAATGTTACAGACACAAAATAAATAAATGATTAACAACAACAACAACAAAAAACCCAAACATACTGTGGGGCTTGATGGTGCATGCCTTTTATACCAGCTCTTTGAGTTCAAGGCCAGCCAGGGATATATAGTGAAACCCTGTCTCAGAACACTAATGAAAGCACATTTTGTTTGGAAGTTGAACAGAGCTTAGGAGTGTTAAATAAGGCAAGAGGTGTAAGAGGTTATGCATTTCTTTTTCTAATAAAAAGCAGAGGAGTTTATAGGACAAGACTTCAGGACACTAGATATTAGGAGGAGGTCTATATGCCTTATAATATGGTGCTAGTTTCAAACTTACTCCCTAAATCTTTTTTATAAATAATGTAATTGTTTTGCTATTTTTTCTGTTTCTTTCTTTTTTTTCTTTTCTTTCTTTCTTTCTTTTTTTTTTTTTTTTTTTTTTTGATTTATTTATTGTGTATCAGCATGTTTGCCTGCAGGCCAGAAGAGGGCACCAGATCTCATTACAGATGGTTGTGAGCCACTATGTGGTTGTTGGGAATTGAACTCAGGACCTCTGGAAGAGCAGTCAGTGCTCTTAACCTCTGAGTCATCTCTCTAGCCCTATCTTTTTTTTTTTAATTTATTTGTCTTTTATGTGCATTGCTCTTTTCCCTGCATGTAAGTCTATGTGAGGGTGTCAGATCCCCTGGAACTGGAGTTCCAGACAGTTGCAAGCTGCATGTGGGTGCTGGGAATTGAACTCGGGTCCTCTGGAAGAGCAGCCAGTGCTCTTAACTACTGAGCCCTCTCTCCAGCCCCATAGTTTTACTATTATCTTACAAACACATCTTTATTTGGCTTAGACTTGTTAGGCCTCTGAACATAGTCTTAGTTGAGGTCTGTGAATCGTCATACACTGCCTATTTAAATTTGCTGTTCAAGGCAGAATTCTAGGGTTAGATTAGTTTCTCAGCTGTAAGACTGTGTCACTATCCTTGGTAGATTCCTTTTCCTTGAGTTGTTCTGTTTTGTTCTTTGAGACATTATTTTGCTGTGTATCCTGGGCTAGGCTTGAACTCTCTTAGTAGTCAGACTAGCCTGGCTTAGCCATAACCTACAGTGCAGGAATTATAGGTGGAGTCACTATGCCCAGCTTCCCTTTGGGTAGCGTCAGCCTCGTTAGACTTTTTTTCCAATGCAGCATGAGTTTTTGCCGTCAACTCTGTCTAAATCATGGCTTCCAGTTAGAGTGGAGCAGCCTCTGCTTCCTGCAGCTGGTACCTGGTGCTGTGTGAGCCGCTGCCGAAGGCATATGCCTTAGCTATACCCCACTCTCCCTAGGTGCTGGTGTTTGTCCACTCTCGCAAAGAAACTGGGAAGACAGCCAGGGCGATCCGTGACATGTGCCTGGAGAAGGACACCTTGGGTCTGTTTCTTCGAGAGGGTTCTGCCTCCACTGAAGTCCTTCGTACAGAAGCAGAACAGTGCAAGGTAAAAAGGGGCCACCTGCTTTGCAGGCTTGTGCCTGGTGACTGGGTTCATATTACTGGATAGATTCCTTCGGGACTATATGCACCAAGTTCTACTGTTTCAGATAGGTTAAAAGTAATTGGGGGCTAGGGGGGGTGACTCAGCATATAAAGGTGGTGCCTGTTGCCAAGACTGATGGCCTGAGTTCAATCTCAGGGACTTACATAGTGGAGGGAGAGAACTGACTCCCGTGGGTTTTTCTCTGACCTCCACATACCTGCCACACACAGACATACATACAAACGTAAGTCCATACATTTTTGTAAAAAGTGACTATATGTAGTTATGGGGGCTCCTGTGGAAAGGTTTCTTTGGCCCTGGAGGAGTTCCATAGGGAGGCTGGTCTCACTTTGTGACTTTTTTTCTGATCACAGAACTTGGAGCTGAAGGATCTTTTGCCTTATGGCTTTGCTATTCATCATGCGGGCATGACCAGAGTTGATCGAACACTTGTTGAAGATCTTTTTGCTGACAAACATATTCAGGTGAGGAGGGGTAAAATTTGAAAGAGTAGGCGAGGTAGACTTTAGAGCATCTGAAATGTGAGTAGCTCTGCCCTTAGTGGGATCCTTAGACTTTTTTTTTTAAACATTCATTTATATGTATTTGTGTGTGTGTGTGTGTGTGTGTGTGTGTCTTGCATGAGTTTATGTGCATGCAGGTGCTTTCTGGGGCCAGAAGAGGGCACTAGATCCCCTGGAGCTGGAGTCACATATTGTTGTGAGCAGGATTGGTTTCTGGGACCTGAAGCCCAGTCCTCCGCAAGAGTAGTGCATGCTCCAACCACTGAGCCACTCTCTATCCCTAGACTTTTTGATATCTGGACCAGCTAGCCCAGGCTGGAAGGTTGTGGTAGTTATGCTGTCTCTCCCAACATTTCATATACTGTATGAGGGATGATGGATGCTTTATAGAACTCTACAATAATTCCTGGGGTCAGGACCACATTCTTTCCCTCTTCCAGGATCGTGGATTTCCAGTGTCTTGTAATTAAGTTGATTAATACAAGTCTAAGTTTCTGACCTTTAAGTGTCTCTGGAACCTTGGTATATTCTTTTCTTTCTTTCTTTTTTTTTTTGACTTTTTCAAGACAAGGTTTCTCTGTGTAGATTTGGTGCCTGTCCTGGATCTCACTCTGTAGACCAGGCTGGCCATGAACTCACAGAGATCCACCTGCCTCTGCCTCCTGAGTGCTGGGATTAAAGGTGTGCGCCACCCCCACCCGGCGCTAATTCTTAAATATAGAAGGGACTAAAGCAACTCTTTTTTGCTCCAGTGTCACGTTGAGCACTGAGAGATACATCCACTCCTACCTCCAGTTAAGTTCAGAAGCGAGACAGGCCAGGGATGTGGCCCTGCTGAGGTAGTATGTTTCCCTCATTGCCCTCCTTTGCCTCTCTAGGTTTTAGTTTCCACAGCAACTCTGGCTTGGGGTGTCAATCTCCCTGCACATACAGTCATCATCAAAGGCACTCAGGTGTACAGTCCAGAGAAGGGGCGTTGGACAGAGCTGGGAGCACTGGATATTCTGCAGGTACAGAGCCTCTGAGGTGATTCCCAACGGGATGAGCATCCTGTGCCTGGAGCACAAGGGTGTTGGGAAGATGGCAGATCAAGGCCAAGTTCTAAAGTGTTTAGACTCTCATCAAAAGCTCTGCTGTGACATTTTCTTTCATTGCTTCTGACTTAGATGCTGGGCCGTGCTGGACGACCTCAGTATGACACCAAGGGTGAAGGTATACTCATCACGTCTCATGGAGAGCTACAGTACTACCTCTCTCTCCTCAACCAGCAACTGCCTATTGAGAGCCAGATGGTATCAAAGCTGCCTGACATGCTCAATGCGGAAATTGTGCTGGGGAATGTCCAGAATGCAAAGGTAGGCAGGCTTTGAGTTGGAGCTCTATGCTTTTCCTCTGTGCCTCAAGAGACTTGGAATGTGTGCCTCCTGTGAGGATGTGGGGGCCAGCAGCAGTGTTCCAAGCTCTGCACCACACCTCATGCAGGGAAACTTCCTGGGCTCATGATAGATAGTTCCTTTAGGTTTAAGATACTTGAAAAAAGGCACCCTGAAGACACTGTGAACTGTGTCCTTGTGCTTGAGAATTAATGTTCAGGCTATTTGTGGGGCTTTTCTTTGGAAATTAGCAGCTCTTCATGCTAAACACCATGATATCATCTTGCAGGATGCGGTGAACTGGCTGGGCTACGCCTACCTGTACATCCGAATGCTCCGGTCCCCGACCCTCTATGGCATCTCTCATGATGACCTTAAAGGAGATCCCTTGCTGGACCAGCGCCGACTAGATCTTGTTCACACTGCTGCTTTGATGCTGGACAAGAACAATCTGGTCAAATACGACAAGAAAACAGGCAACTTTCAGGTGATTAGCATGTGGTTTTTTGAGAACATTTTAGCAAAAATTGAGGCATCTATGTAATGCCTATCTAATTACTTGTTGTCCTGATTGGGGATTAGATTGTGCTCTTTGAACTATGAATTTAACTTTCAAATTTTTACTTACTTTTTTTTTTGGAGCTGAGGATTGAACCCAGGGCCTTGCGCTTGCTAGGCAAGCGCTCTACCACTGAGCTAAATCCCCAACCCTCTACTTACTTTTAAAATTTTACTATTTATTTATGTGCGTGAGTGTTTTGCCTGCATGTTTGTGTGTGTACCTCAGCTGTGCCTGGTCCTCACAGAGGCCAGAAGAGGGCATTGGCTGCTCTGGGACTGGAGATGATTGTGAGCCACTGTGTGGGTACTGGAAATTGAACCAGATGGAAGAGCAGCCATCCCTCACTAAACCATCTCTCCAGCCCTTAGATTTGAAAAATGGTAGATAGTTCTTCAAGGTTGAGTTGAGGTAGGTCATTCGGCCTTGGTTTATGTGAGCGTCAGCTCTCCATAGGTCAGTTTCTTGTGCCATCTTTCTTCTTGTGCCCGAGTCACTTGTGTTGGGTGGGCAGCTGTACCACAAGGAGTCCATCCACTTGTCATCTTAAGACAGTCACTTGATGCTACAAGTTGGGGGCTGATCACTGGTCAGCCTTGTACTGAGTCTATCTTCTTTCTAGGTGACAGAACTTGGCCGGATAGCTAGTCACTACTATATTACCAATGACACTGTGCAGACCTACAACCAGCTGCTGAAGCCTACTCTGAGTGAGATTGAGCTTTTCCGAGTATTCTCCTTGTCCTCAGAGTTCAAGAACATCACTGTGAGAGAGGTGAGCCTATGAGCGTGCCAGGACAGGAGTTAGGACCCCCTGCCAGGCTGCTGGATGACTTCTTTCCTTGACTCTTGTCCTGTGGATTTTCTATGGTCTGTCTTTCCTTGTGGCAGGAGGAGAAGCTGGAGCTGCAGAAGTTGCTGGAGAGGGTGCCCATCCCTGTAAAGGAGAGCATTGAAGAACCCAGTGCTAAGGTAAGCGCGTCTTCACTTTCAGACATGAATGTTCAGTTTCCAAAGGATGGACTTTGAACTTGGTTTCATACGTGGTAATTCATGTATGAAGTACATGCACAATTCTCTCTACACTTTGGAGGGTGTTAGGGGTGACCTATCATGTGCTGTACTACTGGCTGTGTCCCCATTCCCCAGTTTCCTACTCTGCTGCCTTCCCACATATGCCTTATATGGAATAATAATGATTTAACATGGAACTCAAGAACTATGGAAGTCCTGTTTGGCACATGTACCAGCGCAGAAATGCAAATCCTTTCTCGGATTGTCAGTGACGGGCCTTTGCTAGCTGTCCTTGCTTCTTTGCAGATCAACGTGCTTCTCCAAGCCTTCATCTCACAGCTGAAGCTGGAAGGCTTTGCACTGATGGCTGACATGGTGTACGTGACACAGGTGAGGGCAGGATGCACTGAGCGATGAGCTATGGGCCTTGAAGAAAGGCCTTTCTGCTTGTTCCAGCCGGCCAGCTGCTTGCTGCCATTTGACTTGGCTGATCTTGAGCGTATGGCAAGGACAGGCCTTACAAAGTGCTAAGAAGTTCTGTAGGTGCTTGTAGAGAGAGATCCACTGGGCATGTCACCTTCTCCAAGGAAAATGGCTCCCCATTGTAGCTGTGGTGTTCAGAAAAAAATGACAAAATATTTTATTATCTTAACCTGAAAGGGTAGGAGACAGAAACTTTTGCTTTTGAATTGGTTTGAGTGATTGCATCAGATCTTGTGATCATCAAGCCATAGTAGACAGGCCACAGAGGTTTCACAATGGAAATACTTGTCTTTCCTCAGTCTGCTGGCCGGTTGATGCGTGCAATCTTCGAAATTGTCCTGAACCGAGGTTGGGCACAGCTTACAGATAAGACCCTGAATCTCTGCAAGATGATCGACAAACGCATGTAAGGGCTCAGAGAGCCAGAGGCTGTTTCCTGGGAGTTTGGGCCTCAGTGCATTTGTTGTCCAGTCCTGGTGGCTGAGATGTGGCATGGACCTGGGTGAAAGTTGAGAAGTGGCAATGCCCTGTAGAATATTGGGCTGGGGAGATGGGGGAAAACAGCCAGGATTGGCTGTCTGGTCTGTCTCCTGGCAGTTTCTGACATCTTTCTATAATGAACGGGTCTGTGTGGTGATTCTAAAATGTTGGAAGCTGATGAAGGCGGTCTGTCCACAGCCCTAGAGAAAGAGTGAACTAGCTGTGTCTCCTTTCTGGATAGGTGGCAGTCCATGTGTCCTCTTCGCCAGTTCCGCAAACTTCCCGAGGAAGTAGTGAAGAAAATTGAGAAGAAAAACTTCCCCTTTGAGCGGCTCTATGACTTGAATCATAATGAGATCGGTGTGTAAAGTTCTTGTCCTGTCTTGTAGCCCAGGCATCTTTCTCTGTCAGCCTCCTACTCCCCGGGTCCTAGACCCTGCACACTGGTACCCTGGGCTTACATCCTACTATTCCTACTATTGTACAAGCTCCCTCTTCAACTCAGGACTTTGAACCATTAGTACCGCACTGAAGCTAAAGCGGGGAACCTGTGTGCTGGTGTGGAATCCGCTGCTTTTCCACAGTTACGCTGCAGCTCTGTTTGCAGAGTTGCTAGACTGGCCAGACAGCAGCCCCAATGGCTTTACTTCCTCTAGGGGAGCTTATCCGAATGCCAAAGATGGGGAAGACCATCCACAAGTATGTCCATCTTTTCCCCAAGTTGGAGTTGTCCGTGCACCTGCAGCCTATTACACGCTCCACCCTGAAAGTAGAGCTGACTATCACACCAGATTTCCAGTGGGATGAAAAGGCAAGGTTTTGTTGGCTAGGGAGGGGGAGGGGGAGTTGCTGAGTCCCTCATTGGCTCATTCTGATTTCACTGGTGCTTGGGTTGGCAGGTCCATGGATCATCAGAGGCATTTTGGATTCTAGTGGAGGATGTGGACAGTGAGGTGATTCTGCACCATGAATATTTTCTGCTGAAGGCCAAATATGCCCAGGATGAGCACCTCATCACATTCTTCGTCCCAGTCTTCGAACCACTGCCCCCTCAGTACTTCATCCGAGTGGTGTCTGACCGCTGGCTCTGTGAGTGTCTCCTGAGTCCCCTAGGAACATGCCCTCTGAAGACAGTAGTGGACTTCTTGCCTCTATTGAGAGAGTGATACAGACACAGCCTAAGGTCTCTAGTGTTCATGGATAGCGCTGTGGAGGTCTGCTGGAGGATGCTTCCTAACCTTCCATGTCTTCCTTCCCTGACAGCTTGTGAGACCCAGCTGCCCGTCTCTTTCCGGCACCTGATCCTTCCAGAGAAGTACCCACCTCCAACTGAACTGTTGGACCTGCAGCCATTGCCTGTATCTGCTCTAAGAAACAGTGCTTTTGAGAGCCTTTACCAAGATAAATTTCCTTTCTTCAATCCCATCCAGACTCAAGGTAGGTGTTTGAGTCTCAGATATTTGGTTCCCATGCATGCCCCTTTTTTCCCCCTCTCCTTTTCTCTGCCCCCATCCCCAAGACAAGGTTTCTCTGTATAACATCCCTGGCTGTCCTGGAGCTCACTCTGTAGACCAGTCCACTGGCCTTGAACTCACAAGAGATCAGCCTGCCTCTGCCTCTGGAGTGCTGGTTTTAAAGGTGTGCACTACCACAATTCAGACCATGCACACCTTTTATGGTTGCCTAGTGATAAATGTCTTGTGCAGTTGGCAGAGAACCAGGCACTTAGTGGGCCTGGACCTTATCAAGCTGTGGCCTGCCAGAATATTTTTCTTCATACAAGTCATTGTTGACTTTTAGACTTGCTTTGCTGCTCTGCATCTCTCCCTAAGGAGGGTCAAGAGAGAGAGAGTAAGGTCTTTCCATGGTGTGTTGGTGCTGTTCCTGATGCTCCAGTGTTGAGCCAGCATGTGGCACTGATTGAGACCTCACTTAATCATTAAAAATAATGACTTGTTCACAGAGCAGGCACTGTATTCTAAGGACTTGGCTGAGCACAGGACCAGCGTTTTCTTTCCTCCTCCACCAGTCCTTTGAAAGGGTTACTATTTAGTGCATTTCATGATGAGGGAACCGAGGCATAGGAAGGAGCTCTAATTAAACGAACCAGTAAATAGGTGAGCTTGGGTCTTTAACCCAGTCTTGATCCCAGGGCCTGGGCTGGATTTCTTTTGCTTGTTTTTTCTTGCCACAAAATCTCCAGATCTGAACCTGATCTTGGATTTTTTCCTTCCCTGCTTTGCAGGAGAAGGTATGGTGAGACACAGCTAGACGGGCCAGTGTTCCAGGCTTCTCTTTGTACTGCAGCTGATTGACTGTGTCTCATGGTGTTCATAATCTTGATGAATGATCTGTACCCAACCCCCCCACCCACCCCGTGTTCACTCTGCATCTTTTGGTTTCCAGTTTTTAACACCGTGTACAACAGTGATGATAACGTGTTTGTGGGGGCCCCCACGGGCAGCGGGAAGACCATCTGTGCAGAGTTTGCCATCCTGCGGATGCTGCTGCAGAATTCTGAGGGGCGCTGTGTCTACATTACCCCCATGGAGGCTCTGGCAGAGCAGGTGTGTAATGTGCTGTGGAACTGAATTTCCCAGAAGCCGTTCCATCTGTGATTCCAGGTGCTGGTTTTGGCATCTGACAATTGCATATCATTTCTTAAAGAAAAGCTGCCCTGTCAACTTAAAAGCTGTTGTGGACCATACAGAATCATGAGTAGAGTATGGTGATACATGATTGTCATCCCAGCTGCTTAGGAGGCTGAGGCAAGAGGTTCACTTGAACCCACAAGTTTGAGGTCAGCCTGGGCCCCCATCTCAAAACAGAAAAAGTAGTATAAGGTATCTGGCTTCTCAGTTCTCCTCCTAGCAACCGAGAGATGTAGGCATGACTTCCTGTTCTTATGTCTCCCTCCCCTGCCTGCCAGGTGTACATGGACTGGTATGAGAAGTTTCAGGACAGGCTCAACAAGAAGGTGGTGCTGCTGACGGGGGAGACTAGCACAGACTTGAAGCTTCTGGGCAAAGGCAACATCATCATCAGTACCCCTGAGAAGTGGGACATCCTTTCCCGGAGGTGGAAGCAGCGCAAGAATGTCCAGAACATTAACCTCTTTGTGGTGGATGAGGTCCACCTCATTGGGGGCGAGAACGGGGTATGCTTGACTTTGCAGCAGAGAGGAGGGTGGGGGACCCACGCAGTGACTTTACATTGGGCCTGGAGCCAGGGACTAGGGTCATCACAAAGATTTCTGCCTATTGCCTTATTCCAGAAGGGTAACCTGAGATTTGTTGGATAGAATTCTTAAAGAACAACAAGGTGAAGCTTGTCTCTTGGGGTAGGGGAACCACAGACAGGAGAGCCTATAATTGGGACTGGCTGGTGGTTCACAAAGGGAAGCTCAGGCAGAAGATGGGGAGCCTGGGCCTGGAATGACTCTTTCCCTTTCTCCCAGCCTGTCTTGGAAGTGATCTGCTCCCGGATGCGCTACATCTCCTCCCAGATTGAGCGGCCTATTCGCATTGTGGCACTTAGCTCTTCACTCTCCAATGCCAAGGATGTGGCTCACTGGCTGGGCTGCAGTGCCACCTCCACCTTCAACTTCCACCCTAATGTGCGCCCTGTACCTTTGGAACTGCACATCCAGGTAGGACCCCGTCTCTACTCCTCCATGGCCTCAGGGATCCCTCGTTCCTCAGGTCCAGTGACCTCAGTGTCTTTTCTTCTCCCTTTGTTTTCAGGGCTTCAACATCAGCCATACCCAGACTCGCCTACTGTCTATGGCCAAGCCAGTGTACCATGCTATCACCAAACACTCACCCAAGAAGCCTGTCATTGTTTTTGTCCCATCTCGCAAGCAGACCCGTCTCACTGCGATAGACATCCTCACTACCTGTGCAGCAGACATCCAGCGGCAGAGGTGGGGTGTGCTCTAATTTCTGGGGTGGGTGGGTGCGTGAGGATCATATTTAGTGAAGCTGCCCCCTGCTCTGGGTGAGGCAGGGATGAGGCTGGGCCCACCACATACTGAAATGCCTCTGACCTGTGCTTGTTCTTGTTCTGCCCAGGTTCTTGCACTGTACTGAGAAGGATCTGATCCCTTACCTGGAGAAGTTAAGTGACAGCACGCTCAAGGAAACACTGTTAAATGGGGTGGGCTACCTACATGAAGGGCTGAGCCCCATGGAGAGGCGCCTGGTAGAGCAGCTCTTCAGCTCAGGTGAGAAAACCTCATGACAACCAAGCTGTCCCAGTTGTATGTATTAAACTTTAGGATGTGGGTGACATTTCTCCATTGAATAGTATTCATTTCACAGCGCTAGCAGACTACTGGAGTCTTACCTCATTAGATTCCTCTTAAACACTTAGGATGTAGTTGAGAGACATACCCCTCCTTGCAAGATTAGAAAGCAGGCAGGCACATAAGCTGGTCCCATTTCAGAACCTGGTTTTCTGGAGTTCGGGGCCACTGCCCAGTAGACCTTGGTTCTGTGTTTGTACAAGACTGGTACAGTTAGAATTCATGAAATAGCTGTGGATTTGTGATTCTTCTCTGGTTGGTTGCCTCTCATCTGCTGCCCTTTGTTGACCTGTGGCATTTCATGCCTTGTTCACTATTCTGGCGCTCTGTGGCAGAGCCTTGGTGTAGCTGATCCCGCCAGTCTCTCACTCTTTGAATCTGCCTGGTTTGGGTGTGCTCAGAGTAAGTTTGGTTTTGCTCTCTTGGGCTGACCTACCATGGCTGGGTTGGTGTTAGCTTTCACCATCAAAAGCTGATCCACCAGGCAGTGTGGGTCTTGCTTTCCTTGGGTTTGAGTTCTCTAGAATTGCCTTGTTTCTTCTAGGATAGTCAATAGTGTGGTGCTGCCTTTCCCCGCACTTCATTAGTGTCAGACCTTGTTCCTAGACAGCCTCAGTCTGAGCTTTGAGATGGAGCACAAGGTTGACCACTGCCTGCCATTGAGGCAGATAGTTTCTGGAAGCCCTGTCCTCAGTCTTCCTCTCTCTTCCCCCTTCTTAGGGGCTATCCAGGTGGTGGTGGCCTCTCGAAGTCTCTGCTGGGGTATGAATGTTGCTGCTCATCTAGTGATCATCATGGATACGCAGTACTACAATGGCAAGATCCATGCGTGAGTATAGTTGACATTAACAGATCTCCCTCCTAAAACCAGTGTAAATCTACAACACAGTATAGGGAACTAAACATAGTCTAGAGTCCCTGTACATGAGGGTTAGTGTTTTGGTCCCAGGAGGTAGACTTCTTTTTAGTCATTGTACCTCTATCTCAGCAGTTTGGAGAGAAGACCTTACAGATGGAGGAAACGGGGATTGTTAACCTACTTCCCACAAGGTCATACCTTTGTCAGTTCAGTGTTTCTCACAGCCTGAATAATTTAACTTTTTTTTTTTTTTAAATGCATATTACTTTTAAATTAAATTAGTTTTTTGAGTTTAAAATGTCTGAATCTGGTTCTTGCTTTGGGTTTTAGATTACTTTTTAATCTGAAACACACAGCCCTTAAACTTGACTTTAAGTTTGGTCCTTTAATAGTATATTATTTTGCTTCTGGCCTTAGATAGGTTTATGGCTTTGGTTCAAGTTCATTGAGTAACACATTCATGACTCTTTCACTTAGAAACTAAAACAATGTGTAGGTAAGCACACAGGTTCAGGACCAGTTTTGCTGTAGTTTGACCTGTCTCCCTGCCTTCATCTTCTGTCCCTGTGGCTGAAGACAGGCAGCCTCCTGACATGTTTCCTCATTTCTCTCTTCTGACACCAGCTATGTGGACTACCCCATCTATGATGTGCTTCAGATGGTGGGCCATGCCAACCGCCCCCTGCAGGATGACGAGGGGCGCTGTGTCATCATGTGTCAAGGCTCCAAAAAGGTCAGCTAGGAGACTTTGAGCCTTTGAACAGATTCTTGAATCTTTTCTTAAATGTCTTTAATGAACTTTTCAGTCCTTTCTGTCAGTTGCTTTTGTAACAAGCTGGAGCCAACACAGAATTTTGTTCTTTGTTTTTGCTCCTGCTGGTAATTTCATGTCTTCCCACCGATTAGTTGCCTTTCTTCATGCATTGCTTACTGCTCCAACTATGTGGCTTGGCATGTCCCACTCCTGCTTTGTATTATATGATACTGTTTTCTAAGTGTTTCTTCTATTTGGCTATTTCATATATATCTCACACAGGCCATTCATTCCCTGTTGGGTTGCCCTTAACTCTTTATTATCATGTTGTCATTGATTCTTTTTGAATGTCCCTCTCCCCCAATCCACAGGATTTTTTCAAAAAGTTTTTATATGAGCCATTGCCAGTAGAGTCCCACCTGGACCACTGTATGCATGACCACTTCAATGCTGAGATAGTCACCAAGACCATTGAGAACAAGCAGGATGCTGTGGACTACCTCACCTGGACCTTTTTGTATCGCCGAATGACACAGAACCCCAATTACTACAACCTTCAGGGTCAGTGAACTAAAGAGCACACACTGCCCTTGGAGGTTTTCACAGCTCTTGCTAGGCAGTAGTGCCCTGAGACTTCCCTCTTACATCTCCACAGGCATATCTCATCGCCACTTGTCTGACCACTTGTCAGAGCTGGTGGAGCAGACCCTCAGTGACCTGGAGCAGTCCAAGTGCATCAGCATTGAGGATGAGATGGATGTGGCCCCTCTGAACCTGGGCATGATCGCTGCCTACTATTACATAAACTACACCACCATTGGTGAGGACCAGTGGTGCATGGGCTTCTGGAGTCTGTTGAGATGAGATGTGATAGCCAGTATTTGTCAGAGAGATGATGCTGCAAGAAAGCAGTGCCGCCAGGCAGTTACTCTTTGTTTTTGGTTTTTCGAGACAGGGTTTCTCTGTGTAGCTTTGCGCCTTTCCTGGAACTTGCTTTGGAGACCAGGCTGGCCTCAAACTCAGAGATCCACCTTTCTCTGCCTCCCAAGTTGATTCTTGTTACTCTCTTCCTCCCCCCACCCCTCATTGACTCTTCCCACATTCTTTCTTTTCTTTCAGAGCTCTTCAGCATGTCTCTCAATGCTAAAACCAAAGTTCGAGGACTTATTGAAATTATTTCCAATGCGGCAGAGTATGAGAACATTCCCATCAGGCATCATGAAGACAACCTGCTACGCCAGGTGAGGGCACCTGCTTTAGAAGACCATTCAGGAGTAAAACTTTGGCTCATGTACCAAAGCACATGGCTTTCTGTCACAAATACCCTCATACATTTCTCTTACCTCTCTCAACCTCATACATCCTTCCACATTTACCTATAATTCTCCATCCTTCCCTCTAGAGTCAGGCTGGGCCACATGGTGTGTTTGGTCCTCTGTTTATCACTAGCTTTTTTTCTTTCCCATTCTAGTTGGCTCAGAAGGTTCCCCACAAGCTGAATAACCCCAAGTTCAATGATCCACATGTGAAGACCAACCTGCTACTGCAGGCTCACCTGTCCCGCATGCAGCTGAGTGCCGAACTGCAGTCAGACACGGAGGAAATCCTTAGTAAGGTAATGTGGGTGGGGTTTGGAGGTTCACTGGCCAGTGAGGGCCTCAGAAGACTGGCTTCCCAGCCCACCTGCTCTTACATTCCCTCTCCATGCAGGCAATCCGGCTCATTCAGGCCTGTGTGGATGTACTCTCTAGCAATGGGTGGCTCAGCCCTGCTCTGGCAGCCATGGAACTGGCTCAGATGGTCACCCAAGCCATGTGGTCTAAGGACTCCTATCTGAAGCAGCTGCCACACTTCACCTCAGAGCATATCAAACGTTGCACAGATAAGGTGAGCTAAGACCTGGAGTGTTGGGTGATGAGCTTGAGAACAGAAAGTCCTGATCTGCAGGTAGATTGTGGGAGGCAAGCATTAGCAGGGAAACTGGTTCCTTTGAAGGAATTCCATCTGAATCGAGATGCTGAGAGGGGCCAGAAGTGGTCTGAATTCTTTCTAAAGCTGTTTTTAGATGACTTGGCAGTGAGGGAGCAGTTCTTTAGAGCCAGTGGTACTTGCTTGTGGCACGTGTTCTCTGCTCCCCTGACCTCTGCATACCCACTATAGGGAGTGGAGAGTGTTTTTGACATCATGGAGATGGAGGATGAAGAACGGAACGCATTGCTTCAGTTGACTGACAGCCAGATCGCAGATGTGGCCCGCTTTTGTAACCGCTACCCGAATATTGAACTGTCCTACGAAGTGGTGGATAAAGACAGCATCCGCAGGTGAGACGGGAAGTGCCAGGAGTCCTGCCCTGGGGTCTCTGCCCACAACCACAGTGCTCATATATTGTTTTGCTTTCACCAGTGGTGGGCCAGTTGTGGTGCTCGTGCAACTGGAGCGAGAGGAGGAAGTCACAGGCCCTGTTATTGCACCTCTCTTCCCACAGGTATGTCCCAGCAGCTGGCTTTGCCACAAGTCCATTTGAGGCCTTGTTCACCGGCTGGGTCTTAGGAACAGGATACATTTCGCACCAGGGGAGAGTAGTCTGGGGGTAATGAACTCACAAGGCTGAGTATTAATCTCAGAACCATGGATTATTTTTCTTTTTTGTTTTTAAACAATTTAGGTGGCTGGTCATTGTTAAAAAACATCAGGCAGTGTTAATATCTGACTCTTAAGATTACATTTTTTTCTACAAATGGCTCCAGAACACTTGGACTTTTCTACTTGGTCTTCCAGTTACATTTCACTCAGGTTCTAGTTGCATATTTGTTTTTAAATCAACAGGAAGGAAGTCTCATCTTTATGTGGGAGAATTGAAGGTTGGGTGCAGATGCTAGATAAACTTCATGTACTTCTATAGACAAATTATTACGTTTCTAAGGAAAGTGCCACTGGGGCATATGGGTTCTACTGTGGCCAACAGAGAGAGCTTCTCCAGAGAGAGGATGTCAGGAGAGGTCCCATGGGCTTGCTTTGTATTCTCTCTGATGCAGGTTCATCTCCACATTAAGATTTTTCAGTTAGCTTGCCTTACACCTAAGTTTCTTAAGAACTTGAAGTTTGTATGCCTCAGGGCTAAGTCTCTAATAATGCAGTTTAGATTCAGTGACAAGTGTTAAATAAAAAAGGTGCCTTAGGTAATGGCAATGAGGTAGAACTGAAAAGTTAGTCTAGCTACTTATTTGAAGAGTAAGTCCTTTGGGGATATGTTTAGACTGCTTAAAAACTCTTAAGTCTATCAAGTTGTGTTTCAGGAAGCAACTGTGGAGAGCTTTAATCTGAGTTTTGTTACTCTATTTCTTAACCATTCTCACAGTTGATTGTAGTCATCAAGTTTTCTATGCTCAGGTTCTTGGTTTTGATCCCTGTAGAAACGTGAAGAGGGCTGGTGGGTTGTGATTGGAGATGCCAAGTCCAACAGCCTCATCTCCATCAAGAGGCTGACCCTGCAGCAGAAAGCCAAGGTGAGTGTGTACATTCAGTCCTGCATCTATCCCTGGGGTTGGACAGGTGGGTTGCCTCCTCCCCAGTCCCCACTAACGTGATTTCTGCCTGTTCTTTAGGTGAAGCTAGACTTTGTGGCCCCAGCCACAGGTGGCCACAACTATACCCTGTACTTCATGAGTGATGCTTACATGGGATGTGACCAGGAGTATAAATTCAGTGTGGATGTGAAAGAAGCTGAGACAGACAGTGATTCAGATTGAGTCTGAAGCATTCTCTCGTGTGTGGGGACATTGAACTTGGAAACAGGAACGTGGACAGTTCAGAGGGAACTGGTTTTGGAGATGTTTGTTAGCCTGAGGTCTGGCCATTCAGGTTGCTGCTGTTCCCAGTTACTTTCCTACTCTGGACCAAGCAGTTCAAGCTCTGGGCCCAGTATTTCCAAGTGTCATGTCAAGCATAAACTGTGTACAGTAGTAGTTGGAGGCATTTTTTTTTTTTTTTTTTTTTTTAGTTCCTTGAGTCACACATTCTAATAAATAATTTGGAGAAACTATATGTCCTAAATTTTCTTCAACCAAAGATCCTGGCCAGAAAAACTGTCATTTTAGCACTGAATCTTCCTATCAAGTATGTGGAGGACAAACTTGCCCTCTACTGAAGGACAAAACAATGTCAGACAGCTAACTCTTCGGTCATGCAAATGACCTCAGCCTCCTTTATAGATGTTGCCAAGTTAGTGCATAGCAGTAGGAGCTGACTCCATCGTGGCCAACCAGGTAGGGCTTCTCATGATCTGTGTTCTGAAGTTCTTCCCTCCATGGTTAAGATGCACTAGGTAGAGCCAGGTGGTGGTGGCGGCACACACCTTTAATCCCAGCCCTTGGGAGACAGAGGCAGGCAGACTTCTGGAAGTTTGAGGCCAGTCTGGTCTACAGAGCTAATTCCAGGAAAGCCAAGGCTACCCAGAGAAACTCTGTCTCAAAAAAATAAAACAAAAGATGCATAAGGTAGATATGACTCTAGTCTCCTTAAAATGTCCTCTTACCACAATCTCACACCTACAACTTCAAATGTTTGCTTTCTGTTCTTCGTGAATAAACATGAATCACTGTGATTGATTTCCTGGGCCAGCAGTTTTCAAATGATGGTTTCAAGGCCCCTTACCCCTTCAGAAAACTAAGAGCAGAGCCTTAAAAGCTTTTATTATCTAGGTTATATTCATTGATACTTGCTATACTAAAAATTAAGGCAGTCCATTTCAAAATAACCTCATTAACATATTTTAGGAAAAATAAATTCTTGAAGAATAGCATGGTATAGTGTTGCAATCATTTTACATCCTTTACATAGAAGCCAGTTAGGATCTTTAACCACTTCTATGCTCATCTATTGTGTGCTTGAACTGAAGCATGTCAACTTCAGAGAAAAGTTTTCAAATAACTGGCTCTCCATTGCTACTATGCAAAAACTGTATGTGAAAGTTTCCTAGAGGCAATGTAGGGTCTAAGCTGCATCCATGCATCTTATACTTTTAAACCTACTACCCCATCTTAAGAGTCACTATCTGAATATAACATTTTCCAAATGACCAATGTAACATCAGTACATGGGTCATTTGGAGAATGACCCATGAAATTCCACAAATCTCAAGATAACCACACAGTTCACTACTCACTTGCTAATTTCATTACCACTAAAGTTTGTTACAAGTTTTCAGAAATCCTGTCTCTTAAACATTTACCATTAGCAGTGAACACTTAGTGAAAGGTTCAATGTATTCATTTTTCAGAAACACAGCTAAATAGCCAAGCCTAAATACTGTAATTTCCTAGTTCTGGTAAAGATGGCATGCCACGAATAGCTAACTTGGCTTGCAACTGCTTTTCCTTAAGACTACCTTACTTCATTGCAGAGGGGCTGGATGGAATTTTCTCATTTGTCTGTATGAGAAGTGTTCTCAAGGGTCAATGTTTAATTTCTTGTCTAAGAGAAGCTGGCTCCATTCCTACTGTGGGAACAAGATAGTGAAGACTGATGGCTATTTAACTGGTGCCACTCCTTGATCATGTAAGGTGTTGACCTGCAAGGGACCTAAGACTCCCAGGGATCTGCAGATCACTCTAGCCACTACTATTCTGGATACTGTTTCTGCTGTCTTTCAAAAAAAGCTAAGGTCACAATTGTACAGTCAAAAATTAAGTGAAGGCTCCAGCTTTGGAGACAACCCTCACCACTCTTTAGAAGGCTTATTAGACATTAATTACTCTTTTCCCTGAAAAACACCACAGATTGGCAGCACACATGTGCCATAGTCTTTTACTTGTTTTTTCAAGACAGGACCTCTGTCTCCTTGGCTGTCCTGGAACTCATTTTGTAAATTAAGTTGGCCTCTGCCTGAGTGGTGGATTATAGGTGTGTGGCCTCTGCCTCCTGAGTGGTAGATTATAGATAGGTGTGTGCCACCACACCCACCCTGCTGTTGTTTTTTTTTTTTTTTTTTTTTTTTTTTTTTTTTTTTTTTTTTTTTTTTTTTAGAGGGACACAAGCTATTGTCTTAATGTTTTCTGCCCTTTACTGAAAACCAATTCTCTCTTTAGGGGAGTTCAGTTGCCACCACAGCATAATGTCTCAAGAGGCATGTGAGGGTTTCTAAGGAAGAGCAGAGGTGTTCTTTTACTCTGAACAAACTTTGAACGTCACTTTTTTGAGAAAGGGTCTTGTGTAGCCCAGGCTAGTTTGAAACTTGCTATGTAGCCAAGGATAACCTTGAGCTTCTGATCATCCTGTCTTTGCTTGAGTGCTAGGAAGACACCATAACTGGCTTGCATGTTTTAAATGCAGTGACTTCTCTTAGCAACTGGGAAGAAGGGACCCATTTAAACAGTGGAACTATAAATGATAAGTGACCTGATTTATGAAATAGGAAGTGGGGCACAGATGGATTATTTCTATAAAGCTCATAATTTCAAAAAGCTTTCAAACACATTCTATATACATACATAATGATTATACTCTATTTACCCCCAAAATGTAACAACATGCCCTAAATAAAGCAAAAATTTCTAACACAACATACTTCTGTTCCATGGCTCTGTCCCATGGCTCTCTCACATCAAGGAAGGGAAACAGTGAATGGTCCTGTGGCGTCTACACATCCAAACAGAAGGCATAAAGCTATATGAAGATCAAGGATCCTTCAGGTCCTCTTGATGACTAGGAAAGTCTTGGCCAAGTCAAGCTATAGCTCAGAGGCCTGCAGGTTGGTGATATTCCCAGAAGGCCACCTCCCCATCATCACTACAAGAGGCCAGGAGTCCTGGCTCCTTGGGATTCCAGGCCACACAGTTGACGTCCTGGGAATGGGCCTGATGCAGATGAGCTGTCAGAGAGAAGGTAGGCTGCTGTGGATCTGAGCCTGGATCCTCCTCAAACACTCGAATGGCATCATCCCCACAAGCTGTAGCCAGGGCCCCTGTCAGCTGACACCTGGGAGGAACATACATGTCAGTGGGTAAGCAGATGATTCCTGCCTCTCCAACCCAGCAAATTAGGGAGAAGTGTTCCACAGTCCCGGGCCTACCTTCTTCCCAAACCTAAGGCCTCAGCTAAGTGTCTCACAGAGAAGCTTTCCTAAGCCATCACACCAACAAAGGCCCTCCTAGTCCTCAGGTGTTCCCATCTGGTTGCCCCAGCTACAGGTGAGACCAAATCACACTTTCTCCACTTGGCATAAGCAGTTGCCCATGTCACTGTAACCTTAACCTTCTTTTAACACTGACATTAACAAGTTTCACCATAATTTAATAGAACTTACTTTAAAATAAACATTGAAGATTCCCCAGTTGCCCATCACTATATAAAACCTGAATCTGGAATGTTCAACTGCCTGTTAGTAAGTTAAAAAAACAGCAAAAATTCCAATTGCTTGAGTGTTTTTTTTGTTTGTTTGTTTTATTTTGTTTTTTTCTTCTTCAACACAGGGTTTCTCTGGGTAGCTCTGGCTGTCCTGGAACTCATTCTATAGACTAGATATGCCTGTCTCTACCTATTGAGTGATGGGATTACAAGTATTTTTTTTTTCAATTGTTGTAAGATTTCTTTTTCTTTTTTTTTTTTTTTTGAGCTGAGGATCGAACCCAGGGCCTGGCGCTTGCTAGGCAAGCACTCTACCACTGAGCTAAATCCCCAACCCTATTTTTCTTTTATAGGTATTTTTGCCTATATGTATGTCTGTGTACCATGTGTGTATAGTGCCCACTGAAGCCAAAATGGGTGTTAGATTCCTTGGAACTAGAGTTACAGAGAGCTGTGAGGAGCCATGTGAGAGCCGAGAATTGAACCCAGGTCCTCTAGAAAAGCAGCCAGTTTTCTTAACTGCTGAGCCATCTCTCCAGCCTCAAATAGGTCTAAATTTTTTGTTGATTTTTTTTTTTCAAGACAGAGTTTCTCTGTGTAGCCCTGGCTGTCCTAGAACTCACTCTGTAGACCAGGCTGGCCTCGAACTTACAGAGACAAGTAAGTTAATTTTAAGCTGTTAAATACATATCCCTAAAAACCAACCAACCAAACAAAATCCAGCTCCTTAGGTAAAGTAAATTTCAATTTCTGCCACAAACTTAATGCTTAGGGGGTGGGGTGGGGCTAATTCTCCATGAAGTCAAAATACTTGAGTCCCATTTCATGGCATAGATATTCCCAGACATTTGCTCTAAATAAAGCTTAGATATATAACAGATTTTTTTCAAGGTTGGAATTATTTCTAAGATCCAAGACTCAGGCCCATAGTGGCCTCAATCCTCCACTCTTCTGAGAATGGGGCAGCTTTTCTAGTCTCCGTGAGAATCAGTTACTAAAGCACAAAGTCCACAGTTACAAATGCACATATTCCATGATCATCTCAGATGTCCCAATGCTATGTAAATCCTAAGGGTTGGTGCTGCCCTCAAAGCCTGGGATCTTATCCCAGAAACAGTCTTAGGTACAGTCATCTTCCTGCTCCTAGAACCCAGGCCAGCCAGTTGTAAACCACAACAGCAGGCCTAATCTGAACAAATGCAGAGCAGCACAGGCCACGCCATCTCTACAATCCCTGCTATAGGAATGTGACTGAGGTCTTACCAAGCAACGTCGTAAATGGTTCTGGTGTGGAAGCCTGACAAAGTGCAGATACATTTCCAGCTGGGGTCAGAGCCACTGCATGCCACCCCTGTGTGACAGAACTTTCTTAAGTCCAAGGCATTCTGTGTCCTGAGCACCTCTACTATTGCAAAGGAGAACCTAACGTGCCCTTCCCCATCTCACTGCCAATCAATGAGCCTTCATCCCAACTGTGTTCCCACCCTCCTTATCTGCCTTACACACTGCTGTCACCCAAGGATTCTGAGAAGGAAGCACCCCTTTCTACTCTGACCAGTTAATCTGCCTCTTAAGGCCACTCACTAGCCACCCACCCAATGTCACTCCTCCCTTCCAATCCTCTGCCTCACCTCAAGGAACCCTGTTCGTCACACTGTTTAGATGTTCCCACCACCAGCCAACTCATGCTGCTGGGTTTCCTTTTCTTTCCGTTTCTTTTTTTTTTTTTTTTTTTTTGGAGTCAGGGTCTCACTATGTAGCTCTGGCTGTCCTGGAACTCACTATGTAGACGGTGGCCTTGGACTCAGAGATCTCCCAGCTTCTGCCTCCCGAGTACTGGGATTAAAGGCATATGCTACCACCATTTGGCAGCTTTTTTTTTTTTTTTTTTTTGGTTGTGGGTGTTTGCTGCTGGGCTTTCAACTGAGAATCTTGTGTTACATTCTCCTATTAAAAATTCTACATGACAATTTCAAATTTGGTTGGAAGGCCTTGTTCCACAAATCTACCCCCAGTTCTTTCAGTGCTTCTCTGGAGATTTCCTGTGACCTCATGAACCCAATTTGTGATTCGTGGCAGGCTATATCTTGGCAGACTATAAAACTCTAAGGAAAGTGGTCTCCTTTGACTCCTGAACCCTCACCTTGTTCATTGCCTGGTAGATACTGGCGCCAAATGCGCACAGTACGGTCATCACTGCAAGATGCCAGACGCTGGCCACTAGGGTCAAAGGCCAAGCTCCATACAGTGGACTCATGACCTTCAAGGGTGGCACAGCAGACCCAGTCGTCCCCTTCTTCCTGGTACAACTTCACTGTGTCATCATAGCTGGCAGAAGCTAAAAGCTGAAAGTGAGAAAGGAGACCCAGCATTCGTCTGTATGGCCCAGGAGGTACCCATGGTTCCAGTATCAAACACTGTCCAGACAGGACAGTCCCGAAGATCCCTATGGACGTGAGGGTGATGCTGAAGAGTGCAGGCAGGCCGAGCACAAGCCTCCACCTCAGGGCTCTTTCCTACCTCATCTGACTCTTACCTCCTGGCTTGGGTGCCAAACCACATGCTTAACGTCCTGTGTATGAGAGTTGAGGACACTGACACATTCATACTCATCCTCTTCGTCAACTGTGGGAGAAAAGAGAACCAAAGGGCTGACCCTGTCAGGAGCAGAGCTGAAAGCCAGTGAGCCGGTTTCCCACTGTACCTAGAGACGTCTGGACTCACCTTCCCAGACCCACACACTCTTATCTCTGCTGCAGGTAGCCAAGAGGTTGCCAGACGGAGCCCAAGCCACTGACTTGACCTCATTTTCATGACCCTCAAGAGTGGTCACACACTGGAACGGGGAAAGATTATGAATTAATGACAGCTAAGAGCCCCAGGAAAACATCTAAGATCACAACCTTGTTGCTGAGACAGCCTAGATGACCTTGGACTTGTGGCAATCCTCCTGCTTCAGTGTCCCATTGCTGGGATTTGGTGTCATGAACTACCATACCCAGCTACCATTTCAATGGTATAAACATTAAGTAAAGGCTGTCCTCAAATGGGCAGGTTGACCCAGCTGTGGGGTGCAGACAAGTAATCTGCTTCCATCCAGCCTGGTTACCTCAAAGTCATTTTGGTTCTTCTTCCAAATGCAAGTGGTAGCATCAAAGCTGGCAGAGGCCAGGTAATTTCCACAGGGGGACCAGGCCACTTTCCGAACAGTGCGCTGATGGCCTTCAGAAAGGACAGACTTGCAAATCCAGCTGTCACCTACAGGCAGAGAACAGGCTAGGCTCTGGAGCACCATCAACGCCATTCAATAACTGGTACTGAAAGTGGAACCCTGTTGGGTGACAAACTCAACCACCATTACAACGATGCAAGCGACTACTTCCTCTGCAAGGGGTCTTAAAACCGTCCAGTTGCTATTCAGACTACTTTTCTCATTTTTCTTCCTCAACAAATATCCCAGTTCCCGCAACAATCCCAGACTGTCCGCTGACGCTTGCACACTCCTTCCCCCGACAAACCCTTTTCAAGAGTAGCGTCTTCCTTGGCACCAGGGTCACAAAGCCAAGCCAGGCCTTACCCTCGGTGCCCCAGATGCGGATTTTACGGTCGCCCCCGCACGAGGCCAGCAGAGTCCCCGTGGGGTTCCAGGCCAGGAACCAGCAGCGGGAGTCCGGGTGCGCGGGGACGCGGCTCTGCAGCACCAGTGAGTCCTTCATGGCGGCGGCCTCAGGGTGAGAAGGAGGACGCTGAAAGCAAAGTGCAGAACGCGGTGGCCACGGGAAGACCCCACGGTCACCAGATGCCCCTCTTCTGCCACAGGGGTCGCCCTGGGAACTGAAGCGCCCGCTGCTGAGGCCGCGCGGCCTTCTGGGACTTGTAGTCACTCCCCCTCACCTTCCACAACAGGAAGCCGCGCAGGACTGTCCTGAACTACTAGTCCCCTGATCCCCCGCGCGAGAACAGGCGGCGCGCGCACACAGTGACGCAAAAGGAGGGCAGAGCGGTGAGCCGGAGGAGGAGGAGGAGGAGGAGGAGAAGGGGGTGGGGTGCGGCTGGAGGAAGCCGGAAGTGCATCAGCCCGGGTCCGTCTGGGCGTTGCGGGATTGGGGCCTGTGATCACTTGGCCCGGGCAGCTGAGAAGCCCGTGACCGGGCAGAGCGGCGCCATCCCGGCCCTGAGGCCTACTGACCGGTGAGGAGCAGGGACTAGAGTAGGGAGGGTCGCTGTGGCTTAGGTCGCACCTCAGAGTGAGGGTTCCGGATCCCGGCGGCCCAGCCTCATCCTCCGCCCCTCAGCAACCCTCTGCCCAATAACCCCAGTCTAGGTCTCCTCCGCCCCCCGCGCCTGTAGCTGACCCCCTGTACCTCCGGCTGTTCATCCTGGCATGTCCACAGCCCACCTAGTCCCCTGTCCTCTCGGAGTCCTAGTCCAGCGCCCCTCATCCAGAGACCTCGGTCCCCGCCCCCCGAGTTCCCGCAGTCCTTTGGTCTGTGCTCAGCCCTGGGTCCCACCCCGCAGTCTCTGGTGCGGACCCTGACAGTTCCCGGCCAGCTGCCCATCGCATTGCTCTCCACCCGGGTACAGACAGGCTCTGCGCACCCCGCTGAGGTCGGCGGCCATCAGCAACGACCGCAGAGCTACAGCAGGCGGCCCCGGGCATGTACGCCCCTGGAGGCGCAGGGCTGCCGGGAGGGCGCCGGCGGAGGAGCCCGGGAAGCAGCGCTCTGCCCAAGCAGCCGGAACGGAGCCTGGCTTCGGCCCTGCCTGGCGCCCTGTCCATCACGGCACTCTGCACTGCCCTGGCGGAGCCCGCTTGGTTGCACATCCACGGAGGCACCTGTTCCCGCCAGGAGCTGGGGGTCTCGGACGTGCTGGGCTATGTGCACCCGGATCTGCTGAAAGGTGAGGGCTCTGATCTCCTGCTCTCCCGGCTTGAGGGGCGGTGTAGAATGGACGCGGACTGGCCGAAGCATAGATAACCAGAGGCAGTCATTTGTTAAAGGCAACAGCCCCGTTCATACTTGGTGTTCATGCCCACCAGGTGGCTCTGTTTGGGGGTTTAGCCCCTCATCAATTCTGATGTTATTTAGCCAAGCACCTATTCCTCACCGTCATGCTAATCCAGAATGCTGGTATTTTAGGTTTCTGCCAGAGGAAGGACACTTTATAGGTAGAAGAAATAGGGTGTTAGGTATCACAATTAACCACTCCCTTCTAACAGACCTGTGATAGGCAGAAAAGTTGTTTTGGGGCAGCTTGATTGATGGAGAAAAGAGAACTGTTAATATGACCAATTGTAAAAGACATTTTAGTATTCTTTGATAATTGGACTTACAGTAGAGGGTACTTGTGGCATCCCAGGTCATCAGACGTCAGTTCCATTGCCACACTCAACAGTTGGAATTTGGCTTTCCATGCCCTTACAGGTATACCTGACTGAGATGGTTGCCTTATTCATCAATGGATTTCCCAGACCAGCAGGCAGAAGAAAATATCTGTTTTGTTTATTGGATGACATAGGAGTCCAGAGCTTAGTGGAGCACCTGTCTCAGGAGCCTCATAGCTCCTCCTCTGTTTCTAGGAGTGAGGATTAAGGCTGTACCGTGTGAAAGCAGGACTGTACTTACTGATTTTTAATCTAAAAATGGCCAGTGGGCCCCAAATGGCCCCATCTTGTTGTCCTCAAGACCTTTGAACTAGTCTCAGAAGTCTTCACGTTTCTTCTCTGCCCTCTTTAGTTCTGGTACATTCCTGTTAGACATGTGCAAGGTGTCTCAGGGAGGGCTCAAGCCTTGGTGAAAAGGTCAGTGCCCCTCTGCATTTAAAAAAACACTACTGTAGGTCTAAGCTGAAAAACCTTATTCTGTCACCTGGTGTTATCTTGCTTGCTGAGTTCTCTCCTCTCTCTCTCTCTCTCTCTCTCTCTCTCTCGGTTTTTCAAGACAGGGTTTCCCTGTGTAGCTTTGTGCCTTTCCTGGAACTCACTCTGTAGCCCAGGCTGGCCTCAAACTCAGAGAGATCCACCTGCCTCTGCCTCCTGAGAGCTGGGATTAAAAGCGTACACTATCACCGCCCAGTGAGTTCTCTTAACAGTTTGCTTCTCTTTGTACATTCAATGCTTTAGGATGATTTTTATAGAGAACAGGGTGGAGGCTTCTGGTTTGAGATTTCTTTTTCCCCTCTTTCCCTGAGTTTGTCCCTTTAAGACCAAGGTTATGCACGGGATGGAGGCCTCCTGACATGCAGGCCTCCTCATATGCATGCAGCTTTGTCTTAGCACATACCTGATAGCACAAAGGCTGTGGAGTTTGAGTCTGGATGCTTTCCCTTTTCTTTGCACTCATCTTCATTTGTGCTTTTTGCTTTTGATGCCATGGTGCTTGTGTTTTAGGAGTTGAGTGTCACACACAAACTGGGAAAGAGTTTATGGTGATAGTCTTTTGCAGGACATCCCTGGGGTGGAAGGGTCGTAACATTCAAATGGTGTAGAGAGCGGCAGTCTGATCTTACATCCTTGTTTCAGAGATCCAGGAAGGAAAGTGAAGCAAGCTCCCCAGGCTTGCCCTCCTAGGTGGCATCACTGGTACTGCCTCCCATTTGTTGATGCCAGAATAAAATGGTACTGTCTCCTTAATTATGTTTATCCTTTGTTTTACTTCGGCTGTTGTAAAGAAGGATCTCATGGTACCCTGTCTTGGTGTACATCCCTGTTAAAGGCATGTTAAAATAAAAATCAGCTCTTGGTTCAAGGTTTTGTTTGTTCACAGATGTATTTGCCCTTTCTAAGAAATTATTCAGACAAATTTTGTCAAATTTTTCAAACTTGTTGTCTTAACCTTTATACTGCATTTGCTGTGTGTTTAGATCTCTTAGCCCATGCATGGTCATCTCCTTGGCCATTTTAAGCCAGGATCACTTAGCTCCTGTCTATAAATAGAAGCATTGGCATTGGGACCTTGTGAGCCATTTCAGAAGGCAAGGAATCTGGTCTCTTGTAGCTTCTCTTCTGCTGCTCTCTACCTGGGATTTTTGGTGGGCCTTCAGGCATATGGTATCCTGTGTGACTGTGCTGATTGCTACATCTACCACATAATCTACCCTGGAAGCCTGGAATAGTCCAATCCCAGGAGGAAATAGAGATGTACTGGGCAAATATAATGCTTATAGATACTTGCAGAAGGAAACACCCCTGCTAGATCTCTGCAGGGAAGAGAGTGTGAGGTGGGCCAGAAGGCTCCAAAGCAAGCCTGTGTACCAGGCATGGAGCTAAGCACACTTCACTTCTGCCTTAATCTGATCCTTATTTACAAAGGCCCCCAGCTCAAGTAGAGTAGGTAGTCTACTCAGAGACACAGCTGATCCAAGTTGTGACTCCAAAGTCCATGCTCTTATTACCACCACTCCTTAGTGCCCTCTGAGTTTCTTTTCCTTTCTGTTAGAGCTATGTGAAACTTACATTTCCTATTCTGATTGAGTCTTTTGTTGTTGTTTTGTTTCTTACCTGTAAACGTAAGCTTTTATTAGAGGTGAGGAAATGCACACATACAACAAGGCACCAAAAAAAGACCCTTTGCAATGCAGAAGGGAGATTTGGGAAGCCAAAGCCTCTCTGGTTGTATTTTTATCACAAACTCAGCCAGAGCTGTGCTTTTTAGTGCCCACACTGTCTTTCAGGTTTCAGGCTCAACTTGGTGAACCTGAGGCAGAGCTGCTCACCCTTGCTGTGTGACCAGATGTGTGAAGGCTTTAGCAAATGCCAGCTCAACAGATTCTGTTCTGAATCCTCTTACATAGCTTCTCTGGACTTAGGTCCAGAGAAGGCTTAGAAGTGCCCAGACTTTTAGTGTCTGTGGTAGAGACCCTGAAAGCCCTCTCTTCCTCTCTAGTGTGGCCAGCAAAGGGCAGCCCCACCACCAGCTTCAGGAAGCAGTTTTGGAGAATGAGTAAGTTGGGATTTGATGTCAGTGACTCAAGATTGACAACAGCCACTGGAGGACCAAGGATGAAGGGCCTGTGCACCTGATGGGTTGTGACAGATGTTGATGCCACCACCAGGCCCTTGGGGGCGGTTCTTGGGTGGCTTGGCTGGCACAATTGATATCTGTAAAATGAACCATCTGGACACTAGTGTGCCCTGTCGGTGGTCTATGTCAGATTTGGCTGAAAGCCAAGAGTTACAGTGAAGGGATGCAGAGCTGAAGAGAAGGTTCTTCGAGAGACTGGGGCAATGGGATTCCTCTAGCCCACAGGACCCCTACTGAGGAAGGAGGAAGGGAAGAACAGCAGGTAGTAGTGGGTCTGAAACCATTTTAGTTTTTCTGCTTTCAGCCCACATAGGTCAAGAGGGGGTCAGCCACAGACAGGTAGACCGGAAGAGCCAGAGCATTCAAAACAAATCCAGCCCCGTGACTCACCAATGACCTTGGTCAAAGTCAGTTCCTTAGGATTTGATTACATAGCAGCTGCCTTCTTCCCTGATGACTAGAAGGGACAGTCAGGCAGTGTTTACCAAAATAAACAGGCCAGAATACAACTGGAGGGGAGGATAGGACATGCTGTCTGTCTGGAATGTAGTGTACCAAACCACTGGCTCAATTTAAAGTCAAGAGCCTGCCCCACACGGCCTTTTTGTCCCACAGTAAGTCACTCCTACCTACCCAGCCTGTGGGGCTTTAATGTCTCTGGAAGGCCTCTTGGGGACAAGAGTGTTATTTACCCTCTCTGCCATAGTTTTTAGGAAAGGAAGCCAGAGACTTTAAGATCTCCGGCCCTAGGAGATGCTCTTGATCAGGGCTGTCTTCCTGTCTTACCTTATGTTAAGACACTGCTCCCCTGCCGTCCCTCTCTGGAAATGTTAGCACGACCCAAAGGGAAGTTCACATTTGGCTTTCCCCTTAAGCTAGTGGCTGTCAACATGGGGATTGCAATTCCTTTGGGAGTCCACCGACCGACCCTGTCACGGGGATTGCCTAAAACCATTGGAAAACACAGATATTTATTTACATTTCACTCCAGAACACTAGCAAAATTAGAGTTATGAAGCAGCAGTGAAAATCACTTTATGGCTGGGAGTCACCACAACATGAGGAACTGTAGTAAAGAGTTGCAGCGGTAGGTAGGTTGAGAACCCTGCCTTAGAACTATAGCTGTGGAGCAGAAAAGGGCAGTGGAAACAAAACACGCCAGAATTTGGTATCACAATTCAGTCTGCTGATCAGGTGACTGCTTTCCCCCCTAGCACCTGTCTGTGGTGGGTGAGGCAGGGGTTGCTACTTTCATTTGAGCCTTTAAAACAGGCCCTCTAGTGACTTGCTAAAGGGCAGACCTAGCATTTGACGAGGTATAGAGTTTTTCTGCTGTCCTAACTCCTGACCAGAACTGTGCTCAGATGCCCTCAGTGCTGCAGAGGTTTAAACACCATCTGAAGCCAGTTTTGTCCTCAGTCCCTGTGTGGACACTGCTCGTCACTCCAGCCACACCTCTCTTGCCCTTTGCTGCTGCTGCTGGAATCTGAGTCCTCAAGCTGCTGCTTTCATGAGCTCAGCAGCGGCTGCTTGGACAACGTTCCTACTAGTTCATCTCACCCTTTTTTTCAGTACACCTCCGTAGAGTTTGATTGATTATCTCCATCAAGGAAATAATGAAAGCTGCCAGTGGGTGCTTAGCAGTTTCCAGGTGGCACAGTGCAGTGTCTGGGGGGGGTCACTGTGTGACCTGGAGGAGGTCACTTAATCTTCTGGAGCTTCAGACTCCTCATCCGAGCTGTGTGAGGACTTTGAGGGTGGCACTCAAGCTTGGCAAAGATAATGCTGGACCCATTTGTGTGCACAGGCTCCTGTACCTTCAGCTATGTTTGCCTTTGGGAAAGGCAGGTGAAGGGGGGCCTCTTTCTTGAAGCTTTTTATCATGTGCATATCCTGCTTATTAAAATAAAAGCATTTTAAAACATAAAGCACATAGGTGTGGATATATCAGGTGCACATTTTCAAGGATAATATGTTCAACCATCATCAGAAGAAACAAAGCGCAGCGTTTTTAAAGCCTCGTGTGCACCCTTCACACAGTGCCTGGCTGCACAGAGGAGTGATGCAGGTGAACTGCTCCAAAGTGGCATGTGATATCAGCCCTTCCACCCTGTCTCTGGCAGGCAGTCTTGGTAGCACTGGAACACTTGAGTCTCCAGGATTCCCACGTGCCATGCAGACCCCAGAAAGAACTGATTGAGTTTTCAGTAATGTTCAAATCGGAACCAGGAGTCAGCCCTTGCTCCCTCAAGCCTTTGTTCCTGGCCCTTCAGAATCCCTATGCTGTCTGGAGTAGGCAGTGTGGATGTAGTGAGGGCAGATGCTAGCTTCTGGCAGAACTCATGGACAGCCAAGCTCCATGGCAGTAGGTAATCACCCAAGCTGGATGCTAGGTCCTCTGCAGTTAAGATCATGACAGATAGCTCTGAAGGCAGCCAGATGGAGGCACACGAGTCTGAGGCTGAGTACATATGCCAGTCACAAAATGCTTGGCATTTCCCACTGCTCAAGATTCCGTCATGGTCAGCATCTGCTATACTGAATCTTTTTTGCTGGCAGTGGGTCCACCGCTTAGCTTCTTGGTCTTTCCTCCACCTGTCTGCTTTCCTCTGGTATCTAGGACTGGTGTTTTTGGTGACTGGAGACTTGGACTACTTGTATGGGGATTTTCTGTGCTCCCAGACCTTCTAGGAGCCTGGTACATGATTGCAGCAGCACCTTGGTGATCAGGATGTAGGCTAGAAATTGAAGATTGTCACCTTCAGATTCTAAATTTGACATCAAAGCTCAAGAAAGGAGCCTGTAGTCTGTGCGTTTGACCAACTCTATCCAGTTTTTCCTAAATCACTCAGTGACCTATGGCCTAAATGAAAGCAATAGCTGAGGCAATAGCCAAGGAAGAGGAGGGAGAGGAAGTGAAGACTTGTTTTCTTCTTTAAACTTCTTTTTTTCAAGATAGGGGTGTGTGTGTGTGTGTGTGTGTGAGTGTGTGTATCCCTGGTTGTCCTGAAACTAGCTCTGTAGCCCAGGCTGGCCTTGAACTCACAGAGATCCGCCTGCCTTTGCCTCCCAAGTGCTGGGATTAAAGGCGTGTGCCACCACCACCCGGCCCCATTTTTGTTTTTATGTATTTATTTATTCATTCATTTTTAAAACATGTTCTCACTATGTACCCCTGGCTGGCCTAGGACTTACTATATAGACTAGCCTCTAACTCAGAGACATCTCCCTCTGAGTACTAGAATTAAGGGTGGGCACCAACATGACCTGCCTTTGGCTCCTTTTTTGATCAGCCTTTCTTCCATTCTGTGCTTCAGGAAGCTATCACTGTTTCCATAGCTATCAGAGGAGACTGACGGTACTGTTTAGCTGAAATCTTTAGAAGAAGGTATTTAAATACTGTAAGGATACAAGTTGCTCTGTTTTGGTGCATGGTTGTCACCCTAGGGACTCCTTGATGCTGCCTCTCCTGTTTTAGCATCCTTTGTGTGTCTGCGTGTGCGTGTGCGTGTGCGTGTGTGTAGCTGAGGATCGAACCCCACTGAGCTAAATCCCCACCCCCCGTTTGAGCACTCTTGTTCCTTGTTTTACTCCCCTGATTTGGTAGCATGTACATGCTGTCGTTGCTGAACTTTCCAGGGCTCTTGTGGTGTGACTTCTAGCTTTTCTGCTGCTGGCTTGCCTGTCAGCCTTCTAGCCCTAATCAAAGTCTTCTCCCCTTTGTTTGTAGGGGTGCAGTTGAGGTGGTGATTGAGACAGGCTCTGGTGGAGCCCAGGCTGGCCTCAGGTTTGCTAAGTAGCAGAAACTTGCCTCGAACTCCTGAAGCTCCTGAAGCTCCCAGCAACACCTCCTTAGTGCTGGGATTACAAGGGTGAACCACTTTCAGCTCAGTGGCATATTTGCCTCATTGTTAGTCTTCACCACTGCCCATTCCCGGAACTTTTTCATGACCCCAAACTGAAAACTCACAGTCAGCTAACACCTTGCCCTCCCTTTCTCCAGCCCCTGGCAGCCACCATCTCACTCCTCCGTGCCAGTGGTCTGACTTCTCAGCATTTCATGAACAGAATCACAATATTTGGCCTTCTGTATTTGACTTAAATTTCACTTAGCTCAGTGTCTCTAAGTTCCATGCCTGTTTTAGAATGAAAATGGAAGGAATGAGTGGATAAGTGGAGAATGGGATTTAATTGACCTGTGACCTTGGTCTCTCTGGCTGTTTCAGCTCAGAAGTCAATGGCCTTTCCCTGCTGGCTCAAAGCATCCTTTAGCAAAATGCTTAATATGCTAGCTTTGTTGTCAGAATCTTGAAAAATGGTTTGAAGCTAGCTAGGTCTGGTGGCTTGCACCTGATTGCAGTACTCAGGAGGCTGAGGCAGAAGAATTGAGTTTGAAGCCAGCCTGGGCTACACAGTGAGACTGTCTCAAAAGCAAAGTAAATGGAAGAGAGGGAAGGAGGGAGGGAGAGACGGATGGGTGAGCACTGGGCATGGTACTCAGTTTGTGGAGTATCTAGCATACAGGAAGCCCTGGTTTGTGCCATTAAATTATGTGTGGTGGTGCATGCCTGTAATTCTAGCCCTCCAGAAGTGGAGGCAGGAAAGTCACAAGTTCGTCATTCTCCACCCCCTACTCAGCAAATTTGAGGTTAGCTTGAGATAAGTGAGACCTGTCTCAAAAAGAAATATAGAAGAGGGGCTGGAGAGATGGCTCAGAGGTTAAGATCTCTGACTGCTCTTCCAAAGGTCCTGAGTTCAATTCCCAGCACCCACATGGTGGTCACAACCATCTGTAATGAGATCTGACACCTTCTTCTGTATACATAATAAATAAATAAATCTTTAAAAAAAAAAAGAAATATTGAAGAAATATACAGTCACTCTAGACTAGTCTTGTTGGAAAAAAGACTTGAAGTGTACAAGTGACTTCTGTTTGCCTCTACAGAGCAGCTTGTGGCAGGAGCTCATACAGTGCCCTCCAGGGCTTCTGTCTCCCAGAGACTGGGGAGGAAACCAAGATCCTTTTAGGTACATTGCTTGCCTCAGGGTGTTCCTTGGGCATGAAGCTTCCATTCTTTCTCCACAGATTTCTGCATGAACCCCCAGACAGTGCTGCTCCTGAGGGTCATTGCTGCCTTCTGCTTCCTGGGCATCCTGTGTAGTCTCTCTGCATTCCTTTTGGATGTCTTTGGGCCCAAGCACCCAGCTCTGAAGATTACTCGCCGCTATGCCTTCGCGCACATCCTCACTGGTAAGGCCAGGGTCTACTCATGTGGGAGAGGACCTGCTGGAGGCATATTGGTACATGGGCTTGTTTCTCATGGCTCTCCAAAAATGACATCATAGAAATCCCGGGCCTGGTGTCAGCATGGAAGGAGTTGGGCTGTCTTACCTGGACTGGCATGCATGGCCAGTTTCTCCCACTGAGTCCACCTCCCGCCAGGCCTGCTCCTCGCTCATGTGCAGCCACTTTCCTCACCAGGCCTGGGCTGCTGTCAGTCTGGCTTTCCATAGTGATCGACTTCACTTCACTTCCAACTCAGTTCCAAAACTGCATCATGTGGTTTTTTGTGTTTTAGTTTTTGTTTTTTTTCCAGAGACAGGATTTCTCTGTGTATCCCTGGCTGTCCTAGATCTCACTCTGTAGAGCAGGCTGGCCTCGAACTCACAGAGATCCACCTGTCTCTGCCTCCCAAGTGCTGGGATTAAAGGCGTGTGCCACCACCGCCTAACTTTAAAACTGCATGATCTTATCTGTTTCTTCTCAGTACACAGAAGCATCCAGGGGCCTTATTATCTAATTGTAAATTCCTTCTTTCTTTTCTTTTTCCCCTTTTTTGGAGGGGTATGGGGTGGTACTGGGCATTGAATCCAGGGCCTAGTGCATGTTAGGCAAGCTCCTTACCATTGAACAATAATTCTTAAGATAGACCCTGTCTAGTCAGAATGGGTCAGATAACTGTCCTTGGCCCTAAGCCAAGAATCTCAGAGCCAAGAAAGTTCTTGGGCCCTGGGCCAGGCAAGTCCTCCGAGAACTGGTGAGAGGCTGTGATTATTCCTTAAACGTGCTGACTGCTGATCCCCGATGTGTGCTGTTCCTGTCTCCCAGTCCTACAGTGTGCTACCGTCATTGGCTTTTCCTACTGGGCTTCTGAGCTCATCCTGGCCCAGCAGCAACAGCATAAGAAGTACCATGGCTCCCAAGTCTATGTCACCTTTGCTGTTAGCTTCTACCTGGTGGCAGGAGCTGGCGGAGCCTCCATCCTGGCTACTGCAGCCAACCTCCTGCGCCACTATCCAACGGAGGAAGAAGAACAGGCGCTGGAGCTCCTATCTGAGATGGAAGAGAATGACCCCTACCCAGCAGAGTATGAAGTCATCAACCAGTTCCAGCCACCCCCTGCCTACACACCTTAATGCCAGCCAGGGCTCTCTTCCTCAGCAGCCCCTCCCCCGGTGCCACAGCTCCTCTTACACCCAGAAGAGCCACTCCCCACAGGTCTCACCGGTAGGACCCTGACCATCTTCACCAAACCTTCCCCAGGTGACACTCTGCCTTTAGGGTTGTCCATTGGTCCCTGCTCTGCAGAGCTGGGATGATTTTATATAATGCACTCTTTCCCTCCCAGAATCCTCTGCTCCTTTCCTGTTCACTAGCTCCTTCCAACCAGGGATGGTCAGATGAGTTTCCTCCCTCCGTGGGCCATGTCTTTGGGCCTGGGACTTTCCTGGGTTGCTGCTGTAGTGGACAGTCCCTGAGAGAGGTGCCAGCAGGGCACAGAGGGAAGGGACTGTGCCATGTAGGCTCACTCTGCCAGGCCCAGCATTTGTGCCACTTCTGTATCTGGGCTGACTCCCTCATTCCTTCTAGAGTGCCCTAGGCCTAGCCTTCCACTTTGTGGATTCTCTGCACTTTAGTCTCTGGGCCACTCCTCATGTGTGTTCTGGTTTTCTGGAGAGAAGGAATTGCTGTTGGGGAGCAGAGCAGCTCCTCTCCTGCCCTGCCCTGGCTTCCTGTGGTTGGAGCCAGGCCAGGAAGCAGAACCAGGCAAGACGCTGATCCTATCGAGGACCCCAGTGAAGGGAACTGAGTGCCCCAGCCCCTTCGCCTTTTAATGTGAGTGGTTTTAAATGGAAAACAAAGCAAAACGAAGCAATAGCAGCCATGCTCTTTCTAAAACAGGGATATGGCTGTTGTTGTTCAGAAATGGAGCCCATCCCTTAGATTCTGCAATATTTTGGACCATAGTTCCCTCTAAGCCTATAGTCACTTCTCCCAGTCTTTCCAACAGAATGCAGGCTTTCTGTTCTGACTCCTTCTTCCAGGCAGCTGTGGCTCCCTGGGGCCTTTCTGTGGAACTAGGGCCACATGGCCCCTGCGGGGCTGAGAACTATGGCCTGGCTGGCTGGCCAGCGTGGTGCTCCTCAGAACTGTGGCACTGAGATGTAACCTGGCCTCAGTTCAGGCACGGGGGCCAAGCAGGGCAGGACCCTCCACTTTCCACAATAGTACTCCACCCAGAGGCCCATCAGGTTGGTGTCAGGACCCTGTCAGATGTGCAGGCCTGGCTGTAGCCTTCAGAGTCAATGTGTCCCTAGCCTGTGACTTGGGGCTACAGCTTGCTGCATGCCCCTCTCCCCTTCTGGAATGTATGCTGGTCTTGCAGTGTGCTACTAGGCTGTTACTCTAGCTATTCTGTTTGCCTTGGGTCCAGTTTGATTGTTTGTTTGTTTATTTTGTTGTTTTGCCTGGAGACCTGGGGCATAAGGCAGGTGGGACTTGAGAGGCCTGCAGCTTGGATCCAGATAGGCAAGCTCTTCTTGTTCATTTATGAGCTGCTTTGGAGTGAGAGTCTAGTGCTAGCTGAAAGGGATATGAATTCCAATCTCCTCTCATCCTTAAGACAACAGACATTTTGAGCAAGAATGGAGACTTAGTACAGTCACTGAACTGTGACTACAAGACTGTCACCTCCTCATTCTTTGGCCAGAAAGAGTGGGGCATATGTGGACAAATGCCTATGCAGATGAAGACCAAGTGTGCCATAAGAAAGCATCTGCTTGGAGTTCCTTGCTGTGACACCAAAGTGTGCCCAGTGTGACGCTCCCATTCTTCCAGACCCTTCTCCGAAGCAAGAAAAGCTGCCAGGTGGTATCTGAGCACAAATCAAGGAGCTAATTAAGACTGCCTTTCTGGGCAGGTTTCTGAAGTGTGTGGTCAGCTGTCTAACATGACATCTGAGGGAGCAGGCCAGAAGAGCAGGCACCAAACATGCATGCCAAAGTGAATGAGGACTTGACCCTGTGGACTGTTCCTTGGGATTTGGAACCCACTTTTACTAGCTTCCTGTCCCTCTGGCCTTTCTTTCACTTCTCCCTGCCATTCTGATACTGATAGTTTGTCATATAAATTCCTCTGGTTGTGTTTTTCTTTTCTAGGAAAAAAATTAAAAGGCAAAACAAAAAACCAGAAACTACAGATGAGAACACAAATGCCAGTGGCTGCCTCTCATTTTTGTCATAATTTTCCAGATGTTTGTCCTCTTCCTCCAGACAAGCAGGGCGCTCAGTGATGAAACTTGTAATGGAACAAAGTTAGGAGGAACGTGGCGTGCACCTGAGTCACACATGACATTTTGATGCTTGGGAGCCTCCCACTCCTGACATCTTTCACAGAGCAAGTTCCCAAAGCTCACAGCTAGAAACAGTAGGTGCCTCTGCCCAAGATATCAACTACAAACGAGCTGCCCCGCTCCGCATGTCCTGATTAGCTGCAGAAGAGCCGTTTTCAGATCTCTAGTGGTACTTCCTGGGAAGAGCCTGAGAATACAGATGGTTCTGGAGCAAGGTTTGCAGAGTGGAAACCTTTTTCAGGCAGTTGATGGGTGGAACCTTGATGGCCGCCCACACTCTTAGTTCATTCATTCTCAACCCAGCTTGGGGCCCCAAGTATGTATTTGGAAAACATTTAGGGCTCTCTTTGGGAAGTAGTCCATTCCTAGCAGGATGCATGTCTTTCCTAGAAACTGATAATCTTCTCATTTCGTGTCCATTAGACATTTCTATGAAGGGTCCATTGGATTATGCACAAAACACTGAACCCCATGAAAGAAATAGGATGTCTGACAGGACCTTATCTCCCAGGATTGTATTTCCTTAGCTCAAGAGACGGATTCCCCTACAGGGAGACAGTGAAGTAAGTAGTCTCCTGGACACCTTGGGAAAGTCCTATGCTTGAGATGGGAGGCTGGTTCTAACCAGAATAATTATCAACAGCTTTATGGATGGAACAAATAGAGCTGGTTGATGTGGGAGAACATTTAGTGGAGGGGCCATTCCCTCTGAGGGAATGGCATAGTGGCCAGGATGTGGTGCAAAGTGAGATGGTGAAGGCCCATCTGACCATCCTCAAAGCAGTAGGAAGCCACAGGAGGGTCTGAAATCAAAGGGGATCCAGTTTTATGGACTGCTGGTAGTGTGGAGGGCTGTGATGTTCATAAAGCACCAGAGAGTGTGGGAATTGGGGGACAGGTGGACATTGTGTGGAGGACCCTCAGGCCTGGTAGAAGTGGGAGAGAGCCCAGGAACTCCTAGTCATAGTGCACTAGGAGATGGGATCAGCCTTGTAGCTCAAGAGGGCTTCCGAAGAGAGGCTGTGTTGTGTGAAGGAGAGCAAGGAGAGGCCTTGGGAAACACTTGGGTACACTTGTGTTGTACCTGAAGGAAGGGCAGTTCTCTCCAGATAACCTCAGACTCCTCAGCTGGTTTCTCACTCAGAGGTGCCAATGCCCTGGGCTATGACAGGATGGAATACGGTTCTGTGGGGAGACAGAAAAGAACTAATAAACTTTATAGCCTTTGTTTTCAAACAGTCTGCAGTCTTCCTGTGCCTTTCTGTGGGAGTGCCACTGGGATGGGGGCCAGGCAGAAAAGATGACTCCTGAAGTTAGGCAGGAACTCTCTTTTTTAAAATTATTTATTCTTATTTTATGGCATTGGTGTTTTGTCAGCAGGTATATCTGTGTGAGAGTGTCAGACCCTCTGGAACTGGAATCCTAGACACTGGTAAACTGTCATGTGGGTCCTGGGAATTGAACCTGGGTCCTCCAGGAAGAGCAGCCAATGCTCCTAACCACTGAGCCATCTCTCTAGCCCCAAGGCACGAACTCTTAGGGGCGGTGGTTTGACAATTAAGATGTCACTTCCTCACCTATGAGCTGTGGGGAAAATGCTTGACTTAAGTACTGGAGGAGAGGGCTCTTTCCTCAGGAGAGATTCATGGTGGACTGGTCTGTCCATTCTGCCAAGGAGGAAACCCCAGGTCTGGTGAGGGGCCTTTTCCAAAGATGTTGAAGGGAAGGT
Source organism: Onychomys torridus (assembly GCF_903995425.1). Classification (NCBI taxonomy): domain Eukaryota; kingdom Metazoa; phylum Chordata; class Mammalia; order Rodentia; family Cricetidae; genus Onychomys; species Onychomys torridus. The sequence continues at coordinate 101,563,024 of NC_050446.1, forward strand.
AGAGGCCTCCTCTGCCAACAATGTGTCTGAGGAGTTAGAGAATAAAAGAACTTTCAAAGAGGCCGTTTCCAATCCACTTTTTATATAGGTCTTTCAGAGTTCAGGGTCTGTTTGAACCACCTTGACTGTTCCTAGAAGATGGCAACTGGTTCCCTATGAGAACACTTTGTGGTGAAGTGGACCATGTACCCATGTGTTTGCCTGTTCTACCACTTTCTGGGAGGTGGAGTCCCTAACTTGACTGCTTGTGTTGGGGTTTTCTTTTGGAAAATCCTCAGGGTGGTGGGTGGGCTTTTCTGTGACTAGTGAGGATGCCCTTATTCTTCCTGCAGTCTATCAAGAAAGCGAAGAAAATTTGTATGCGTATACATATTATACATATGTATTTCTATTTTGTTGATAGGTCCAAGTTGTAAATTCATTAGGCCAAAAGGGCAAACTTTTTTTTTTTTTTTTTTTTTTTTTTTGGTGTTTTGGGACAGGGTTTCTCTGTGTAACCCTGGCTGTTCTAGAATTAGCTCTGTAGACCAGGCTGGCCTAAAACTCAGTGATCTGCTTGCCTCTAGCTCCTGAGTGCTGAGATTAAAGGCATGGGCCACAACCCCCAGCCTTACTGAGGGAGAGGGTCATACATTTTGTTGTTTAGTTTGTTATTATGTTTTAGAGCATTTCATGTAGCCCGGCCCAGACTGGCTATGTAGAAGAGATGACCTTAAACCTGATCATCCTGCCTCTGCTTCTGAGTGTTGGGATTATAGGCTGAGCACTTATTTGGTTTTATGTGGTACTGAGGTCAGATCCAGGGCTTTGTGCATACTGGGCAAGCATTCCACCAACAAAGCTAAGTTCTCAACATTGATTGATTGGTTGATTGATTGATTGATTGATTGATTGTAGACAGGCTCTTACTATTGAACTCTAGCCGGAACTCATATCTAGACCAGACTGACCTCAGATTCACTAAGACCCGCCCACCTGTGCCTCCCCAGAGCTGGGATTGTGCCACCATGCTTGACTCTTTCAGTCTTTGTTAACATTAATTCTGCAAATACCTGTTTTGTGGAGGATACAAAGATACTGACCCCTAAATAGACAAAGCTCTGGGTTTGATCCTCAGCACCACAAAGTTACTAACCCACACAGTCTTGTCCCAAAGGCTTTCTAGACCAGCTGCCAGGAAAGAGAAAACCTGATGAGATCCAAACCTGACAGTCAAGAAGAGCTCTACCCAGTGTGGTGATTCAGCCCTGTGACCCCAGCACTTAGAAACGAGCCCAAGGCACAAGAATTGCCACAAGTTTGGGAGCAGCCTGGGCTACATGGGGATTTCCAATCCAACCTAGGCTATAGGGTGGAGCTATCTCAAAAGATGAAAGATAGGTAAAAAGGAGGGCTTGAGGAAGGGACTTCAGGTTTTGAAATGTGATTAAGGTTGATGAGAGACATCTATTGTCTCTCAATAGGCCGGATGGCAATTGTGAGCTGGAAATGTGTGCTAGAAACTGAATTCTGGTCCCCTGAAAGAACAAGTGATGCTAACACTGAGCTGTCCCTCTAGTCCTCTCATTTTTCTTTTTTTTCTATTTAAGAGAGAAGGTGATTAGTCATTATTCCTTATATCCTACTTACAATGTACTTTAAAATATATTTATGTGCATGTGTCTATGTGAAAGTATATGCCATGTGAGTGCAAGTGCCCTTAGAGGCCAGAAGTCAGAGCCCCTGGAGCTGGAATTACAGGAGGTTGTGAGTGACCTGATATGGGTGCTGAGAACTGAGCCTGGGTCCTCTGCAAGAACATCAAGTGCTCTTAACCTCTGAGGCATCTCTGCTACCCTCAATGATGTACTTTAACTTACACAATCTCATTTGAGCTTGACAACCCCCAAACACAGAGCTGTATCATTAGCTGTATTTTGGGCCTTAATTGCAGTGCTTTAGAGGAGGGATGTAAAATAAAAAATGGAAGATCCACCACAGAATGACTGTCCTCTCACCATGCAAACAGTAAACCCAGATTGACACTGCTATGCCTGGCAAGCACTGAGTTTAAGTTTGGAGTTTATGGCTCCTTCCAAGTGCTCCTCTGCTCCTTCTAACTGGTAAGTCAGTTAGGTCATAATCTAATTGCAGCTGTTGTTCCTGATGTGGTTTGGTTGCTGGAGCAAATTGGTGCATCCCCTGATCAGTGTGTAGTTAGTGATCTGAAGATTGTTTTTGCCCTCAACAACTTTCAGTCAAGACCATCTGTAGCTGGAGTTTTCCTGTGTCCACCTGGCTCCTGAAGCCGCTCAGACCCAAAATAAACACACAGAGGCTTATATTACTTATAAACTGTATGGCCATGGCAAGCTTCTTGCTATCTAGTTCTTATATCTTTTTTTCTTTTTTTTTTTTTTTTTTTGTGGAGCTGAGGATCGAACCCAGGGCCTTCCGCTTGCTAGGCAAGCACTCTACCACTGAGCTAAATCCCCAACCCCTAGTTCTTATATCTTAAATTAACCCATTTCTATTAATTTATAAGTTGCCACGTGGCTTATGGCTTACCGGTACTTTCACATGTTGCTTCCTCTGTGTCTGGCTGGCAACTCCTGACTCAACCTTCCTCTTCCCAGAATTCTCCTCTCTCTTTGTCCCGCCTATACTTCCTGCCTGGCTACAGGCCAATCAGCACTTTATTTATTAACCAATCAGAGCAATACATTCACAGCATACAGAGCGATATCCACAGCACTTCCCCTTTTCTTTCTTTCTTTTTTTTTTTTTTTTCAAAAAGGAAGGTTTTAACTTTAACATAGTAAAATTACAATATAACAAAACAATTATCAAGCAAGAATTACAGTTACAATATCTAGTCTATTTTGGCAAAATTAAAGAATATTTCCTATCCTATATTTGTGAGTCTAAAGTTTCATATCTAACTTATCTTTTATCATAACTAAGGAAATTATAACTATCTAGTCTTCAACTACATCAAAGACCTCAGAAGGATATAATATTACCTGAGAAATGGGAGCTTTTGGGAGTCTTAGAAGAGTAGACAGAGACAGCTGGCAGCCTGGACAGTCATCCAAAGTTCCTCTGTAAAGTTGGGGCATCTGTCTTCAGCTCACAGGTCTAGAGTCTCTCAGTCATTTCTCTCTGTGTCCTGTAGAATGTCTGGCAGTTTCCTCTGCAAAGCAGGAACATGAAGGACCATTTTGCCAAGCAAAGTTCAGTAGTCACCTTTCTATGGGTCCTGCATGTCCAGTCGATCAAGCAGTCCAGGCAAGAACAGTTTCTTGCCCAAATGGCTATTTTTGCCAAGGTGAAGATAAACTCCATATAGAGTGTCTTCGATGCCCATCCTCCTCTCTGAAGTAAATCAGTGCTGCCAGGAACAGACATATCTCACTGTCTAGAAAGTCTAAATTTTAATTTAAAACTTTTTTTTTTTTTTGGTTTTTCGAGACAGGGTTTCTCTGTGTATCTTGGTGCCTTTCCTAGAACTCACTTGGTAGCCCAGGCTGGCCTCAAACTCACAGAGATCCACCGCCTGGCTCTGCCTCCCGAGTGCTGGGATTAAAGGCATTCACCACCACCGCCTGGCTAATTTAAAACATTTTAAATGCCACATTCTGTAGGTCTTTGAAGTGTTTGAAGATTACCTATCTATCTGAAATATATCTATGTATACCTGGAAAACTAACATGACTATAAGTTTGATTATCATAGATGATTAACCAGTCAGAGCAACATATTCACAGCATACAGAGCAATATCCACAGCAACCATCAAGAACTGTTTGCTCCTTGGAACTGGCAGGGCTAGAAAGGCTCATTCTCACACTTAGGACTCCATCAACACCTGTACCTGTTACTGTTCTTATTCTCTGTGCCACACTGGTCTAGGACACTGGTAACAGGATGATTGGAATTAGCAACTATTCTAGCTACCTTGATAAGAAACGTATGCTGAAAGGGGAAATTCCTCAAGAAGCCCAAGACTTCTAGAGTCCTAATGGTCTAGGGTAGTGGATCTCAACCCTACTAATGCTGTGACCCTTTAATATAGTTCCTCATGTTATGGTGACTCCCCAACCATAGTTATTTTCGTTGCTACTTCGTAACTGTGATTTTGCTAATATTATGAACTGTAGTGTAAATAACTTTTCTGATGGTCTTAGGCTACCCTTGTAAAAGAGTTGTTGGACCCCAAAGTGGTTGCAACCCACAGATTGAGAACCACTGGTCTAGGGTGTAGTGAGAAATCCTTCTTTTAACATTTTTAATTATGTGTTTGTGTGTGTGTGCGCGCACGCGTCATGGTGGCACGTATGGTTAGAAGATAACTTTTTTCTTTCTTTTTTTTCCTGGAGCTGAGGACCAAACCCAGGGCCTCACGCTTGCTAGGCAAGCGCTCTACCACTGAGCGAAATCCCCAACCCCTAGAAGATAACTTTTAGGAATCAATTTTCTCCTTCCTGGGCATTGAACTCATGTCATCAGGCTTGGTAGGAGGCATTCTTACCCACCAAGCCACCTTTTTTGTTTTTCCTGGCAGGGTTTCCTCTGTGTAGCCCTAGCAGTCTTGGAACTTGATTTGTAAACCAGGTTGGCTTCCAACTTAGGTAGATCCGCCTGCCTCTGCCTTCTGAGTGCTGGGACTAAAGTTGTACACCACCACACCCAGCCCCACCAAGTCATCTGAGCTATCCCTTTCAATATAAAAGACAGGTTACTGTGCTCATTTCGGCAGCACATATACTAAAATTGGAACGATAAAAAGAAAAAAAAGACAGGTTACTGTGTCCCTACCCCCACCATTAAGAAGGTACAAAGCCAGGCAGTGGTGGTGCATGCCTTTAATCCCAGCACTCAGGAGGCTGAGCTAGGTAGATCTCTGTGAGTTTGATGCTAGCCTGGTCTACAAAGTGAGTTCCAGGACAGCTAGGACTGATCCACAGAGAAATCTGTCTTGAAAAACAAAACAAAACAAAAAGAGGTACAGTGTGTAGTCAAGACTTTTTCTGCCTGGCCAGCCAGTTCCCAAATAACCACATAGAGGCTTCTTATTAATTAGGAAAGCTTGGCCTCAGCTTAGGCTTGTTCCTAACTAGCTCTTATAACTTAAATTAACTCATATCTTTTAATCTGTGTTCTTTTATGTGGCTCCATTACCTTTACTCTGTACTGCCCCATGATGCTTCCTCTCCATCTGGCTGGCAACTCTCTGCCTTTCTCAGCATCCTCTCTGCCCCCCCCAAATCCTGCCTAGCTTTTTATTAAACCAATCCAAGTGACAAATCTTCACAGTGTGCAAATTATTCCATAACAGTGCCTAGTGACTTTGGAGGCAGCACACAACTCACTGGATTCTTCTCTGATCCACTTTCTGACACTCCCAAGTTGTCAGTTCCGAGTGGGTCCCTGAACAGAAGGCAGCATTCTCACAAGTTCTGCCTGCCCAGAAAGTCACTTGGTCCACTACTATTTTATGTGTATAGGTGGTTTGCCTGCAGTTTTTCTTTAATTTTTTGTTTAAATTTGTGTCTGTATGAGAATATGCCATATTGTGCGAGTGCCACAGAAGCCATAAGATGGCATCAGATCTCCTGGAGCTGGAGTTACAAGTCCTTGTGAGCCACCCAACATGGTGAGAACTGAACTCTGGCAGAAAGAGCAGCAAGCACTCTTAACTGCTTAGCTATCTTTCTGGCTCCCTCAATTTTTAGTTCTAGAACTACTGGGATAAAGTATCCAGTATCAGTGAAGCCCTTGGTGCTAGAATAAAATTTATTTGGAAATTTTAAAGAACTTGTTTTCCATCTTAAAAGATTTTTAAATTTTAAAGAACCTTGCTTTGGGCATGTGGTCTTGATGGCTGTAATCTTGAATAGTGGAAAACATTTTAAGTGTTTAGCTGCTAAGATGATCCTCTTCTATGGAAGATGCATGTCCTGGAGGTAAATACACACAGCACTTGATAGTTGCTGTATTCTCTTGATCTCTTACTCCCTCGTAAGACCTCAATATTCCTGGAAAAACATCAAAGCCAATTATGTGGGAGGTTTTTCAGAGGAGAAGACAACTTTGTCTTTCCAGAGGACAGTTCCTCCACTTTGCTTTATGAGGCAGATAGCAACCCCAAACCATGGATAGGTTGGGGCTTTTGCAGACCTCAATGGTTCCTGTCAATCAACAAAAGCAGGACAGAAGCAAAGTCCAACCTTCTCATTGCTCAAGAGGCCATTACTATTTTCTATTACAAATTTCTCCTTAATTTGCTCTCAAGAAGAAATAAACACAATACCAATTTCTAAACTAAATTCAGCCCAGATAGGGCAGAAGAGGCCTAGCTTTCAGTTCCCAGAAAACATCTTTCTCCCCCAACCTTTGGAGAAAAATTTATTTTGGTACAAATATCTTAAGATAGCACACACTGGTGAGTGTATAAGTAAAATCCTAAATCCTGTGTAAGGAAGTTTCTTGTTTACAGGCAGGGAGAAGCTGCTGCCCCCTGCTGGCAGCAGAGTTGACTACTGGAGGGCTCCTAGGCAATTTGTGTAAACTTTGCTCCTTGTCTGTTAAATTCTCTGCTTCTAGGCTGTGCTCCCCAACAGCTTTGCTTTGTGTCTTTTGCAACAAGGTCTCACACCACAGCCCAGGATGGCACTACAGGAACATGCCCAGCTACAGACAGAACTCAAGTGTTACAGTATAAATATACAAGTGCCCCCACACTCCAATTTCTCTTGTTTGAAGAAACTGCTTTGAGAGTGGTCTGCAGGTTCTCCTGGTTAGAAATGTTTAGCATCAGTCAAGTGTTGGCGTGGCAGCGGTGCATGGCTTTAATCCCAGCACCCTGGAGGCACAGGTCAGCCTGCCTGATCTACAGAGCTTGTTCCAGGGCAGCAAGGGCTACAACAAGGAACACTGTCTCGAAAAAAAAACCAACAAAAAATGTTTAGGGTCCCCAAGAAAGACTGCCACTGAACTAAAGTGTCTGGACAAGGCATACTTTGCTCTTGATCAAGAGGGTGCAATCTGAAGCACACACATAGGAAGTGCATTTGGTTTTTATTCCAACTCAGGTGGCGGCTGGGTCTATTCTCCATTGGCTGAGGGCCAACCTCACACTCTCGTGCAATTGGATAGTCAAAAGAATTGGCACACAGGAAATGCATAAAGAGGAAAAAAGAGTCCCTGCTCCTGAACTAGAGCAGTGGGCCTCTGTGTAAACAAAGGTTTTCCTGGATGCAGAAGATTAAAACGTTTGTATAAAAGTCTGCCAAGGTGGGGGGGATAAAAGGTTTTAATTTCTCGTCCTAAATACAAGTTTTATTGTGTTCGACCAAAAAGACTCTTATATTTCTACATCCTTTACCAGCTCCAAATAGGTCTCCAGTTGGCTTTCCATTCACCATGGGGCAAATTGTGTTGTGTTAAAACCTTTTTTTTGGTTTTTCAAGATTTCTCTGTGTAACAGCTCTGGCTGTCCTGGAACTCACTCTGTAGACCAGGCTGGCCTGGAACTCACTGAGATTCACTTGCCTCTGCCTCCCAAGTGCTGGGATTAAAAGCGTGCACCACCACTGCTTGGCGTGTTAAAACTTTCTAACAATATTTGTTGTCAAGGTTTTGTTTTGTTTTATTTTTCGAGACAGGGTTTTTCTGTGTCCTGGAACTCGCTTTGTAGACCAGGCTGGCCTTGAACACACAGTAATCTGTCTGCCTCCTGAGTGCTGCGATCAAAGGCGCTCGTGCTGGGATTAAAGGCATGTGCCACCATCATCCACCTAATAAGATTCTCAAGTATAAGGTGTTTTTTTTTTTGTTGTTGTTGTTGTTGTTTTTGTTTTTGGAGACAAGGTTTCTCTGTGTGTAGCTCTGGCTATCCTGGAACTCACAGAGATCCACCTGCCTCTGCCTCGGCCTCCTGAGTGCTGGGATCAAAGGTGTGCACCACCACCGCCCGGTTTATAATTTTTTTTTAAAAGGACGACACAGAAGCAGCTTAGTCAAGGGATAGCTATCACTATCACCTTAAGATTGGACACAAATTTTATTTAATTATTTACTTTTGAGACACACTGTTACCCAGGCTGGCCTCGACCTCAACGCAAAGCTCCTATCTCAGCCGCCAGAGTACTGGGATTACAGGCAGGAGCCACCACGCCCCATTTTAGAATAGTGATCTATCCAGAGACTCCATTTAGAAACCATTAGGTTGCACATGGCAAGGTATGTTTTGGGAAACCTGTTTACTTTCCTACCCTGTCGCCTCCTTCGAGTCAGATGGGAGACTGGAGAGCAAGGTCTGGCGCATTTTCAGATTACAACAGGTCACCTGCCCGTGTGGCGTTCTCTGAAAGGTGTTCCTCGGTCCTAAGAATGGGCCACTGGTCCTCTCTCTCGGAGCCGGAACCCAGAACCGCGTCCCAGCTGCAGATATTTAGGAGATTTCGAAGGATCCCGACTAGGAGACCCTGGAAGGTTCCGGCGGCAGGTGACCCCGGGCCCGCGCTGGGTCCCCGTTCACATAGGGCATGCACCGCCCTCCACCCAGCGCAGACCCGCCCCTCCCTGGACTGTAGAGGCGGGTCAACAGGGCGGGCCTCTCAGCACAATGGAACATCACACCTGACCGCACCTCTCCGCCAGGCAGGATGGGACGTCTCTGAATGGCGGCCGCGCCAGGGTCCGAGGGTCACTTTCCGGGCGCCCTTGACCGGCCATCGTGCCGTGCCACCTAGCTTGCTAACAAGCGGCGGATGAACACTTTGCCCTGGCCAATGAGCGCCCAGATTTCTGGGCTGTGTCCAATCAGAGCGCGGACGGAGGAGACAGGTTTGGTTGCGCGCGCTCGGCGCGAGGGGCGGACACGGGCGCACGGGACCTCTGCTGCTGCGGCCCGGGACGCCCCCCTCTCTCCTTCCCGCGCACCGGATGCGGGGACCCTAGAGCTTCCGCCGTACACGCAGACGAGCGGGTCGCCAGAACCGAGGAGGCCTCGTGCAGCGGCGCTTTCCTCAGAATCCACTCTTGCCTCAGCGGCTTCTGCAGAGAGGCATGAGGGGTGGCTCCCGGCCTCGGGAGCGTGAGGCGGGCTCGGGGTCGGCCAGTTAAGGGGGACTACACGGACTCCCCAGCCCTTCCGCTCCGGGGCCTAGCGGCAGGCGAGGGACTGACTCCACAGAGGCCGATATGTTCCCGCGGAGGCCGCCGGCCACCCTGGCCGCCTGGCTGGCGGGCGCGCGGGGCGGGGGCCTGCTGGCCGTGCTGGCCAATCAGTGTCGCTTCGTGACGGGCCTGCGCGTGCGGCGAGCTCAGCAGATCGCGCAGCTCTACGGCCGCCTGTATTCGGAGAGCTCGCGCTGCGTCCTCCTCGGACGCCTCTGGCGCCGGCTGCGCGGCCCCCCGGGCCATGTCTCTGCCTTGATGGCGGCGCTCGCCGGTGTCTTCGTTTGGGACGAGGAGAGGATCCAGGAGGAGGAGTTGCAGAGGTGAGCCTCTTGTCTGCAGGGGCGTCCCGGTTCCGTAGAGAGTGGCGGGCCTGGGCGAGAGGTTGGTGGGCACCTTGGGTCCCCTGCCCTGTCGTCAGTGCCGCGTTTGCCCCGTGGTCTTTTGAGTGACGGTGCAATAGACTGAACTCATTTTAGCACCACACGTTATTGCCTCCTTGCCTGTTAATTCCATTTGTCAGGTTAAAAATAACTGGAGGTGTGGTGGGGGGGGACAGACGACGACTTCTAATGGGTAGTATGGCACTAAAGAAATATTCCAAAATCAAATTAGATGTCTAAGGTATAGAGGCCATTTTTCTGGTAATCGGCATGCCCAGAAGAGTGCACGTTCAAAACGAGCCTTAAAATAAGCCCAAGGGTGTGCTTGTGCGTGTGTGCGTGTGTGTGTGTGTGTGTGTGTGTGTGTGTGTGTGTGATATCTTGCCATTTATAAAATGACTGCAATCCAGATGGGACTCAGGCTTTGCGCGGACAGCCTCTGTCACTGTGACTTTTGTCTTGGCACATTAAAGAAACTGGGAGGGGTTTGCCTGTTTGTGCAAAGCAGTGGCCCGGACATTCTAACCTGTAAGAGTTAAGTTAAATTTTTGCTGCTTTAGAACGCTTCGACTACTGTGTTATTAGGCTTTGTCTGTGGAAAAGCCTATTGGCGTTTATTTTTTTTAGTCTAGTTCTGAGACTTTATAATTTCCAGATAATCTTAGAAAGTAAATGCTTTTGCATCACAGTGTTTCTATATTCCTTTTAAACAAACTCAAATTGTGCACCTCACCCCACTTCTAAATCGTGATTTCAGGAACCAAGGCCAGTTCCCTTCTTTCTACCGGGGAGTCTGTTCTAAATATTTCTAAAACAGTGAGAGAACCTGTTTACTTTGTTTGTTTTTATTTTTGTTGCATTAAAAATGAGAACAGAACAGTAAAGTTTATACTGTGACCTATTTGGGATACATAATACCCAAATGCCAAGCAGCAATTTGTGCCGTACTGAATTGAGAACAAATGCTAGCTAGTCTCTCTTAAGAACTGAGACTATGTTCCTACCTAGAAAGATGGCTTTTAAAAAGGTCGAGTGTGTTCAGGATATTATGGCTGCAGACAGAAGATGAATTTTGTTTTGTTTTTGAAGCAGGGTTTCTCTGTGTAGCTCTCGATTTGTAGACTAGACTGGTCTCAAACTCAGAGATCCACCTGCCTCTGCTTCTGAATGGGATTAGAGGCCTGCACCACTCCTGCCTGGCACAAAAGATGACTTTTATAAATGCAGTTTAAAATTATAATCACAAACAATTCTACATATAAAAACGTTGAGGAATGAAAACCTGATAGCTATTTTGGTATTTTGGTAATTCTTTTCTATGTAGTCATTTGCACCCCTCCTCAGTTTTTTGAGCTGGGATCTGTCCATTTTTTGCCCAGTAGCCTTGGACTTTTAGTTCTCCTGCCTCAGCCTTCCCAGTGCTGGGATTACAGGTGTGTACCACTACACTTCAGTCTCTACTGAAAGAAAACTAGGATACAGGTGTGTGCCATCACACCTGGAGCTGCAGCATGTGTTTTGTGTTTTTTCTCATGTGATTTGGTTTCTATTTAATGAGGAAAGAATGGTCTCGCTTCCTAGCCTTTCGGTGCTTAAGAACCTCTTGCAGATTGGGTGTGGTGGCACATGCCTATAACCCCCATTTGGGAGACAAGCAGGAGGATTGAGTTTGAAGTCAGCCTGGCCTGCATGATGAGGTCCAGGACAGCCAGGACTACATAGAGAGATCCTATCTTAAAAGAAAAAAAGAAAAGAAAGAAAGAAAACATCTTACCAAATCCAATCTTAAGCTTTTTTAAATTTATTTTTGGTTTTTTGAAACAGGGTTTCTCCATGTAGTTTTAATGCTTGTCCTGGATCTCGCTCTGTAGACCAGGCTTGCCTCCAACTCAGAGAGATTCTCCTGGCTCTGCCTCCCCAGAGCTTGGATCAAAGGTGTGCTCCACCACCACCTGGCATTAGCAATCTTATTTAACCTTTTGAATCATTGCTACATCAGCCATAGAAATCATTTTTTTGGTATCTCCTCACCCCCACCCCTGACAGGCTCTTATTCGATAGCCTAGGCTGTCCAGAAACTCACTATATAGCCTACACTGGCCTCAAACTAGGAATGGTCCTCTTGAATGCTGGGATTACAGGTGTGAGCTACCATGCCCAACAGAAATAAGATTTCTCTTTTTATATTTTGATTACATTTATTTATTTGGGTGGGGGTGTTGCTCTTAAATACTACAGCCTTTGTGTGGAGGTCAAAGAGCAATTGTGGGAGTTGTTTCTTCTGTCATGTGGGACCCTGGGGTCAATCTCAGTTCTCAGGCTTAGGGGCAAGTACCCCCCCTCCCCCAGCCATCTCTGGTACTTCAGATCTCTCAATACTTGTTTAGTATTTTCATCCAGTTGGCTTCTTAAGCAAAATAACTTTGTGGACTATTATTACTGGTGCTAGCTAGCTGGTGTTCTGTCAGACTGGGGCAAATCCCATGGAAAAATACAGCTAGGTTTGTTTTTTTTTTCTTCCTAAAGTTACTGAAACAAAAAGAGGAAGGATGTTAGGCAATATGAAAATAAAGGGGGAATGTTCCATAACACCAGTTGAAAGAGAGGTACAGTTCACTGCTTTAAAAGTCTGAGTAATTCTGTTTAATGAGGGATCGGTGGTAGTAAATTTTCACAAGGAAAATTTTTCATTCCCCATTTCTTTTTGGGGCATTTAGGATTTATTAAACTTTTCAGTGTGTTATTAACTGGTGAAAAATTCTTCTGCCTTAAAACAAAACAACATAAAAGGGACTTGAGATTTGTTGAATTTGTCTGTTATTTTACCATTAACTAGCTGCTTGTCCAAAAATGCCATGAACTACTTTGTCTTATTTCAAGAGATGTCTCAAATCAGTAGTAGCTGAAAATCCCTAATTCTGTTTTTGTTGTTGTTTTCTTTTTTTTTAAAGACTGGGTCTCATGTAGTCCTGGCTGTCCTGGAACTCACTTTGTAGACCAGGTTGACCTTGAACTCACGGAGATCTACCAGGCTCTGCCTCCCAAGACCTGGGATTAAAGGCCTGAGCTACTATACCGAGCCAGAAGTCCCTAATGTCAGCAGTAGTTTGGAATTTCAGAAGGCTTTGGTAGGTGAAGCAGTTGTGTTGAAATCCCTATTTGCAGGGGTGGCTCTACCAGAATTATTTTGGAGTCTGTGGTAAGGGCAGCACCCTGGCTGAGTCATGTGTTGGTATGCTTACTCTGTTTTCGGTGTGTGTCTTCAGTTTCCTTACTCTTCAGTCCATCCCTTCCCCAAGTACTGCTTTGGAGAAAGGAAAGCATAGACTATCTCTCCTTCACCCTTGTACTAATCTGCTGATTTTGTTACTATTTCAGGGGTAATCTCTTCTGCCCTTTTCTCTCTCTCTTATTAAGTCTTCTTAGATGGGAAGATTTAGACACTTATCCTGCCCCAACGAGATTAGACGCATAGAAAAGAGGTGTTTCCTTTCCCCCCATGCTATCTATGATACTGTCTTGTGTGCTTTGTCAGTATTATTAGCATTTGGAAGTTGAAACCCTTCAGGGCAGTAATGGCCAAGTCTTGCTCCATCACTCATACTTGTGCTTTTCCAAAAATACATGTATATTGGATGTTGTAGCCCAGCTGGCTTTGAACTCACTATGTGGGTAAGGATAGCCTTGAACATCATAATCTGCTGTTAGTACCTCTTGAGTGCTGGGATTACAGATATGTGCCCCTATATATGTGGTTTATGAAGTGCTAGGGAGTGACTCGGGACTCACATGTTTGTGCGTGTATGTTGGACAAGAATTCTATTGACTGAGCTGTATTACCAGCCTTGAAAAACCAAAAAAGAAAAAAAGACTGCATTTCTAAAGAACATGCCATTTTTAATCCCAGCACTTTGGAAGCACAGACAGGTAGATGGATCTATGTGAGATAGAGGCCAGCAGTCTACATTGCAAGTTCCAGGACAGCCAGGGTTCCATAGAAAGACTGTCTCAAAAGAAGAAAAGAATGCTTTAATCACCAGGAACAGTGCCCTTACTTGTTGCCAGGCCAGGCTGGGACTGTCCTCTAGGCAGCTGGTGCTGGGACTGTGTTCTGGTTCTCCTCTGCAGCTTCCTTTGCCTGCTCTGTCAGTAAGATACTGCCACATTCCTATACTTAGACCTTTGCAGGCTGGCCTTGAGTTAGACTGCAGCTTCCTCTGCCTGCTGTTAGTAAGATGCTGCCACATTCCTATACTTAGACCTTTGCAGGCTGGCCTTGAGTTAGTCTGCAGCTTCCTCTGCCTGCTGTTAGTAAGATGCTGCCACATTCCTATACTTAGACCTTTGCAGGCTGGCCTTGAGTTAGTCTGCAGCTTCCAATTAAAATGTTCAAAAAATGATGAAGCTTCCCCCTCCCCACAAGACAGGGTTTCTCTGTGTAACCCAGGTGTTCAGGAACTCACTCTATAGACCAGGTTGGCCTCAAACTTACAAGATCTGCCTGCCTCTGCTTTCTGAGTGCTGGGATTAAAGGCGTGTGCCCCCATGGTTAGACTTGAAACATTTGTTTTGGTCAAGGTTCTTGGGTGTAAATAGTGAAACTGCTCTTGGTTAACTCAAACCAAAAAGAAATGAACTAGCTGAGTCCTTGTTCGCTGGTTGTTGAGAGCATTGGCAAGAGTACAGGCTGGCCAAGAGAATGGTCAAGGCTTGCTATAGGGAGAGTCTTCATGCAGCTGCCTTGTAGGGGTTTTCACTTTTTCGTTGCTCTAGACTGCCTGGTGAACAATCTGTAAACCTCCTGGGCTTTTGCCCTCCTAGAAATCCCAAACTTAAATTAGCTGTGCTTAAATATGAGAGGTGGAGTAGTACGGGTTTGCACCCGTCTAGTTGAACTCTCCATAAATAGGCAGGGATGTAAGGCAATAAAATGAGAAATATACCCCTCTCCCTTTGGTGGGGGGTTCGAGACAGGATTTCTCTGTGTGTAGTACTGGTTATCCTGGAACTTGTTCTGTAGACCAGGCTAGCCTTGAACTCAGAGATACACCTGCCACTGCCTCTCAAGTGTTGGGATTAAAGGTGAGCACCACCATGCCTAGCTCAATATATATATATATATATATATTTTTTTTTTTTTACCAAAGTCTAAAGTTTAAAAAAATCTATTAACTTGGAATTCTAGAGGTAATAAGAACCTTTCAGAAAAGATGTCTTGCTGGGTGGTGGTGGCACACGCCTTTTTAATCCCAGCACTAGAGGTAGAGGCAGGGTGTCTCTGAGTTCGAGGCCAGGTCTACAGAGCTAGTTCCAGGACAGCCAGGGCTAGGTAGAGAAACCCTGTCTCCAAAAACCAACCAAACAAACAAACAAGAAAAAGAAAAGATTTCTTCACTTTACGTGAATCTTCATAAGTTCACACAGTTAGTTGGTATTAGAGCTAGGACTACAACAAACCTCAAGGACTGTTAAATTGCTCAAAAATTTAGTCTTGGATTGCCAGTAATTTTCAGTTTGAATCAGTTGGTTTTTTGTTTTTTTTGTTTTTTTTTTAAGCATCATCTTATGTAGCCCTAGTTGGCCTGTGGTCTAAAATGATCTTGATCACTATAATCCTTCTACCTCAGTTTCCTTAATGTTGAGATTGTAGGCATATGCCACTTGCTCCTGGTGTGTTTTTTGTTTTTAAAGCAGCATATTAATATAATATTTTACTATAAAAATTTGAGTTACTGGGGTCTACTTCTGTATTTTCATTTACTCAGTTTATTCAATAAATATTTGTTGACTGTTTACTCTTCCCATAGAGATACTAAGAGTTGGAACCGTGGTTAAGAGATTCATAGTTTAGTAAAGGAGGCAGGTATAAAGATTTATTATAGTAGACTGTGATTTGTCTCTGAGGGTATATAAGAAAATATGTCATTAACTCTGTAGGAGTTATTTAAGTATGTTAGTAATTGCGTTTTCCTTAGTCTTTTTTTTGTTGTGCAGTTCTGGGGATCAAACCCAGGGCTTGTATGTATTACATATCTACATCCTCAGACCCTGGAATTGTGTGCGTGTGTGTGTGTGTGTGTGTGTGTGTGTGTGTGTGTGTGTGTCTGTGTGTCTGTGTGTGTGTGTGTGTGTGAGAGAGAGAGAGAGAGAGACAGACAGACAGACAGACACAGGAGAGACAGGGTCTTACTATGTAACTTGAGCTGGCCTCAAACTTTCCATCTTTCTGACTGCCGCCCAAGTGCTGTAATGCAGGTTAGGTGTGTTCGGCCACACCCAGGGCTGGTGGCCTGAGTCTTGAATTGCACCCTTTTATGTGCAGCCTAGTCAACCAGCAGGTTTTCTGTCCTATTTACTATTTAAAGCTATAAACAAACAAACAAACAAACAAATAAATAAAGTTATTTATAAAATATAAGCCATGTTTTTCTTTGGCAACTTCAAACATGTATACAGCGTGTCTTGATCATATCCCAACCTCTGCTGTCCTGTTTCCTCTAGAACCTTCTGGAATACCACTTCCCCCCATAACCCACTAAGTCTAGTTATTGCTGCTTGCCATATACATGATTGTGAGACCATTCACCAGAGCTTGAGCAACTCCAGAAGAAAATGGCTCCTCCTCCCCCAGCAGCCATGAACTGCCAAAAGCTCCTCAGCTAGGATTGGGGCTTCATGACTTTCCCCTATCCATGCTGGAATGTTGCCTGGCTTGGTCTTGTGCAGGTTACCACAGCTATTATGAGATTATAAGTAGAGCAGTCACAGCCTGTTGAAAACAGCATTTCTTAACTTCCCTGAGCTTTGTGTTAGAAAAATAAGTTGTGAGTGGCAAAGAAAGAGACCACCACTCTAAATAAGTGTCTCAACAGTAGAATTTTACTCCTCATCAAGAAGGTGCACTGCTCATCAAAGCAGAAGAGCAGGCATACTGGGTCAGGAAGAGTGGTGGTTCTTGTATTCTAACACAGTTGGTGACTGTATCTTCTTCCCACTGACTGGGGTCCAACCTCACAGTCTTTCCAGATTGGCGTGTATGGAATGGAAAAGGGTTTACTGATCCAAGGAGAAAGGAGTCATTGCGCTGAGGGGAATGGGGTCACTGGTCCAGGCTATTAGGTTCTTGGAATGCAACAGGAGCCCTTGTGTACTGGGCAGGGAAGGATCAAAACATCTGCATGTAGGTGGGGAATGAGAAAAAACTAGTATCTAGTGTTTTTACACTTGTGTTACATTTAAGGCTGAGCACTCAAGTTGCTTTTCTCAGCATTTTGAGTCTCTGTTAACTGCTGCCCACTATAAAAGCTGCTCCGTCCAGACAGAGAGCAGCCCTGCTCTGTGGGTATAAGCACAAATAGTTACCATTTAGCAAAACTGTGAGTGGTCGATTCCCCCCGGGCCTATGTGCTCCCCAGGAGCTTTTGACCAGTTTTGTAGTATCATGTTAAAAAAACTAATAATCTTCATAAAATGTTTCAGATATAAAAGGTTTAAAGAATTGAAGATATTAAATATAACACTTAAGAAATAAAACCAGACCTAGATGCCTGCAACTCAGCATTTGCAAGGCTGCAGCAGGAGGATCAGGAGTTTGAGGCCACCCTCTCTTAAAAATAAAACAAGCAGTACCATCTACAACCTAAAAAAATTACAATAGAAATTATGTGCTTTTTGTGAATTTTCCCTACCCCCAGAGATATGCCCATAATTCTACTTTGTTGGATATTATACCAATTAATGTCTTTATTCTTTTTTTTTTTTTAATTTTTAAAATTTTTTTTCTTTTTTGAGCTGAGGATTGAACCCAGGGCCTTGCGCTTGCTAGGCAAGCGCTCTACCACTGAGTTAAATCCCCAACCCATGTCTTTATTCTTAAGCATTGATCATTATATAATCATACTATGTAGTATCATGTTTTAGGATTTTATAGCCTAAGCAAAGTAATAAGACTGAATCCAACAACATACAGAATTAATTTAATATGGCACATTAGTGGAATAAATATACAGGAGCTGGGATGTAGCTCACTTGGTAGAGGGAGCATGCACAAAGCCTAGGAGTGACTACCATCACTATATAAACCATGTATAATAGCACAGTCCTGTAATCCCAATATTCAGGAAGTGGAGACAGGAAGATTAAGGTCATCCTCCGGTACATATTGAGGCCAGCCTGAGCTACATGAGACTCACAAAAAAAGAGAGAGAGAGAGAGAGGGAGGGAGGGAGGGAGGGAGAGAGAGAGAGAGAGAGGGGGGGGGGGGAGGAGAGAAAGGGTCTAGAGAGATGGTTCAGTGGTTAGGAACACATGCTGCTATTCTGGAGGTCCCAAATTCAATTCCCAGCATCTGCTTTGGGCACCTCACAACCCCTAAAACTTGCTCTAGGGGATCTAATGCCCTCTTCCGGCCTCTGTGAGGACTAGACAGATATGTATATACACACATTGAGACAAGGTCTCTTCACTATGTAGTAATCTTAAAGTCACAGAGATATGCCTCTCCCTCCCAAGTACTGGGAAAGAAAAAAAAATTAGAGAAAAAACTTAGAGAAGTAGCGTTTGGCTAATTCTATCCTTATTTCGTGATTTTAAAAATCACAGGAGCTGGAGAGATGACTTCATGGTTAAGAGCACTGGCTGCTCTTCTCTTCCAGAAGATCTGGGTTCAAGTCCCAACCCCCACATGATGACTAACAACCATCTGTAACTCCCATTCCAGGAAATCCAGTGCCTTCTTTTGGCTTCTGAGGGTACCAGGCACTCAAGTGGTACGTAGATAAAAATATGGGCAAAAGCACCCACATATATAACCTTTAAAAAAATAAAAATCCCTCAACAGATTGGGAATTAAAGGGAAATTCCTCAGATTTAGAAAGGGCATCTAAAAATAGCTCACAGCATGCTGAGAAACTGCAACCTTCCCCCTAAGGTCAGCAACAAGACAAGTTACTGCTCTCCCTCCCTCCTTTGAAAGGTGAACTAGAGCTTATAGCCAGGGAAGTTAAGGAAGAGAAAGATGAGAGGTACCCAGACTGGAAAAGAAGAAGTAACTACAGCAAATGTTACCCTGTGGATTGAAATACCAAGGGATTTTTAAAAACTGTTAAACCTAATAAACTGTTCACACTAATAAGATAGCAGGCTAAACAATCAATAAGCAATGAACAATCTGAATATGAAATGAGTAGGGTTCCATTTACCACAGCATCCAAAAGAATAAAATTCTGTGTGTGTGTGTGTGTGTTTTGCAACAGGGTTTCTCTGTGTAACAGCCCTGCCTGTTCTGGAACTGTAGCCCAGGCTGGCCTTGAACTCACAGAAACCCACCTGCCCCTGCCTCCCGAGTGCTGTGATTAAAGGTGAGAGCCACTATCACCCAGCAAGAATAAAATTCTTAGTAAACTTAAGAAGCACAAGAAACTTTTTAAAGCACTGAAATCTATAAAACATTATTGAGGTTGAGTGTGGTGGCACACACCTTTAAATCCCAGCACTCAGGAAGCAAAGGCATAGGGTCTCTAAGGTCAAGGCTAGCCTGGTTTACTCAGTTCCAGGCTAGCCATTGCTACACAGTGAGACTTTGTCTCAAAAATGAAATATTGAGTTCTTTAAAAGGCAAATGGGCCAGGGATTTAGCACCTTGAGTGCAAGCCTAATAGCATAGATTTGATCCCCAGACACACATTTTTTTTTTTAAATGTCAGATGTATCCACATTGTAATCCTAACATTCCCATTAGGAATTGAGAGGCAGAGTCAGACTTGGCTGAAAGTTCAGGAGAGATGGCCAGCCAGGAGCAGAAACGAGAGACTCTGCCTTAGGAACAGGGTGGAAGGAGAAAACCGGTTCCTAAAAAGTTGTCCTCTTGCTTCTACACATACACAATGGCACATGAACACTTGTAAGTAAGATCAGTTTAAAGTGACAGATACAGTGGGACACCTGTAACCCCTTGGGAAGCTGAGGCAGAGAGATTACTGGAACCTAGGAGTTCAAGGCCAGCAGACAGCATAGTGAGACCTTGTCTTAAAATAAAAACAAGGGAGATGATACATGTTGGCAAGGTGGAGTAACTGGAATTTTCATGTGTCTGTGATGTGGATATTTAAATGGTACTACTGCTTTGGAAAATAGTTTAGGGGCCAGATAGATCTCTCAGTGGTAAAGTTGCTTGCTGCTAAGCCTGATGACTTGAGTTCATTTCCTGGAATTTCCATGGTGGAAGGAGGGGTCTAAGTTCCACAAGTTGCTTTTGGACCTCCACGTAGGAGCCATGGCACACATCTCTCCCTACCAATAAATCAATGTAAACAGACAAAGATGAAGGGAAGTAGTTTGAAAATCCCTCAAAAGAGTAAATGTAGGTCTGGGAATGTAACTCAGATAGTAAGAATGCCTGCCTATCGTGTGAGGCCTTAGAGTCCATCTCCAGTACCCCTTATGGCTGGCAAGAGTGGAAAGTGAGGGAAGTATCTGAAAATAAATAACCAGGTTTTTGGATAGTCTAATAAAAAGCACTGAATTGTACACTGGAAAGAGGTCTATAATTCTGGTATGTAGATTCTATTTCAATTTGAAAACAAGGAAAAAATAATATAGGAAGAAGACAGTCCACTAAAAAGTAGGGCAAAAAAAGTCCTTACCGGATGGTGTATTCTGTAATCACAGTACTCAGGAGGGTGAAGCAAGAAGATGGGGGTAGTTCAAGGTCAGCCTGGGCTACATAGTGAGATCCTGTGTCACAGAAGGGATAGAAGCGTCAAAGGACATGTCAGTTACAAACCTTGGTGGTTAGTATTTGAAGCTGGCTCAGCTCTGTCTTCCTTGATACATGTTGTGTCTGTCTCACTTTGCTGCTTCCCAGCATGATTTATAGTTTCTGACCTGCCTTTAAGACCTGCCACTCCTGGAGTTGAAGTGCACTTAGGTGATGGGAATAAAGTATCTACACATGTGTACTGTGTGCATGCAAAGTAAAAATACCCAAAAATAAATAAATGTTGAAATGCTTTTAAATTATTTGAAGCTTTATGCCAGGTCTTTTGTGGGGGGGAGGGCTTTTTCTAGACAGGGTTTCTTCGTGTAGTTTTGGTGCCTGTCCTGGATCTCTCTGTAGATCAGGCTGGCCTCGAACTCACAAAGATTGGCCTGCCTCTGTCTACCAAGTGCTGGGATTAAAGGCGTGCGCTACGACCACCCGGCCACTTTTTTTTTTTTTTTTTTTTTTTTGGTATGTTTTTATAACCAGCTTGAGATAGGTGCTATTATTTTCTATATTTTATAGATTTAGAAGTGGGAACTGGTTAAGTAATTATTCTAATTGCAAGTGTTAGACTAGCATTCAAGCTTAACAGTTCAGATTTATGGTCATTTATTATTTATGGTCATTGAGATAATATGCTGTTTCCTACCACACCTCTCATTTTGTAGGTCTTTGGACACTTTATTTCATGGATATCATGCCTTTTCTGTCTTTCCAGGTCCATTAATGAGATGAAGCGGTTGGAGGAAATGTCAAATGTATTTCAGAGTTCTGGAGTTGAGAATCACCCTCCTGAACCAAAAACCCCCGCAGAAGGGAATGAAAAGTCAAAGGACAAAGAACCATGGGAAATGGTGATGGATAAGAAACACTTCAAGCTATGGCGGCGCCCAATTACAGGCACCCACCTTTATCAGTACCGAGGTGAGCCAAGCCTGCTGCCTTTGACCTGAGCTGTGCACAGTGCCCAGGCATGCAGCTGTGCACAGTGCCCAGGCATGCAGCACTTGGTTCCTGGTACTTCTTAAACTGTTCTGTCCTGGCTCTCTTTATTTTGTCTATTTTCCTCTCAGATGACAAGCTTTTCCTGTTCTCTTGATACATGTCTTCTCTGCCTTACTTTACTGCTCCTGGGATGGTTGTAGGTTTTGATCTTGCCTTTGAGACCTGTCAGTCTAGGGGACAGAGTGTGGCAAGCCCCCCCTCCCCTCTTGTCGTTCTAGTTTTTGGAACATACACAGATGTGACGCCTCGGCAGTTCTTCAATGTTCAGGTGAGTTCATTTTCTTTCCAGATTTGGAGCTTCCTGGCTCCGTGAATACCTATAATCTCAGCACTTGGGAAGGTAAGGCCGAAAACTTGCTGCAAGTTAGAGGCAAGCCTGGGTTATGTAACAAATATAAGGCTAGTCAGAGCCACATAGCAAGACCCTGTCCCAAGAGTTAAAACAAATAAATGAATTAAAAACAACAAAAATTTTGGTGTGGTGACACATTCTTTTAATCCTAGCACTTAGGAAGCAGAGGCAGGAGAATGGATCTCTGAGTTCAAGGCCAGCCTGGGCTACACAGCTAGTTCCAAGACAGTCAGCCAAAGCTACATAATAAGGACCCTGTCTCAAAAAAACAATAGAAGTAAAACAGAAGTGAGAGAGGAAGATGGGATCACCCAAAATGCTAGCTACATAGAACTTTCTTTCATGATAGTTCCATTTTAAAAATTTAATTTGTTAAACTTAGTATACAGCTGAATGTGATAGCATGCACCTTTAATCCCAGCATTCAGGAAGTAGAGTTTGAGGCTAGCCTGGTCTTCTACATAGCCCCAGGATATCAAGGACTATGTAGAGAGACTCTGTCTTAAAAAAACCAAAATATAAAATCAAATAAGTCTACAAAGTACTAGGCTGCTTTATGGCATTTTCAAACATAACTTACTTTGCTGGTCCTCTCCTCCCACTGCCTTCTCCTCTTCCCTCTGTCACTCTTGTGTGTCTCTACCCCAGTAGCCCCTTTCAACTTTGACGTCACGCACGCTCTGTTGTCATCCCTCTTTCATCAACCTCCTTTTCCTGGACTCCTCTGGTGCCAAGACTTATATACACACCCACACCCACATATTTATACATACATGAACATGAAAAGCTAGGATCTGCATATGAGAGGCATTTGTCTTTCTGAGTCTGTTACCTTGCTTAATATAACTTCCAGATTCTTCATCTTCCTAAAGGTTTTATAATTTTATTTTTCTTTATGGCTGAATAAAATTCCATTGTATATAAGTACCACATATTTACTGTCTGTTCATTTGGTTTAATTTCCTTGCTTTTGTGAATAGTACAATAGTAAACAATTATAGTAAGAGACAGCATATAGGGTATATGCCCAGAAGTGGTGTGGCTGGATGATATGGTAGTTCTATTTTTAATTTTTTGGAGAAGCTTGCATATGATTTTCATAATGGTTGCACTAGTGTATAATTCCATTAGCAATGTAGAAGGGATTTTTCTTTCTCCACATCCCTGCCATCCTTGTGTTGTGATTTTTGCCAAGCTTTCAGTAACTAGTTTGTTGGTTATAATAATATAATACCCACTAATGCCAACTATGTTGGACTAGGCCTGTGGTCCTAGCTATTTGGGAGGCTGAAGTTTTCCTGGGGGGCATAATGAGTTCAAGACCAGCCTGGTCAACTTAATGAGCCTGTCTTAAAAAGTGAAAACAGGACTGGGAAATAGAACATTGCACAGTATGTGGTCTGGGTTGAATCCCCAGAACTGCAGCAACAATACACCCATCCCTAAGGATATGCAAGTGTGTTTGACCTCAGCACTTTATTTCATTAGTGTTGTGTTTTGTTTGTTGCATACCATACGTCTATTTGAAGTTCCTTAGTTACTCGAGATGCTAGAAGATGAGAAATGTTTCCTGAATTTCTATGCATCAGAGATCTGTTCATACTTTAAGACTTTCTTCGGTTTAAAGTGTTTTAGAAATATCTTTACACGTTATATGCTATGTTTTCTCCAAACATTTCTTTTTCTTTTTAAATTTTTTATTGTTACTGTGGGGATGATGGTACAAGTGAGGCTTGTAAAGGCCAGAGGACAACTCTGTAGAGTCCTCACTTCCTCCTTCCACCCTTATGTGGGTTCTGTGTATTGGATTCAGGTTGTTAGGCTTACATAGTCAGTGTTGTAGTTTCATTCTGTTGCTGTGATAAAACTCTTTGTCCAAAAGCAACTTAGGGAAGGAAAGGGTTTATTTCAGTTTATAGGTTAGAGTCAATGACTGAGAGAAGTTGGGACAGGAACTTGAAACAGGAACCATGGAAGGATACTGTTTATTGGCTCTTCCAGGCTCATGTTCAGCCAACTTTCTTGTGTGGTCCCGGACCATCTTCCCTGGGAATGATATTGTCTAATAGTGGGCTCTGTCCACATAGTCAATTAATAATCAAGACAGTCTACCATAGACATGCCCAAGGGCCAGTCTTATCTGGACTTCCCCTAGCCAGGTGACTCCAGGCTGTGTGGCATTGACAGTTAAAGCTAATGACTATAAGTGGGAAACATTGTTACCCACTGAGCCATCTTGGCAGCCCCATTCCACAGACATTTCTATTGCATAGTTTTTGTGTATGTGCCTGCATATACACACATGACAATAGACCACTGAGCTGCAGCTTCAGTCCTTTTTTTGGGGAGAAGGATAGTCCAGTGTTGCCTTGAACTTTTGATCTTTCTGTCTCTACTTAGTGAATTGCTGATATTACAGGCATGTGCCCCAAATGTTTGATTGCATTTTTAAGACTCCCTGCAGGGGACTGGAGAAGTGGCTTAATGGTCAAGAGCCCTGTCTGCTCATTTGGACAACCCAAGTTCCCAGGACCCATGTCCTGGCTCATAACTAACTCTAGTCCCAGGGTATCTAAAACACAATCTTCTCGCCTCCATGGCCACCAGGCAAACATGCTGTAGTGTGCAGACAGGCATGCAGGCAAAACATTGTACACATAAAAGTTAAAAAAATAAAATTCCCTTACAGGACTTGGGGAATGGTTCAGTAGGTAAAATGCTTGCTTTTCATGCATGAGTTCAGGTCCCTGTCACCCATGTAAAAGCTGAACATGTATGGGAGCATGTTTCTGTAAGAAACCCCAGCACTGGGCAGATGGGGCAGGTGGGTCCCCAGAGGTTGCTGACCAGTCAGTGGAGAGAGAGAGAGAGAGAGAGAGAGAGAGAGAGAGAGAGAGAGAGAGAGAGAGAGAGAGAGAGAGAGAGAGAGCGAGCACGCCTGTGTGCGTCCCCCCTCCCCCCCACGGTTTCTCTGTGTAGCTTTGCGCCTTTCCTCGAACTCACAGAGATCCTTCTGGCTCTGCCTCCCGAGTGCTAGCATTAAAGGCGTGCGCCACCACCGCCTGGC
Source organism: Onychomys torridus (assembly GCF_903995425.1). Classification (NCBI taxonomy): domain Eukaryota; kingdom Metazoa; phylum Chordata; class Mammalia; order Rodentia; family Cricetidae; genus Onychomys; species Onychomys torridus. Next base: position 101,587,754 of record NC_050446.1, read on the forward strand.
GAGAGCCTGTCCTAATAAAATAAATCCATCACTCAAGGAGACAGAGGTGGGTGGATCTCTGAGTTTGAGGCCAACCTGGTCTACAGAGTGAGTTCCAGGACAGCCAGGGTTACACAGAGAAACCCTGTCTCGAAAAATCAAAACAAACAAACAAAATACAGTGGAGAAGACACCCAGCATTGACCTGGCCTATATATGCACAGGTGCACACATGAACATACACATGTACACACACAATCCCCTCAATGTATGTAAGAGTCATAAGAGAATCATCTAATGAACAGCCATGCCTCTAAATGTTGGCACTGTTGAGTTAAATCACTATTTCTCCATAATGTCCTTAAGTCAGAGATCCAGCCTCCAGAGAATCTTCTGCATCTCTGTTTGGATCTTCCCTTTTGCAGCTGGACACAGAGTACAGGAAAAAGTGGGATGCTCTTGTGATCAAGCTGGAGGTGATTGAAAGAGATGTCGTCAGTGGTTCTGAGGTTCTTCATTGGGTAACGCATTTTCCTGTGAGTACTTTGCTTTGGCTTTATTTCTCTCAAGTCTGTGATGCAGAACACTAATCCTGCCCACCCCCTTTCTTTAGTATCCAATGTACTCGAGGGATTATGTTTATGTTCGTCGGTATAGCGTGGATCAGGAAAACAATGTGATGGTCTTGGTGTCCCGGTATGTATAACTGCTGGAGCCCTCGTTGAGCTCTGCGAGCTGTGCCTTCTGTCCCTTTAAGCTTGCCTTCATTGGTGCCCTGCAGACTTACTAGCAGCCAGTTCCCATTCATCTCTTGTCCCTGCTGGGGAAAAGGCGCATCTACCAGGGAGGCTGAACAAATGCTTTCAAGCTTTTGCAGGGAGGTGGGAGTGGGTAATGAGGGTATAAACTAGAGCCTTACTTATGCTAGGTAAGCATGGTACTGCTGAGCTATTGCTCTGAATTTAAGTTTTGATTGAGTTTTGTGAATTTCTTAATGCTGGTGATTTTAAAAGGTAAATTAGAAATACAACCTGTGAACTATGTATTATAATGTCCAAGAAATTTATTTTCACAACCTGGGTTGTATTCATTCATCTCACTGACTGCTTGGTTTTGTTGAGTCAATGTTTTAGAGTCTTGCCCACCCCCACCATACTCCCCCAGCTTTGGCTTACCATCAGTTAATGCAAAGACAGTCATCCCCCTCTTCCTCCCTACAGTGCAGTGGAACACCCCAGTGTGCCAGAGTCTCCAGAGTTTGTCAGGGTCAGATCCTATGAATCCCAAATGGTTATTCGTCCTCACAAGTCATTTGATGAGGTGAGTTTTACCACATATTAGACATGAGTGTTGTGGCTTTGAGTTTTTTTAAGGAGTGTCTTTTTCTGAACTAGGGAAAGGTGAGTTGCCAGAATGCAGTATGCTAGAAAGAGTTATGCAATAAAGATCAGCCTGGAACTTGTTGGATATATTGTGGGCCCTGGTCTCACTTTCTTGTTGTTTCAAGGATGGCTAGAAAATACTTTAAAATATAAAGATTTAAATTTAATAAATCTCTAAATTAAATAAATTCTGGTTGGTATGGTGGCACATACCCTTAATCCCGGCACTTGGGAGGCAGAGGTAGGCAGATTTCTGTGAATTTGAGGCTACCCTGGTCTATAAAGTGAGTTCCATGATAGCCATGGCTACACAGAAACCCTGTCTCGAAAAACCAAAAAATAAATAAACAAATAGATAAATTCTGAATTTTAAGGAATTCTAAATGCCACAAACAAGTGACTTTATCGTTGTGACTTGTTTTTGAGACGGTCTCATTATACAGCCCAGGCCAGGCTGCTTGGAACTTGATGTGTAGTCCAGGTGACCTCTGACTTGCAGTTCTCCTGCCTCTGCCTCCTGAGTGTCAGGATTCCAGTGTGAACGGCCACCCCTGGCCTGTCTGTCACTTCTTCCTGTTTTCTGGGCTGTTGGAGTTTTGTTCAGAAAGTTCTTGGTTGTGCTAGTATCTTGGGTTGTTTTCCTCTAGCATTTTCAAAATTTCAGGTCTTCTATATCTGTCTGTCTGTCTGTCTGTCTGTCTACCTATTTGTTTTTAGGTAGGGTCTCTCTACTTAGCCCTGGCTGCCCTGGAACTTTCTGTATAGACCAGGCTGCCCTCAAACTCAAAGACATCGACTTGCCTCTGCCTCTCAAGTGGTAGGATTAAAGGCATATCCACCATGCCCAGCTTGAACAGAATTTTGTATAGGTGACACCTGAGGCATTAGTTTCATTCTTGTACATGTGGGTATCCAGTTTTCCTAACACTGTTTATCAAAGAGAATGTCTTTGGCATGGCATGTTTTTGGCATTTTTGTTGAAAATCAGAGGATGGAAGCTGCATGGTTTTATATGTAAGTCCTTTATTCTGTTCTTGTGCTAATACCATGTTTTTGTTAATAGGGCTTTGTAGTATGATTTGAAATCAGAAACTGTATTAACTCTGCCATCATTGCTTCTATAAATAATGTTTTTAGGGGGATTGCATTGAATATATACATCTTTTAGTATTTATTGTAGCCATTCTCCCCACTCCCTATATATATATATATATATATATGCATGTAGAGTGTGTGTGAGTGTGTGTGCGTCTATGACCATGTGTGCACAGAGGCCAGAGAAAGACATAGCTATCACTCTTTCTTACTCCCTTGAAACAGGATCTTTCACTGAACCCAGAGCTTTTTGGTAGGCTGACTGGCCAGCAAGTCCCAGTGGTCCTCTTGTCTCTGCTCACCCTCTCATATCATCCTCTAGTATTGTGGTTACAGGCACATATACCATGAACTTGTTTATTTGGGTGCTGGGGATCTGAACTGAGATCCTATGGCTATATATTTTAGCCATCTCCCCAGCTCCATGTAGCCATAACCATTTCATAGTATTCTTCTGGTCCATAAACGTGGATGTGTTTCTATTGTTCTTTCCTATTGCATCCCACCCCCCTTTCCTTTCCTTGCCTTACTGCTAGATAACACTTTGAGCACTATACTGAGTAAAAATAGACGGTGGTCCCATCATAGGTAGTGGGCTCCAAAAGGCCCACTCATGCACCAGAGATGGATTCTGATCCTACCGCCATGGGCCCCCTAAGCAGATCAAGCTACACAACTGTCTCACCATGCAGAGGACCTAGTCCAGTCCCATGTAGGTTGGGAGAGGGAGGCTGGGATGGGGGCAAGAGGAAGGAAGAGGGGGAGTCTTTGATTGGTGTATAAAATGAATGAAAAAATTTTCTTAAAAAAAGGGAAAAAATAGACAGTGGTATAGAGTTTTCTTTTTTGTTAATGTTCTTATCCAGTTTTGATATCAGGATAATGTTGGCTTTATGGAATGGATTTGGTAGTGTTCCTTCCCTTTCTGTTTTATGTAGTAATTTGAGGTCTGAGACTCACACCTGGGTCTCTGCACGTGCTTATAACCACTGAGCCATCTCTCTAGCCCCTCCTTTAAAATTTTTTTGTATTCATCTATTATGGGTGATGGGAGGCATGCAACTTACCCTAGAGAGACTAAGGTTGTCAATCTTGACAAGTGCCTCCACCTACAGACCAGCTGTCATGCCTCAGAGAATTGTCATCTCTTACTTTAGTAGAGGTGGGATGGAAGATCCACCCTGAATGTGGGCTGTACTGTCTCATGGGCAGACCAGCAGTGAACTGTGTGAGAAAGCTAGCATAACAAAAGCAAACAGGCCAAAAAAAAAAAAAAAAAAGCCAGGCAGCAGTGGCACACGCCTGTAATCCCAACATTCAGGAGGCAGGCAGATCTCTGTGAGTTCAAGGACAGCCTGGGCTACAGAGTGAGATCCAGGACAGGCTCCAAAGCTACAGGGAGAAACCCTGTCTCAAAACAAAACAAACAAACAAAAACAAAAGTAAACAGGCAGCATGGGTGCATTCATTTCTCTCTCTTCTTGACTGGATATGGTGTAACCAACTCTCTCAAAGATCCTGTCTATGGGGAATAAGATAATCACACAAGCAAGAGACTAGTGAGAACAAAACATTTTAAATACACCCTTCTGCAGAAAAAGAGATGCCAGTGTAGAGAAAAGGTAAAAATGGCTGGTGTGCTGATTTGGTTTAAGGCAGTGTGGTAGTTTTTAAGTTTTTCAAGACAACGTTTCTCTGTGTAGCCCTGGCTGTCCTAGAACTCACTTTGCAGACCAGGCTGGCCCTGAACTCACAAAGGAACCCCTTCTTCTGGGATTAAAGGCATTCACCACCACCACCTGGCTAAGGCAGTGTTTTTAAAGTTCCTGATCACAAGAAATTCCTATCTTCCTATCTAGTAGTGCAGGATTTGCCCCTTCCCATGTTTTCCATCCTATTAGTTTAGGATACAAAGCCTTATCTAGTGAATAAGTTGGGGGCTTGAAACTATCTAATCCACTTTTCTGATCAGGGGCTCTGTCACATAAGCTACCACCTTTAACCTCAATTCTCTGTTTTGAGACAGCCACCAGCTAGAGGCAAGAAGGGCCCAGCCCCTTCTGCTTATTTGTAACTGAACTCTTGGCAGATCTCATAGTGAAACAGACCATAACTATTTCTTACAGTTTCTTCCTCTTTTTCTTTTAGGTATTTTCTTTTACATGTTTTAAAAAGCCTCTTTTCAGATTTGTTTTTACTTGCTGTTGTTAATTTATTGGCAAGGGGAGGTAATCTTCCAAGGGCCATGGTTATTATCCCATCAGGAGCTGTATTCTTAGGTATAAAAGTACAACATTGTCCAACATGCATGACACAAGAACCTGCCTTCTCTGTAAGTGTAATTTTTTTTTTAAAGTTTATAGCATCTTTTCAGAAAATATTATATACTATTCAAGCTATTCAACTGATACAAAACCAGTTTTCAGTGTCTTTTTTTGTTGTTGTTTTTTGTTTTTGTTTTTTGAGACAGGGTCTCTCTGTAGCTTTGGCACCTGTCCTGGAACTCACTCTGTAGCCCAGGCTGGCCTTGAATTCACAGAGATCTGCCTGCCTCTGCTTCCCAGGTGCTGGGATTAAAGGTGTACACCACCACTGCCTGGCTTCTGTAAGTGTAATATTAAGTGTGATCCTGTTCTCTGAAGCCATTCAGCTGATGGCATCCAGCTGGATAGACACTCTTTTAAGGACATCCCTGGCATAATTGATAAATCCTTACTTATTAATTTAAACATTTTAAATTTATGTGTATATTGCCTGCTTTGTACTTAATGCATCGTTTGTGTACCTGTTGTCCACAGAGATCAGAAGAGGGTGTCTGACCCGTGAGAATGGAGTTACAGATGGTTGTGAACCACCATGTGGGTGCTGGGAACCAAACCCAGGTCCTCTAGAAGAATGGCCAGTGTTTGTAACCACTGAACCATCTCTCCAGCACCTCTTCAAATTTATAACAAGTGGTGATGAGGTTTTTAGTTACACTAATCACGGAGCTAATAGGAAAAGAATGTTACTTTTTTTTTTAAAAAAACCTGAAAACTATTCTGTACAATTTTGCTTTCCTTTTTTTATTTTTTAAATTTTTTTTAAGTAACACACCTTAGATTCCAAAAGTTAATAAGCAAACCAGAGATACCATCAGGAAATGGGGAACCTTGAGGCTAGATTGGTTCAGTCATTCTTCTTTCTGAATTCTGGACTAGCTTTTGTTTCACAGTAACACAAGCAAATGATCTGCAGCATTTATCACAAGACAAACAGACTAAGACAACTATGTCCTTTATGTAATGAGGTTGGTACTAAAGAGGACGTTACAAGTCCTCTTTAGGATTGACTTCCAAAGCTCCCTGGATGACTCTTATGTTTCTCTCTGAGCTCCCCTTTTGGATACGGAAGCCTCTTTGATTGGCTCCTTGACTTGGGACTAGTTGTTCCTGGCTTTTCGCAGCCTGTACAATTGTGTGGCAGCCAGGAGTGATAAGAACCTTCCCAGGTGTGCTGCTTTCTGTCCAAGTTCTTATCCACGCTACATCCTTAGGCTAGAGCTCCTGACCTGCAAACCCAAGGTGTGGCTGTCCTTTGTGCCAGGATACTCAGCTATGCACAACATGTTGAGTTTTAAAGCCACCTGAAATAAGTCTTGACTTTGTAGTTTTTCCTACCAGCTCAGTTCCAGTTAGGCTGCTTTGTAGTCAACAAATAGCAATGTGTTTGTGGGGCACCACATGACAGTGTCACGGCTGTCCCCTCGGGCATTTACTGCGTCCTTGTATATCTTAGCCTTGTCTCTTACTGGAACGTAGAGGTTGTAACTGTGCTGTAAGAACAGAGCAGTTACCTTTCTGTCCACCTGCATCTCTGTCATGTAGCTGGTGACCCATCCTCCACATCCCTCTGTCTCCTCAGATCTTTATTTTCTACTTTGGTATTTTGAGGTAATTGCTTTTTAAATTTTATTTTGTTTGATTATATTATAAAAGTCAAGCATTTACTTTTAAAGTCAAATCTACACATAAGAGATTTACATCATATCTCAGCACATTCGACTTTGCTTCTTCCTACAGAGGTCATAATTTTCAGTGTGGCTTCTATTTATAGTATTACATTATTAGATGAGACTCCAGGTCTCTTGATTTCCCAGGCTTGGTGTTTTGTAGATGGAATTATTTTTTTTAAAGTGTGTGTGGGTGTTTTCTCTGCTAGGATCTCTGTGTACTATGTTCATATACCTTGGCGACCAGAAGAGGGTGTCAGATTGCCTGGCACTGGAGTTATAAATGGTTGTGAGCCACCATGTGGGTGCTGGGAATTGAACCCCTGTCCTCTGCGAGAACAAGTGCTCTTAACTGCCGAGCCATCTCTAGTCCCAGATGGAATAACTTGAAAAAGTTTTACTTGCAGGATCTCATTTTGTCATGTAAGCGGCCTTTGGTGGGTCTGGTTGTGTTTGTATTGTGTGGCTTTACCTCTGCTTTTGCACACTTCCACAGTGCTCAGTGTGGATTTTTGTTAGGGCACCTTTCGTTTTTTTCCTCAGTCCTGGGTATTAAACCCAGGACTTCACACGTTTGAGGCAAAGGCTCTATCATTGAAGTGTAGTACCAGTTAGGGCACTTTAATCTTCACAGCCAGACGTCCTGAGGTCAGGGACTAGAGCTGATGTGTTTGCTCTGCAGCACCTAACAATGTGCCAGATAGAGCAGACACAGGATCTTTGCTGAGAAAATGAACAACCACTTAACAGCATACTTTGAGCAGGGCTGGGAGGGTAGGTTTGGCTGTGTGTGGCTAGAGCATTTGCTCTTCAAAGAGAACACAGCTGCTCCAGGCTTCTCTTGGGGTCAAGACATTTTGTGTTTTGTTTGCTTTATAGTCTAGTGTCCTGCCTCTGCCTGACAAGTGCTTGAACCACAGATGTGTGCCACCATACCCAGCAGCATCAGGACCCTTTAATCACCTCAGTAATCCTGGGTCTTCTTTGGTGTTAGGTATGAGAGGGCTGAACCAAAGAATAGTAGGTATGTAGGCCTGCTGGTCGGATTTCCCTTTCTCACTTCTGTGTCCAAGGTGCTCATCTGTAAAGTGGAGGAGGGGAGTGCATTATAGGCTGCACCTAAGGCAGCTCCAGCTGCAGAGTGTTCTGTAAATAGTTATTAGCACTTCGAGCAAAGCGGAAGGTGAGACCTTGAAGTTGTAAACATTGAACATCTGTATTGGGGTCCTCAAGGCTACTCCCATGTTTGAAGATTTGCTAGGAAGACCTTCAGGACTCAGCAAATAGTGTGCTCCTAGCTGTTTAGGACAGTAACGGAGCAGGGACACACGGCTGGACTATAAAGGAAGAAGACGGGAATAGTCTTAAGGCTTCCTTCCTTCTCTAGCACCAAGATGCAACAATGTGTTTAATGTTTTGGCTAGCAACCTGTTAGAGACTTGGTGCTGGAGTTTTCTCTAGAAGCTACCCCACAGCACCCTCTATTTAACATGTAAGTTTTGTACCTCCATGAAGAAAATCCATCTTTCACAGAGGTTATGTGATACTTGTTACGATTTGGGCACAGGAAACTTCATTTACCAGGAACAAGATAGTCAAGGGCCCTTATGTGAACAGCAGCCTCAAGCCTTTGCTGTCAGTGTTTTGTGCATAGGCTATTGCACTCTTCACCGCAGTACTGGATCATGGTTATTCTGATACTGGTTGTAGAGTTTCTGTGAGAGATCCAGGTGCCCTCATCTTTGGTATTCTTCTTTTCCAGAATGGCTTTGATTATTTACTGACATACAGTGACAATCCCCAGACAGTGTTCCCTCGCTACTGTGTCAGTTGGATGGTTTCCAGTGGTAAGTAGGAGTATGCATAGGGCGCTGACCTGAGCTGAACCGTTTGTTTTTCTGTTTCAATAATGGCAACAGGAGGTTGGTACTTACATTTTGTAGTCATGGTCAGGGAGATTTGAACACTCTTCCCATTTTATTATAGACTCTAAGTGGGATTTGAAGGGTTAAAAGTACAGGAGTTCCAGAAAGGATTCTTTTTACCCAGAGGAGTGTTTAAGACACTCATTTAGATGACTTACATATAGATGTGCACATTGATGTATTTATAGTAGTGCTGAATGGCTAGGTTGGTGGTATACACATGTGTAATCTCAGTAATGGGTACAGGGGCTGAGTCAGGAGGATCAAGGCCAGCCTAGGTGACATCTGGTAAAGCCGCAGTGTTAAAGGATATGAGATCTGGCCAAGAATACTTAGTTATGGGGCAGTTACCTAGGGAAATGGCTATTACCTAAAAGGCTGCATGTCACAGTCATAATTCTACCCCCCCACTTTTTAAAACCTTGTCTTAGAAATCATTCTCACATGAGTTTCATTGTTTTGGTTTGGAAATTTCTTTTGTATTGTTTTTGAGAAGATCTTGTATAACCCAGGCTAGTTTTAAACTCTTTTTTCCCCTGTTTTTTGAGACAGGGTTTCTCTGTGAATCACTCTTGGCTGTCTTGGAACTCACTCTGTAGACCAGGTTGGCCTCGAACTCAGAGATCCACCTGTCTCTGCTTCTTGAGTACTGGGATTCAAGGCATGAGCCACCACCTCCGGCTTGGCTGTAAACTCTAGATCCTCCTACTTCAATATCTCAGTGTTATAATTACGGGTGTACAATACCACGCCTGACTCCTCATATGTTTACTTTCTTCTCATGCTCTAGTGGTTTTTTGCCCTTAGGGAGGGGGATGGGAAATTAGATATATCTGTGTTCATTTATCTGAATTAAATGACAGTTGTTGTGACTATGTCAGTAAGTGACATTTTAATCACCTAAAAGAGACATTTTTGGAATTCAGTGGCTTGATGAAAAGATCAGAGTTGTGGGTAGCTTTCACAAGCTTATGTAGAGGGAAGCATTCTGGGAGGCAGACGTCACTGTGGATTTTCATTCAGGCTGTTGTTTGCTTACCATTGGAGAGAATGGGCTCTGTCTTTAAGCCTGTTATTAGCTTATTTAGCAACTGTTCTAGTTTGCTTTCTGTTGCTCTAATGAACACCATGACCAAAAAAAAAAAAAAAAGCAGCCTGGGGAGGAGGAGAAGGTTTGCTTCACCTTATAGCTATGTCCACCGTGAAAGGAAGCTAGGGCAGGAGCTGAAGTGGAGACCATAGAGGAACATTGCTCACTGGCTTGCTCTCCATGGATTGCTCAGCCAGCTGTTGTACAGCCTAGGACCACCTAACTATGTAGGTATAGTACTGCTGTGGGCTGGACCCTCCCACATCAATCATTCATTGAGAAAATGCCCCCACATACTTTCCTAGAGGCCAGTCTTACAGAGACATCTTCTCAACTGAGGTTCCCCCTTCCCAGATGACTCTAGCTTGTGTCGGGTTGTTGAAAAAACGAACCATCACAGCAGCTTGACTGCATTCTTCTGTGTCCTAATAGGCATGCCAGATTTCCTGGAGAAGCTGCACATGGCCACTCTGAAAGCCAAGAACATGGAGATCAAAGTGAAGGACTACATCTCGGCTAAGCCTCTGGAAATGAGCAGTGAGGCCAAGGCCACTGCTCCATCCTCCGAGCGGAAGAGTGAGGGTAGCCATGGCCCAGCTCGGATTGAGTATGCTTAAGGGCCTTTGGGATAAGGAGAGACAGGCACTTCTGATCCTGCCTTGCTCCCTCAGCTCTGCTTCAGGACAGGCACGAGTCACATGTGTTAGAAGACATCTGCTGTAACTGTCAGTGGGAGAGAATTAGAACTGAGTTAGATTTCATTTGGAGCCCTATTGCTCTTTACCAAACAGAGAGGGCCATGACATCATGGAGTCGTCATGTTCTCAGGCCAACTGTTGTGAAATCCAGCATTATGCTGAGCTAATCTGGAGCAAATGTCTCACTTTAGGCCAGAAGAGGATGACTCCCATCTGCCTCCTCCGAGAAGCTTCCTTGCTGACATTCCAGATGCCACCGTTGATTGTGCAATGCTCTGGATATCCTTCGGTTCTCTAGGTCACTTGGAAAGTGGTTGGCCCTGGGTTCTCACTAAGGGTTCACTGGAGTGCTCTTGGTAACAATCCTGTGGTGATGTGAACACTGGCTGAGCTAAGTGCCTTGTCCTCACCTTGGTTTATCATTAGAGACATGAAGTTTGTACCAAGGGATCCTTCTCCCTGCAAAATACCATGACACTGACTCATTCGACTCAAAGCAGTTTTCATCCTAACTGGCCCTCTGTGTTCATGGGCTGTGCTCATTGGACCGTGGCCTCTGCCACAGCCTTAGCCCATTTGCCAGGAGCACCAGAGACAAACCCCTTTAGACAGTAGCTTTCTATTGATGCCGTCAGTGTGTTGATAGGGTCAGTGGAAGTGTGCACAAAACTTCTCACTCTAAAATAACTAGATTTCTTTTTAACCCTGTAGCCAAGTGGAGTTGCAGACGAGAGCACAGCTCCTTTGTAGTCTTTCTTGTTGGGGCACTATTTTCCCACTGCAGGGTGACTGGGCCTTCCTGGAGGGCTCAAGGTAGTAGATGGTGGTTGCACCATTTCCTCAGAACTTTCAAAACTGTAAGCTGCCATGTGGGCCAGCAGATGAAGTCTTGCCCCATACCAATATGGTAGGGATGTGGCTTATGTGACCCTCTTGACCCTCTAAAACATTTCTCTCCAGAGCTGACACAGAAGTAAGGCACACAGTTTGGATAAATAAGATCACAACCAGATGATAGGGACCTGGCCTTGCTGGTTTCTTTATTGTGAATAGGGATCAAGTTTTAAATTTTACTCCTTTTTTTTTTTTTTTTTTTTTTTTTGTTTATTTCTGGAGTTTATATAGCGGAATTTTTCTTTTTTCTTTTTTTCCCTGCTTGCTACCCTGTTGTGGTGTTGAAAAAGGAAACTAACCCTAAGGTGAACTTAACCCTTTTTAAAAAAATGTTCTTGTTGCCTACTCAGTTCTGTGCCAAGGAAACAACTGACTCCCCCAATGTTTCATGTCTTCTCGAGTGTTGGCAGAGTAGAGAGATGCATTGAGCAGTCCCAGTGTCTTTCAGGACCTGACAGAAACCTTTTCTCTGAATTTAGCACCTGTAGCTGAATGTGTGTGAGTGTGAGTGTGTGTGTGCTGGGCTGCAGGGACTAAGCAGTTGTGGTTGCCCTTTGTTCTGACTCTGGTGATTTGACTCTGTACAGTTACTTGGTCATCATAATGAGTTTGCTCCTAACTGTGACATTTTTATCAGATGTGTGAATAAATGCATAAAGATTGGTACAGAAGAGTGTTTATGTTCGGACACACAGTGGGGAAATAGTGCATGTTGGGTTGGGCTCTTTGTCATCTTGATCACAAAGTTGGCATAGGGCATTGGTGGGCCTTGTTCTTTCTTGGCAGGTTGTGGGTGATACAAAGTTAGCCCCCTTGCAAAGACTGGATCCTAAGTGGCCAGCTTGGGAACTGAAAATAAAATGTCTCTACTCGAGTGTCTTGATCTACTAACTCGTAGACTGAGTAAGAACAAAATCTCATTAAGAGACTCAGTGTTGCTGGGTGGTGGTGGTGGTGGTGGTGGTGGTGGTGGCGGCGGCGGCGGCACACACCTTTAATTCCAGTACTCGAGAGGCAGAGGCAGGCCTGGTCTACAGAGCTAGTTCCAGAAGAGCCAAGGCTACATAGAGAAACCCTATCTCAAAAACAAAAGAGAGAGAATCAATGTCAGAGCTTCTGTAGACAGGCTTGGTAGAAGATGGGTTACCTTATAAGCTCTTCCAGGACCCAGATTTCTTCAGAGGGAGCGATACATTTGAGAAGTTTTGGAGCTCTGCAGAATTTGGGCTTGTGTGTGGTTTTGCCTATGGGTAATGCCTGGTGAACAGACAGGTGAAACTTGCTGAATAGAACTGCGTAGACATTCAAGGAACATTCCCTCTTGCAGGGTACAGAGCTGTCTGTCTCATTTCACAGGACCAGGTCCATCTTCGTTGCAAGCTGCAGCTGCAGTGAGGCCTGGCCATGCTGCTCTCTCTCTTTTTACTCTAGCTTATGCTTCATCTTTATCACCATATTCCCTCCATTCTCTTCCTCTGGCCAGAGAGTAGAGGCAGGCCAGTGGGTTCCTGCCAGCAAATTACAGGCTTTTTCAGAATGAATTAGTGTATTCCTTACCCATTGGTACATATGAAACTGCCACTGATTTGGTTTATCATAGTTTTGAGCCCATTTTTCCATAAGTCCTGTAGGTTTGTGTTTGAGTGTTTTATTCACTTATTTATTTACCCATTTGTTTATTTTGTATGTGTGTTGGTTCTGGGTTCGATGAGAAAGCAGAGGGCTGGAGAGATGGCTCCATGGTTAAGAGCACTGGCTGCTCTTCCAGAGGTTCTGAGTTCAATTCCCAGCAACCACATGGTGGCTCACAACCATCTAAAGTGGAATCTGATGCCCTCCTCTGGCGTAAAGATAGAGCGGATAGAGCACTTGTATACATAAAATAAATAAATCTCAAGAGAGAAAGCAGGAGAAGCAAGCCTTGCACAGCATCTGCATCGGTTCTGCCCCCAGGTTCCTGCCTGTCTGAGTGCCTGCCCTGAATCTTCAATGATGGAACAGAGATGCAGAAGTGTAAGCAGAGTTAACTCTTTCCTCTCCAACTCGCTTTGGTCATGGTGTTTCATCACAGCAATAGTAACCCTAATCAGGACATACGTGTGTATGCCTCTGCAACGATGTTCCAGCAGCACTTTTCTCAAAATGAAGGACCATGGGATAAGAATCCAGAGAGCCACATGCACTTACTCAGCCGTAATTCAAAAAAGATGGCTATAGGTCAAGTGTTAATATGAGCTTTTTACTTTGAAAATTTTAATGTGTTTAAGGATTGAAAGAATTTTTAGACTTGCTTTGTATCTAATGAGTTGTAGCTCAGTTGGTAGAGTGCTTGTCTAACATGGATGAAGCCTTGGGTGTGATCCTCAGCATTGCCCAATATTTATCCCAGATTGCAAGTGGAGGTAGGAAAACCAGAAGTTCAAGGGTCACCCTTGGCTACATGGTAAGTGAAAGGCCAGCCTAGGATGCACGAGACTTTGTTGCTTCTATCATGGTTGTGATGAAATACCAAAAAAAAAAAAAAAAAAAAAAAAAAAAAAAAAATTGAGGAAAGGAGAGTTTATTCTGCCTTACGGTTTGAGGGGGTGCGTTTGCCTGGCCTCGGAAGACATGGTGGCAGGAGGAAGAGGCCTGCTGGCCAGATTGCCTCCCCAGTCAAAGCACACAATGAACAGGAAATGGGGCTAGCCTATAACCTCAAGGTCCTCCCCTAGTCCCACTTCCTCCAGCGGGTTTATGCCTCCTAAAGGTACCACAGCCTTCCCAAACAGCACCACCAGCTTGTGACCAAGTGTTTAAACACTGCACATTAAAACCACAACAGACTAGAAACCTTGGATCACTCTTCCCTTAGGCTAGCAAGCTGCTGGGAGTACTTTCTCTACATACACTTTTCTGGGACCATTTGAGAACAAGTAGCAAGTACACACCCCCCACACATAAAGCATGCTTTAATTCCTTTTCCCAAGTACTGGGATTAAAGGTTTGTGCCTCACTGTCTGCCATCTCCTACTTTTATCTGGGTTCTAGGGATCAAAATCAAGTCAGGAGACTTGCATAGCAAGTGCCTTTACCTACTGACATCTTTCTGGACCCAATAGTGTCACATCTGATAATGCAGCTCTTATTAAATTTTCCCTGTTTGACTTCCAAATGACTTTCAGTTCCCAGTGCCCTCTATTATGTATTGGACAAGTCCTAATTGGTCTTATAATAAAAACCCAGAGCCAGATATCATAGTAAATGCTGAAAGATCAGAGGAAACAAGCTACAGCCACTTCTCACCTCCCCAACTCCTCAGCTGAAAGGGGAAGATCCTGTCTCTATAAATCCTCAGACTGAGTGCTCCTGAGTCCTCAGCCAAAAGAACTGAGTTCTTGTCTCCTCCCACTTCATATGCCTTTCTCCACCCAGCCATATCACTTCCTGTCTCATCCTTCCTAGTGCTGAGATTAATGGCATGTGTGTTTCCCAAGGGCTTGGATTAAAGGTGTCTGCCACCACTGCCTGGCTTTCTCTTTTAGACCTTGTTAATCTTGTATAGTCCAGGGTAACTTTGAACTCAGAGATCCAGGTGGATCTCTACCTCCCAAATGCTAGGATAAAAGGTGTGTGCCACCACTGCCTGGCCTCTATGTTTAATCTAGTGGCTTGTTCTGCCCTCTGATCTTGAGGCAAGTTTTATTTGTTAGAGTACAAACAAAATATCACCACTATTATGTATTTGTCTTTTTTACCCATTTAAAAAATTGGCATTTATTGTGGTGTTGGAGGTTGTAGGTGGAGTCTTTCATTGGAACTGTCAGCCAGCTCCCAAATAACCATGCAGAGACTTATTATAAAAGCCCAGCCGATAGCTTAGGCTTGGTTTTAACTAGCTCTTTTTGAGATTTATTTATTATGTATACAGCATATATGACTATAGGCCAGAAGAGGGTACCAGATCTCATTACATATGGTTGTGAGCCACCATATGGTTGCTGGGAATTGAACTCAGGAAGGGCAGTCAATGCTCTTAACCTCTGAGCCATCTCTCCAGCCTTTAACTAGCTCTTATAGCTTGAATTAACCCATTTTTATTCATCCATGTGCTTCCCTGAGGGTCGTTTACCTAGCTCACGTACATACTTCTTACCCTGCTTGCTCTGCATCTCATGGCATCCTCTCCAGCTTTCTCTCTGCCTCCAAATCCTGCCTAGCCATTGGCCAGTCAGCTTTTTATTAACAATGAGAGGAACACACCTTCACAGTCTACAGAAGGTTTATTTCACAGCAGGGGGTCATGTGTCCCACAGCCATGCATGTGGAAGACAACTTGCAGGAATCAGTTCCTCAATCATGTGGGTTCTGAGGATGGAACTATGGTTATCAGGCTTGGAGGCAAGCCCTTTTACCCACTGAGCCAGCTAGCCAGCCGAACTTCACCCAATTTTAATCTAGAACAGTTGCCTACCCTTTGTAATGTAACATCACTTCAAACGTGGCTGCCCCTGCTAATGTTTCCAAACTCCCAGAGCCTAGGCAGTTATCTCCACCCCACCCCCAACCATCAGCATCTGGGGTGAGTTCACTGTAGCACCTAGTATTCTACTGTAGCGTGCCCTGAAAGGCAAAGGCAGAGCTCTCCCTAGACTGCACTTCCATGGTAATGTCACACTGGTGGCTTACAGTAAATTCAGAGTTGGCCAACATCAGTGGTCATCTCTAAGCACCTGGTGTGCCAGCACTGTGTTTCCTGCTTTATTCTAAACCTAGTGTGCCGCTAGCCCTGTTGTACAGATGAAGACCTGCCCTCAGGTTATGCAATTAATTGTCTTGCTCAAGGCCACACAGGAAGTAGTGATGGAGGCAGGTCCTGACCTAACTGACAACATAGACATCTGATGGCATAGCTTAAATTTAGATTTCCTTTTCCTGGGGCACTACACCTACAATGTTCCACCCAGGACAATGGCTTGAGTTTGCCCGTGGGGTCACTTGTGTGCTATTTGTGTCTGACGCATTGGAAGTCACTTCTCTCATAAAAACCTTAAAAACCTTTAAGGGATGGGTGGAGGGCACTTTAGGGACAGTCTTAAAATACCATTTTGGAGCCCAGTCATGGTGACATGCCTTTAATCCCAGTATTCACTCTGGAGGCAGTGGCAGGTAGAATTCTGAGACTTTGAGGCCAGTGTGGTCTACATAATGAGTTCCAGGCCAGCCAGGACTGTCCAGTGATTAAAACACAACTTAAAATTTGTTTAGGGCTGGAGAGATGTCTCGGAGGTTAAGAACACTGGCTGTTCTTCCAGAGGTTCTGAGTTCAATTCCCAGCAACCACATGGTGGCTCACAACCATCTATAATGAGATCTGGTGCCCTCTCCTGGCACACAGTCATACATGGAGGCAGAATGTTGTATACATTAATAAATCAATCTCTTTAAAAATTTTGTTTATTTCAGCTTTATTTTGAGACAGGTCTATCCATCTAGCCTTAGATGGTCTGGAACTCACTGTGTAGACCAGGCTAACCTTGAACGTTTAGCAGTCCTGCCTCTGCTTCCGGGGTCTTGGTCCTACAGGTATGCACCAGTGTGCTCAGTAACACTTTCTAAAAGTCTTTGTTTCCAAGTGGCTAGTCTCAGTCCTTAGTCCAAACAGTGAAAAATAGAAAATCTAAGATCTGTTATTTCCAATAAAAGCCTTAAAAAATTAATATGTGAATAAAAGTGGTCTTAAAGCAAGACATTCCTTTCTCATAAACCTCAGCAGCTGCCTAGTGTATCATGCAAGCAGAACTCCCAGCTGTGTACTGTCAAAGATATTTTTCTGGAAGTAGGATTAGTTATGGCCACAGATGAACTTAGGAGATAAGTCAAGGTCTGACTTTACATCTACATAGCTTAACCACATCTAAAATTGCAGGATGAGAGTTTAAAAATAGTAATATTTGAGCATTTAGACAGCTAATACATTTTTATGTCTTAAGACTGTGCAGGTTAGGATTATGGTTTCATGTCGAAGGACAGGAAGACAGCATGGCTGAAATTAATCTATCATTGATCTCATGGGTGCAGCCAGTCCACTAGTACAGTGGCTCCATGGCCCCCCAGTCTCAGGCTCCTGCCCTCCCTTGGGGTGGAATCAGTTACGACATTTCAGAGGTGGGACCCAGCATCTTGTTTTACATTCCCAAGAGTCCTAATGTATAATATCTGGAAACACTAGTGAAATGTCTATAAAGTGTGGGCTCTGGAGTCAGAGCCAAGAGCTGCATGACCTTGGATAAATTAGACCTCTGTTTTTCTCATCAGTGAAAGAGTGAGGGTGCTTGCTTATGGTATGCTGTGAAGATTAAATGGTACCCTACAATCTGGGAACAGTCTTGGAGGTGTAGGCACTTAACCTCCATATGATTGACTACCCATCTTTCAGAAGAACCACCAAGAACCTGCTCTTGGCTGAAGCCTTAACTGGTAACAGCTGCTGAACGCATCTCGTGTGTTATATCCATGTGGAAAGCTTAGGGAGGGGATCTTTTGACTGTACTAGGGTACTTTTTTTTTTTTAGAGCTAAGCTGCTTAGGGTGATAAATGAGGTTTTTGAAGTATAGAATATAGGGTGAGGGCTGGAGAGATGGCACAGCAGTTAGCACCACATCAGGTGGCTCGCAGCTCCAGGGGACTCAGCACCTCTGGCCTCTGAGGATGCGCATGCATGCGCGCGCACGCGCACAAATAAATATTAAAAATAATGCAGGATGCTTAATTTTATGTGTCAAGAATTCAAACTGTAGCTTTGTCTCTCCTCTACAAATGACACTGCATGTTCTGCATTTGTGTGCCTGTTTGATAACTTTCAGCTTTTTAGTTTCTGTTTTTCTTGAGACAGGGTTTCTCTGTGTAGTCCCAGCTGTCCTGGAACTCATTGTGTAGACCAGGTTGGCCTCAAACTCACAGAGATCCGCCTGTATTTGCCTCCTGAGTGTGGGGATTAAAGGTGTGCACCACCACTGTCTGGCTAACTTTCAGCTTTTTATAATAAATTTGTGTGTATCTTTTGTTTCTTAAGACATCTTCACTATATAGCCCTAGCTGGCCTGGAACTTGCTGCATGAACCAGGTTGACCTCAAACTCACACAGCTGCGCCTTCCTCTTTCTCCAAATTCTGGGACTAATGGTGTGTCCCTTCATATTCTGCTAATTGTGTTTATCTTACTAATGATTGATAATGTTTGTTATCTGCATAACTTATTTTTGTGTCTGTTCCTTCCTGTGTCTGTGAGTGCAGGTTCCCATAAAAGCCAGCAGAGGGCAGCAGATCTCTTGGAGCTCGAGTGTGTGAACACCTGATTGTTAGGGTCTGAACTCTGATCTTAATGATTAAGTGGCAAGTGCTTTTAACTTCTGCCCAATCTCTCCAGCTTCCACAATTTTTTCTTAATGTCGTCAATGTTTCTAGGCTACAAGTTTTATTTGTATTTTTTGTAGTTTTGAAAAATCTCAACAATGACAAATCCACATATAAGTGGACCTGCAGAGTTCAAACTCAGGTTGTTCAGCTGTCCTTACAGTGTGCTGAGACAGAGCCCAATCTGTTCCATCCATCTTGTTTTCTCATGGTTATATTTCTGCATATACTGTAGCATGTTGCTGCACTTTCTAAACTGTAGTGTTCAGGATTGGACCTCATGTGCTCCCACAAGGAAGCTGCTGCTGCTACCGTTGGTCCCCTGATTGCTCCTGCTTCATTGCCAGCTTTCTGTCTGGTTGGAGTCAAGGAAAACCAATGACATGCTTTTGGTTTGAGGACAGTCTCCTGAGTGCCTATCATTTCTTTCCATAGCCTGACAATCAGAATTTAGTCAAAATATCCCACTGCTTCTGGGACATAGATTCTAAATTCTGAACATTAAGGAACCCATTTAGAAGTAACTACTAGGGAAGCAGGAAGACTGAGAGACAACCAACAGGCCTTCTTAAAATTATAACCACTTAGGATGCATTTTATTTATTTATTTATTTATTATTTTTGGTTTTTCAAGACAGGGATTCTCTGTAGTTTTGGAGCCTGTTCTGGACTAGCTCTGTAGACCAGGCTGG
This sequence comes from Onychomys torridus, assembly GCF_903995425.1. Taxonomy (NCBI): domain Eukaryota; kingdom Metazoa; phylum Chordata; class Mammalia; order Rodentia; family Cricetidae; genus Onychomys; species Onychomys torridus. The sequence continues at coordinate 101,606,895 of NC_050446.1, forward strand.
CCTTGAACTCACAGAGATCCACCTGCCTCTGCTTCCAGAGTGCTGGGATTACAGGTGTGCGTCACCACTACCCGGCTGCATTTTATTTTAAAAGGTATTTTATTTATTGTTAGTGTATTGTATTATTAGGGGGCACACTTGGCCCCAGTGTGTGTGTGAAGGACAGAGGACAGCTTCCAGGAGTTGGTACTTGCCTTTCATCATGGGATCTGGGAGTTGAACTCAGATCTTTGGGCTTGAGTCACAAGAGATGACTCTACCCAATTTCAATTTGGTGAACTAATGAGTTTAATTGGGGTTAAAGTGGATAAGTGACTTACTGATAGTTATATCACTGAAAGAGAGGGGCCCTAGCAACTGTTAAATACTTATATATCCTTGGGAAGGGGCAGGACCTTGTGCAAACCTAGGAGCCCTCCAGGACTCCACAAGGAATGTTCAACCTGGTGAGTGTCCCTTGAGGGTGATCATAGCTGTTCTGACTTCAATCCATCTGTCTCAATCACTGTTCTTTCTATTGCTGTGAAGAGACACCATGACCACAGCAACTCTTAAAAGGAAAGCATTTAATTGGGGGCTTGCTTACAGTTTTGGAGGTTTGGTCATTATCATCAAGGTGGCAGGCATGGTGTGGAGCAGTAGCTGAGAGCTGTAATCCTGATCCACAGGCAGAGAGACAAACTGGCTCTGACATGGGCTTTTGAAACCTCAAAGCCCCAGTGACATACTTCCTCCAACAAGGCCACACCTCCTAATCCTTCTAATACTATCCAAGAGTTCCATGTGGGAGACCTGCTCCCATATTTTCCCCAGGATACTCTTAAGGAGGGAGAAGTGAGAAATATTTAGATAGAGGAATATAGGGGGAGAGAAACAGATAGAGACAAAGGATAGCCTTGGGAGGGCCTGGATTCTTATCCACTGGCCCATTCTGTCTCTTCTAAAGGGCTTTTTATAGGAATGCCAAGGGGTAGAGCAAAGACCTCCTCCAGCACAGCCAAGTGCAGACCCTTCTAATAACCTAGTACCACACACGTGGTCAAGCAATCCTCTAATGCAGCTCTGCTGGGTAAAGCCAGCTCCGATCTCACTAGGAACCTTTGTGGGCCTCTACAACTCCCACTTCTTGATATAAAAAAGGCTCCCTAGGCCCCTCAGGTAGACTGCCTGTCTTAGGTTGTTCTCCTTGATTGATCTTCATTACCCGTCATGGCGATACGTTTTCCATCAAGCATACTCTCTATCTTAGGTTGGACGCTATCAAGAAGAAAGGTGCCCATATTTGACTACCAGCCTCTGGCAGAAGGGGTATAGAGCTCAACTCAGCTCTGGCCCTGGTCCCTACTGAGTCTGCAAACATCCACAGCGATCTCCATAGCTGCCACACCTCCCAGTAAAGGAGTAGAGGATAATAAAGATGGAATATCTGTTTTGGAATGGGTCTAAGGTGACTACAGCAGTCTCAGCTGCACCAAGCCCTTTTCCTGGATCAAAACTCTCCTAACAGATGTTCAATAAAACTTTCAAGAGACTATTTTGATTCTTAGGAGAAAACAGTCATTTCAAATAACTTCAAAGTGTCCACTCAAGTGAACAAAACCCATGCTAATTATTATAAAGACACTTTTAGCTGTTTAAGTAGCTCATATATACATGTGTCCCTACCACACAGTAGAATTTCTGTATAAAGTAACTCTACTGTGGGAGGCTCACCCCTTGTGGGAGGCCTCCCCCTTTCTTTTTTTTTTTTTTTGAGGGGGGTTCCCGAGACAGGGTTTCTCTGTGTAGCTTTGCACCTTTCCTGATCTCGCTCTGTAGACCAGGCTGGCCTCAAACTCACAAAGATCTGCCTGCCTCTGCCTCCCGAGTGCTGGGATTAAAGGCGTGCGCCACCACTGCTTGGTGAGGCCTCCCCCTTTCTAAACAGAAACAGAAAGTGAAAACTTTTAGGAAAAGGATTGACACACTTCCCTAATTATAACATCTTCACCTAAGTTTTCCAATTATATTTTAAGCTATCATAAAAAGTATTCAAATATATCTGAAGGTAAAACATATTACTTTAAAAATTAATGTTGTCTAATTTGTCTAGACAGATATTGATAGAGTAATAAAAACAATTCTAGTATGAACTTACATTTAACATTTACATGTTTTACAAACTTACATTCAACATTTAGACTTACATTCAACATTTACACCCTTCACAAACCCATATTTAACATATACTTATTTATACTTTTTACAAATTTATATTCAAAAGGAAACTATATAAGGTCTATTTTACAGACTTTATCACTTATCCAGAAAAGATCTTTTTTTTTTCCCCCCCCCAGAAAATCAACCAGAGTAAAAGCCCAGTTATTGGCTCCATGCAATGGAGCAATAGTGTCCAGCTTTCAGGCTCAGTCTCTCTGTACAAATTTCAACAAGCCCAAGGTTCATAGAGGAGCCCATCCTAGCACCTTCTTTCTCTCCTGGGGCAGAGGATGGCTAGCTGCCTGATGGTGAGTCTCTGGGCTGTTCTGCAGGAACACCTGGCACGGCCGAGGCAGCCTCGTAGTCCGCAATGCAGCGCTGGACAAGGGTGGCCATGAGGCGGTGGTTAGAATGGATGAGCTTCCCAGCACAGCTGTGCAGACAGGCCTCCTCCTCAGCGTCCAGAGCTCGGTGGTGCAGGCTGGGCACATAGTGCTGGAAGCACAGTTCTGTCATACGATTGTAAGACCAACAGGAAGTCTCGCAAGTTTCTTAGTTGCTGCTGCTGTTCCATCACGCCCAGGGCACGCGGCCCACTCTACTTCTGCCCTGCCCTGAGTGCACAGAGTCGCCCCGAAAGTAAGTCAAGATTCTCTTTTTAAAAAAGATTTATTTATTATACATACTGTGTTCTGTCTGCATGTGTCCTTGCAGGCCAGAAGAGGGCACTACAGGTGGTTGTGAGCCACCATGTGGTTGCTGGGAATTGAACTCTGGACCTCTAGCAGTCAGTGTTCTTAACCTCTGAGCCATCTCTCCAGCCCTAGAAAAGATTTCTTAAGAACTATTTACCAAACTTATATTTGAGAGGAAACTATTAGCAAACATCTAGAAAGAATCTCTTAACAGAACTAACTTATATTAAAAAGTTAACTCTATTAGCAAACAACTAGAAGAGGTTTCTTAACTGAACTATTTTTTAATAAAGATTTATTTATTATACAATGTTCTGTCTGCACATATCCCCACAGGCCAGAAGAGGGCACCAGATCTCATTACAGATGGTTGTGAGCCACCATGTGGTTGCTGTGAATTGAACTCAAGACCTTCGGAAGAGCAAGCAGCACTCTTAACCTCTGAGCCATCTCTCCAGCCCCTTAACTGAACAATTAACAAGACAGAAAGTACAAAAACTATTTATTTATTTATTTATTTATTTATTTATTTATTTATTTATTTATTTATTTATTTATTTATTTTTTGAGCTGAGGATCAAACCCAGGGCCTTGCGCTTGCTAGGCAAGCGCTCTACCACTGAGCTAAATCCCCAACCCCCAAAAACTATTTCTAAAGTTCAGAGTTTGTAGTCAGCAATGATATCATTCTGAAAGTTTTCTTGAGAGTTTGAAGTCAGAGCCTAATTTTTCTGGGGCTCTTAAACTTAACTAAGGGTAAAATGGGGTAAAATTTCCTCTTCTTAGTTTTTTTTTAAAGCTGCTTTAAGATTACCATGAGTCCTTTTAATGATGCCAGTGTTTCCCTCTTGTATCTTAAGCACTACTCAATCATCTCCTTAGAGGCAAGCTGTTCACCTATTCTTAGTTCTCAGGAGGTAAGATTAAGCTTCCTAACATTGACTTGAAAAGAAACTGCATCCTGAGCTGAAAACAAACAAACAAACAAACAAACAAACAAAAACCCAGTTCTTGAGTAGTGCCGCAATTTTGAGCTGCAAAACTATATTTCCCAGACTGCCTTTCGCTATATTGTCCGCTGTTACAAATGACATTACAGACTATGTTTCCCAAGATGCCTTTCGGGTCTACTGCACTTCCCATTCCCATTTATACAGTATGTTTTCATACTTTTGCTTTTACAAGTGAGAGGTTTTTGAGTCAAGATTTTTTTGCTTTTTTACCACAGGAGATTTCTGTTCTTCCTGAGCTGGCATTGATAGGTATTTTTCCTTCCCCTGACACTTTTCCTGGAGCGGGGTTGCACCCACCTGCTCGCTTACATGGGTTCATTCAGTGTTACTGCGTCAGTGAAAGAAAATGAGCACCAAAAGTCTTTTTAGCCTTTTCAAAGAGATGTTTGGTAACTCAAGCCCTGCTTCCCTCATTGCAGGGAGGATTTCAAAGCCTCCACCGCTTTTTCCACACCAGCGGGCCCCCTCCCCACCTCTGTTTCCCCTGCTCTGCTTTCTCCCTCACTTTCTCACTGTGGTGGCAGGGAACTCTGGCTGCTGTTCTCCTGATGCCGGCTTGAAGGAGAGGCAGGAGAGCACAGAGGCTTTGCCATTCTCCAAGAGGTTTGTTGTGTCTGGAGCCATTGCAGGTGATTTCCCCATACTGAAATTATTTCCAGGTGAATCTAGTTTTGTTTTTACAGAAAGAAAAATCTGAGAAACAAAGATCTGAAAGGCTTTTAGTATTTTAGAGAGATAAAGTTTTTCCCAAAAAGTTTTCAGTTTTTGAGAGAAAAAGGCCACCAAGTTTTCCCAAGACTTCTGTCCTCTAAACTTTTAGGAAAACTAATTCTGAAGGTACCGTGTTGTAATAGTGTTTGCCAGAGGAGGGGAGAGTTTTGTTTCATCCCCCCCTGACTCTCAGGGCTTGATTCTAAGCTGTCTCTAGGCCAAAAGCTTCCCACAGGAATCTTTTTCTTCCCATTTTTTCTCATCTTTGATAGATTTTTCCCCAGGATTTTGCACTCATAGTCCCATATTTGGAAGTCAAGGACATCGTTCCTCTGTGTTGCTTATCTTACATGCTCTGTTCCTACATTCTACTTTTCTAACTTTTTTTTCTTCTTATCCTAAGTTTTTTCTACACAATATTCTTACATTCTAACTTATTTTTCCTTAAGATAGAAATTAAGACAGAGAAAAAGAAAGAAACCTGGATAGATAAATGTACTGCATCCTCACTCTGCCATCTTTCAGCCTCTTTCACTCCTGAAAATAGATTACCCCCACCATAATTGCCATAGCCGGACCTGTCCTGAGGGCCCTCAGGGCCCTCTAACCCCTCTTTCACCAAGTCCCTGGTCCCTGTTCAGTGGCACCATATCTGTGGGAGACCAGCTCCCACATGGTACTCTTGAGGAGGGAGAAGTGAGAAATACTTAGATAGAAAGATAGAGGAGAGAGAAGCAGATAGAAACACAGGAGAGCTCAGGAGGGCCTGGATCCTAATTCACCAGTCCTCACTGTCTCTTCTAAAGGGCTTTTACAGGAATGCAAGGGGTGGAGCAAAGACCTCCCCCAGCACAGCCAAGTGCAGACCCTTCCAATCACCTGGTGACCATGCCTGTGGTCAAGCCATCTTCTAGTGCAGCCCTGCTGGGTAAAGCAAGCTCAGGTCTCACTAGGAACCTTTGTGGGCCTCCACAGTTCCACCCCTGGTGACTAAGCATTCAAGTATATGAGCCTATGCCCCACCCCACCCCTTTTGTATTTTTTTTTTTCAAGACATGATTTTTCTGGGTAGCTTTGGCTGTCCTGGAACTTACTCTGTAGACCAGGCTGACCTTGAATGCACAGAGATGTGGGGATATTTTATTTGTGCTGAAATGTGATATTTTATTTGTATGTTAATAAATAAAGTTTGCCTGGAGATCAGAGGACATAGCCGTAAACAAAAGGCCGGACGGTGGTGGCTCACACCTTTAATCCCAGCTCTTGGGAGGCAGAGGCTGGAGGATCTCCTGAACAATGACAACTATCCCAAACCCAAAACACATAGAAAGACCAAAAACTACCCACCCAACTCTACCTCTTTGGGAATGGAGAGATGGCTCAGAGGTTAAAGAGCACTGGCTGCTCTTCCAGAGGTCCTGAGTTCAATTCCCAGCAACCACACAGAGATCCTCCTGCCTCTGCCTCCCAAGTGTTGGGATCAAAGGTGTGCACCACCACAGCTATGCCAGGGGCCATTTTTGTTTAACTTGCCACACTATCAATGGCCAGAGTTTGCTGGATTGTAAGTCTCATCTCTTTCTTGGTGTATCCCTCAGTGGTGCCATCGAGGACAAGACAGGATGTAATACTGGAGTCCCACCTCTATTTGCTAATTCATCCAAATATAAAAATGTCAGTTGGAGACATGCATGCATGCACACAGAAATACATACACACAAGAAAGAAAACAGTGTGCGGGGACAGGAGGAAAGAGGACCATAAGAGGCTAAGTTCAGCTGATTGATTATCTAAGTAACAGCTGAGCCAAAAGAATGAAAAAGGAAATGAAAAAAAGTATCTCAAATGATGGTGCCTGGCAATAGCCACATTGTACAGAGGTTCGGAGCCACTCAGGTAAAACACAAGGACAAGGTCTAGGCTGGCCTTGAACTTGTGAACCCTGATGGTCCTCCTTCCTTACCCTCAGAACATGTTAGGCAAGCCCTCTGCCTTGGGTCACCTCCCCAGGTCAACAGAGGATTGGTTTGTTGTTGGTTTTGCCCCCATGAGGTTAATGATGGAGCCCAGAGCCTTATGCTAGAGTCTGTGTCTGTATTTCCTAGAATCCTGTATGAGTGGAGTCATTATATTTTATTTTTATTTATGTGTGTGTTTGTGTCTTTGTGTGGGTGTGCGTTCCTGAGTATAGCTGCCGGAAGAGGGCATCTGATCCCCTGGGACTGGAGTTATAGATGGTCATGAGCCTCCACATGGGTGCTGAGAACCAAACTGGTCGGAAGAGCAGCTAATGTTAACTGTTAAAACATCTCTCCAGCCCCCATGTGTACTTTATTTAATATTTTTTGAGACAGGGTCTCTATAGACCAGGCTGGCCTTGAACACTGCCTGCTTCTGCCTCCCTATCACTGGAATTAAAAGCCTGCACCACCATGCCCTGCCCTATATATTATATTTAATCTGTATGGGTTTTCTTTTCTTCTGTGTAAGTCTGTATACCAGATGCATACCTAGTGGAATGTTGAGGCACAGAATCCCCTGGAACTGGAGTTGTGAGCCTTCATGTGGGTGCTGGGGATTGAACCCAAGGCTTTAACATGCCAGGCAAGCAAGCACTCTATCAACTGAGCTACGCCTCCAGCTTCATTTTGGATTATTTCTAGGGTAAATATCCATGAATGGAATGGCAAGATAGTATGGTGGGGCTGCTTTTAAATACTTTAAAAGGCACTTCCAAACTGTCCTCCAAAGTGTGGCACCATTGTATGACCCCCTGCAGAGCTTGAGAGCCCCAAGGCTCTTCTCTCCTTGCCTGAACCTGCCACCAGTCCTCTTAACTGTGGCTTTAATTTGCATCTTTGATAAGCACCTTACATTTTCAGAGGGTGAGTACATGATCATGGCAGGCAGCATGGTGCTGGAGCAGCAGTACCTTTTCAAAAGTAGGAGGCAGAGAGAGCTAACTGGCAAAGGCCTGGACTTCGGAAACCTCAAAGCCCACCCCAGTATTGGACCTTCTCCAACAAGGCCAATCTTCTCAATCTTCAAAGAGTTCCACCAACTGGGGACCAACCATTTAAATATCTGACCCCATGGGGGCCATTCTCCTTCTTGCCACCACACAAGCCATGTGTGTGGTATTTGTGCCCAGTTTATGTCATTTACCATAATGTTCTCAAGGTTCATTCACAGTATATTAGTACTTAAGTCCTTTTTATAGCCACATAATATTCTATTATATGGATATGCTACATTTTATCTATTCATTCCTGAGTTGCTGGGCATTTGGGTTATTTCTGCTTTTTAGGGGAAGGGAACTGCTTTGAATGATACCCTTCTGAACACACATGTACAAGTGTTGTGTGGACTTATAGTTACAGTTCTCTTGCTTGTAACTAGGTGTTGCTGGATCACGTGGTTATTCTGTGTTTAGCTTGTGGAGGAACCACCAAATTTTTTCCAAAGCAACTGTACCATTTTACACTCATACCAGAAGTATTCTCCTGCCGGCCCTACATCATGACTTGTTTTGTATGAAGTGGTATCTCACTGTGGTTCTGTATGATTCGCACTTTCCTGGTGCCTAGTGCCATCAGATGTCTTTGTGTGTCCGCTGTTTCTGTAGTTTCTTTAAGGGGCTGCCTAACCACACCTTTGCCCATCTTGAGACTGCCCCTTTGATGTCAAGTTGTATGTTGATGTATTTTGAATGCATGTCCGTTGCATGTATATGTGTTGATAATATTCTTTTTTGTCTGTGACTTAACATTTTAGTTTTTATGGTCTTTTTCAAAGAACACAAGATTTCAATTCTGAGGGAATCCAATTATCAATTTTTACTTGTTTTTTTCAAGACAAGGTTTCTCTGTATAGTCTTGGTTGTCTTGGAACTCACTCTGTAGAACAGGCTGACCTCAAACTCAGAGATTCACCTGCCTCTGCCTCCTGAGTTCTGGGATTAAAGGAATGTGCCACCACACCTGGCTCAATTTTTACTTTTATATTGTGTTTTGTGTCCTAATAAACCTTTGTCTAGGTGCTGGAGAGATGGATCAGCTGTTAAGAATATTTGCTGCTCTTCCAGAAGACCTGAGTTAGGTTCTCAGCACTCATGTAAGGCAGCTTATAACCTCCTGTTAACTCCAGTGCCAGGAGACCCAATGCCCCATTCTGGTCTCATTTGGGAACATGTGGAGGGTGTGTGTGTGCAATTTATTTTACAAATAAAAGTAAATCTTAGCTGGGTGTGGTGGTACATGTCTTTAATCCCAGCACTTGGGAGGCAGAGGCAGGTGGATATTTGTGAGTTCAAGGCCAGCCTGGTCTACAAAATGAGTTCCAGGATAACCAAGGCTACACAGTGAGACCCTGTCTCAAAACAAACAAAACAACAACAAAAAAGAAGCTTTTACTTAATTCAGAGTTTCAGGTATCTTCTCCTTACACAGGTGAACATGATGACCGTGGCCATGCTGTGGTCAAGATCAAGACTCCTTGAGGAGAGCTGCTTAGACATAGAGACCTGCTTACGTTACAGGATGGGTGTGGGCCATAACCCTATGTACTTAGCCAGGATCGGGGGAGAATGAGGGTGGGCAAAGGCTTCTAAAACAATAGCAGCCAGAATCGGGCCTCTCATCAGGACCATTGGCTTGTCCTGCATGTGCTGGCTCTGAGCTAGAAGGTAGGGTAAGCAAGTTAGACGTGAATAAGCACTGAAAGCCGGGTACAAGCTCTGTGTCCTGATGTGGGTGGCAGCCACTTCTCAATGTGACGTAAAAGATGGGAGTTGCAGGCAGATGGGACAAGGACGTAGAGAGTGGTCTTGCCTACTGAGAGACACATGGAGCTCTTTAGTTGAGACAGACTGGTGTCCTGTGGATGGGCCACCAGGAGACCATAGGAAAACCCCATCCTCATGACAGCTTGTATCTCATGCTCACTGGTGGAATTAGTCACAAGTTTTTGTCAGGAAATCTAGGCAGACTAGAGCTCTGTTCATGTAGCAAGGAGGAGGTCTGAGACCATCAGCCATGCTCAGCAAGGCCTGAGCCCAGTCAGGGCAGCTTCTCCTGTCCTGCTATGCTCTGGAAAGAGAGAAGCTGAGGAGAATTGAGATGCAGGCTGTGAGAGGGGCTGGTGGAATCAGCCAGTGGGGAGAAGGGAAGAGAAGGATCTGCTGCTGCCTGAGGACCACAATGCGCACTGCTGAGACTCTTGCCACGCCTCCTCCCTCTCCTCCTGGGACAACTTCAGGCCTTTATTTCCAGTCATCCCCGACCCTTCCTGTCTCTTTGAACTGAGTCAAAGGGCTTGTGTGTGAGGGAAATGACTCCACAATAGCCTGAGGGGAGGGATAGTATGGATGGATTTCTACGGATGTTGTGTGGTAAAGGCAGGCAGAGACAGATTTGAAGGCTCCTGCCCTGGGGCCTCAAAGATGTCTCTGGTCTACCCTGTGGATTCCCTTGTTTGGGCTCACACCAGGAGGTCATCCCTGCAGGACTCTGGAAGACCAAGAGGGACTCAGCCTGCTTCAGGACCCTGATTGAAGCTATCCAGCATCTTGGTGGCCCTTAGCTTCCAGCCAGGACCTCCAGCCTTGACCGGACTCTTGGCCTCCTCACTCCTCCTTAACCTGAACTGTGGCCTATGAGGACGATACCCCAAGAGGCCACACTGGACACCCTTGAGATTGTCTTCTCAGGAGGAAATTCCTCAAGTCACCAAGAAGCTTAAAAACAAGAGATCTGTGGCTCGCCTTCACCTCAGAAAAGCCACGTGAAAACCCAGGAGGCCAGGTGGGGGCCCCGGGGCGTGGGGCCCATCTTTGTCAGAGGGTCGGAAACAGGATGTGAGCAGGGGTGGGGAGGTGAGAATCAAGGAGGCTTTCAGCAGAAGCGGCCACTTGGCACCGTGCGTTCTTAGCTGTGGAAAAAGACCCTGGGCTGTGTGGGTGTCATCATATCCTGCTGCTTACCAGTCTCCCCCAGCCCTGCCTGGCTCCCTTCCGGGGCACAGTCTGACCCCTGAGCTGGGGGTGGCTGGTGAGGGAAGGACAGGATGTGACCTTTCAGAGAGATGGGATTGAATGTTAACTAGTGCTCCTGTCTCCCCAGCGAAGCTTGGTCCTCAAGGGTGAACCTGAACATGAAGAAGAAACAAGGCAGGCAGAGTGGCCCGTCCATCATTGGAAAAACAGTGACATCCAGCCACTAGCTGGGGTGGGGAAGCAGAACCTCCCAGGCCAACTCCCTAATGTCAGGGAGCCCTGGTGGGTGGACACAGAACAAGGCCTACCATGGGCAGAACCCCGGCTTGGGCTGGCTCAGGGACAGGGCCTTGATTCAGCCTGGACATCTGCTGAGGAGTCTCAGAGGATGGGCAGGTTGTGTGTGTGTGTGTGTGTGTGTGTGTGTGTGTGTGTGTGTGTGTGTGTGTGTTTCTGTGTAAAGGTGAGGGGATATTATGAGCCTGTAGTGTATGAGTCTGTGTTACAGGGGCTTTTTGCCAGCAAGAACCCACCTCTTTGACCTACTCAGGTTTTTTTGTTTTGTTTTGTTTTGTTTTGTTTTGTTTTGTGACACAGCCTCCTAACCTGTCCTCTCCTCTCAGCTGAGGGGTTGCCCCTGGAGGCGTGGCATGGCTCCCCAAGTCACCATCAGCCATCTGATAGACTAAGGTTTCCCATTGGTTTATTACCAGACTCTCCTCCCTAGAATACTTTTATACTCAACTTAGTATGAAAGTCTAGAATCTAGTGCTTTTCTCTTTTATTTATTTTTAAACAGCATTGATTGTACACTATGACCTTAATTTGAAGCATCCTTTTTCCACTTTGGCTTGGGATTTGTTTGATATCAGTAGTCCGGGTGACCATCCAATGAGCCAAGCAGTCACTACCTTGGGGAGTTCAACTGTGCCCCTGACAGAAATGGTTATCCCAGCAGACTGTTTATGTCCTCCCATGGGGACAGGGATGGTCATGGAACCTCCACTGGAGTGCCTGGTCACCCCCTACCACCTGTTATATAAGCAATTCTGCCTTAATTGACGGGGTCTTCTGGAGGGACTAGAGTATATGGGGGTGCTTCATCTATGCAGTTAGGGGAAAAGTCTGCATCCCTGCTGGGTAAAGGCTTTCTAGGTGGGGCATGTTGGGTGGGTGGGGCACACACTCTTGTAATCAACCCCTCAACTATGGTCCATAAGGAAGCCCACTAAACTCCTTGCTTCCCCAATGTGAATTTCGGTGGGATGGTGCCTCAGTTTGTTGTCAAGACCTTAGGAGAGGGGGTAGACATTGTGTATGTCTCTCCCAAGGAAGGAATTTTAGCAGTAAGTAGGTATACATTCAACATTATCCTTATTGTTATCGTTGTTGTTGTGCATGTGTATACAGGTGTTCGAACACCAGCTCTGGCCCACTTGTGGTTGTCAGATGACAACCTTGTGGAGCTGGTTCTATCCTTCCACCATATGGGTTCCTGAGGTCAATCTCAGGTCCTCAGGTTGGCAGCAAGCACCTCTAACCTCCTGAGCCTTCTTGCTGGCCCTCATCATTAGAGCCTCACAAGAACTATAAAGTTGCTTTTCAATTCTCCAACACAGACGTGCTAAGTTGGAAGTCTCCATTGGAGTCTCTGCCTTTCCAGTGTTGTTATCCAGAAGAGGAGCTATGGGACAGACCTCACCAAACTGCTTTCTGGAAACAAGCTCCAGTGTACACTCCTAGCAGGGGCCTGATTTCTCACTTGCCTGCCCCGCCCAGTGCCTGTGTGCTTGCCTTCTGATGGGTGGCATACTCATCTCATTCAGTGGGGTCAACTGGCGTTCTTGCACCTTTTGGCTTGTGGCTTCTACACTCACGGGAACACGGTATGCTTGCCTCTTCACTTTTTTAGGGATAGCTCGCATCTTTACTTTGCTAATTTATACCCGCTTTCTTCCTCACAATTCATATAACTCCCAGAGTTAGGAACTATCCTGAACCTTCAGAACCTTAGGAGGTTGGTGGGCTGTTGAAGGCTGTAGCCAGGCTCTTTGCTTACTAGTTGCTATTATGGTCAGCTGTGATAGAAGAAGCTTCCACCACACTGTCCTGTCCCATGATGGCCTCAAAGGCCATGGTCCAGGCATTGCCCAAAAGTGCTGGAAACTTTAACATGAACAATGATTAAAAACCTGCTCACCCGTGCCGGGTGGTGGTGGTACACAACTTTAATCCCAGCACTCAGGAGGCAGAGTCAGGTGGATCTCTGTGAGTTCAAGGTCAGCCTGGTCAACAGAGTGAGTTCCAGGACCAGGCAAGGCTGCACAAAGAAACTCTGCCTGTCTTGAAAAACCAAAACAAATAAAAACCTGTTCTCCCATTACTTGTTGAATGAATGAGTGGATGGAAGGATGAATTAGAACCTTTACTTGGTTACGGGTGCTTTACCTGCATGTATGTGTGCCTGGTTCTCACAGAGGCCAGAAGAGGGTGTCAGAGCCCCTGGAACTGGAGTTAGAGGTGGTTGTGAGCTGCCATGTGGATGCTGGGACTCGAACCCAGATCCTCAAGAAGAGCAGCCAGTGCAATTAACTGCTGAGCCACATCTCCAGCCTGAATTAGAACCTTTAATTTGTCTTTTTTCCCCCCAAGTATTTTCCCCTGTCCTAGATGTGCTGTGTAGACCACACTGGCCTTGAACTCACAGAGATCTACCTGCCTTTGCCTCCCAAACACTGGGAATAAAGGTGTGTGCCACCACTCCTGGCTGTATATTTTGTTCTTATTTCAAATTATTTTTATTTCAAATTATTTAATCCATATGGATTGTGGTAGTTTGAATGAGAATGGCCTCCATGGGCTTCTGTATTTGAATTCTTGACTCCCAGTTAGTGGACCTGTTTGGGGAGGTTTAGGAGGTGTGGCCTTGTTGGAGGAGGTGTGGCCTTGTTGGAGGAGGCTTCAAAAGCCAACACCAGGCCCAGGCTCTCTGTCTTCCTGCTGCCCTTGGGTCAGGATGTAGAACTCTCAACTACTTCTCCATATCTGCCTGCATGCTGCCATGTTCCCCACTATGATGATTACGTACTAAGTCTCTGAAACCATAAGCAAGCCCCAATTAAGTGTTTTATTTTTTATTTTATTTTTTTGGTTTTTTGACACAGGGTTTCTCTGTGTAACTTTGCGCCTTTCCTGGAACTCACTTGGTAGCCCAGGCTGGCCTCAAACTCACAGAGATCCACCTGCCTCTGCCTCCCGAGTGCTGGGATTAAAGGTGTGTGCCACCAACGCCTGGCGTGCTTCATTTTTTTTTAAGCCTATGAGACTGAACATGAAACAATCCTCTTTGTCCTCAGCTCTGCTTACCCTGCAGTCACATCGCAGGGCTCTCTGAGTACAGCTCTCACATATTCCGGGGGCTCAGCCTCACTTCTGGAGATACCTTTTTTTTTTTTTTTTTTTTTTTTTTTTGAGACAGGGTTTCTCTGTAGCTTTGGAGCCTGTCCTGGACTAGCTCTGTAGACCAGGCTGGCCTTGAACTCACAGAGATCCACCTGCCTCTGCCTCCTGAGTGTTGGGATTACAGGCGTGCGCCAACCCCCACCCCTGGCAGAGACAACGTGTTTTGATCATTGTGTCTCATTGGTTCCCTGGGGTGTAGAAAAACAAAGATTCGTGTGTGATCTTGATTTTGCTTACGTTGCCGACTTCTCTCATGAGCTCTGGTATGTGCTAGCGCGTCTCTTGGCCTTTGCTGAGAGGTAGTTCTATTTCCCATCTTTTCCTCATCATCCCTTCTTTCTCCTGTGAAGGGCCAGCACTTCCAGAGTAGGGAACCACAGTTATTCTTGGACGTCTTGCCTCTCTTTCAAGGAGAGCTTCCCCAGCGGTGTGGTGGGCTTGGGCATTTTTTAAAAAAGATTTATTTGTTATTATTATGTATACAGAAGAGGGCGCCAGGTCTCATTATAGATGGTTGTGAGCCACCATGTGGTTGCTGGGAATTGAACTCAGGACCTCTGGAAGACCAGTCGGTGCTCTTAACCTCTGAGCCATCTCTCCAGTCCCAGGCTTGGGCATTTTAAGTTTATATATCTCATGTTTAAGATGTCTAGTGTCCTGAGACTCCTGCTTTCCTTGCTTGTCAGTCTTGCAGCAAGCTTGCTGGGCAGACAGCTGTGTGCACAGGATGGCACAGCCCTCCTTACAGTCAGGTGTGGCCAGGTGATCATGGTCTGGACATTGGAATATACGCAGAAGTGACAGAATCCCTTCCTGAAGGTTCCTGAAGAAAGGTCCTCCTTTGTGCCTTTCTCTTTTTTGTTAGCTGAAATATGAGTGTGCTAGCAGGAGCTGTGGCAGGCATTATAGACTTCGAGGCAAGTGTGGAAATGGGTGCCCTATGCTGCAGAGGTAAGGAGGGAGGGGTCCATTCCTGGGAACTTGGAGGTGAGCTTCCATGCCAACCTTGAACTCCTGCCTGATGCTCACTGTCACTGTCGAAGAATGAAATCTCTCCACAGTGGTGTGAGTGTCCCACTCCCTCTTCCCAAACTGTGCTGGCCCTTTAACCCCTCAGGGCAGCTGTGCTGGGAGCAGGAGTCTGTGGGGAGTATGTGAGCCATGGAAGCCCTCATGAACGGATTAACGGATTACCGCCTTCCTCATGCAAATGGACTAGGTACAGTGGCAGTTCACTTCCTGTCTCACCTACCCATTTACCCTTCTGCTTGTTACCATGAGTTGAAGAAGACCAAAGCCCTGTGGCTTTCCGGCCTCCAGAATCACGAGCCAACATTAATCTCTCTCCTTTATAAGTTACCCAGCCTCAGATATTCTGTTATAGCAATAGAAAATGGACAGGTTTCAAGCAGAGGGATGACAAGAAATATAATTCAGAAAGTTATTTCTGGATGCTGGCAAAGGATGAACGAGGCAAGAACCAGGCTGGAGGTGGTGTCTGTCAACTCCTCCACTAAAGATGACCAGGGACACATGTGTGGCTGAACAGACCAGGCTTATCTACAGCATGGGAGAGCATGTCATACAGGAAAACCATGGTGTCCCCGTCAGGGTGTGGGAAGGAAGTTGCTGCAGGATTTGGGCTGTCACTGTGACTTTTTAAAGAAGGAATTATCACTGGGGCTGAGGCGATGGCTCACTGGCGGACACCTTATAGTTCAGTCCCCAGCCCCCACATCCAATGGCTCACAAATGCCAGTCCAGGGGACTACAGCTCCAGGGGACTCAAACTCCTGTTCTCCTGGGGCACCAGCACACATATATGTGCACACGTGCGTGCGTGCACATGTGCACACACACACACACACACACACATACACAGTTACAAATGTTTGTTATCAATGTGTGTGCGAACATGATGAGGTGTGCTGTGGGGGTCAGAGGACAACTTTGCAGACTTGGTTCTCTTCTGGGGATCGAGCTCCGGCCGTCGGTCCTGTGTGGCCAGTGCTTTACCCACAGAGACATCTTGCCAGTTCCCTTGTGACTTGTTTGACCAAGTGTGGTGAGTGAGGCCCCAGTCTGGGTGGGATGTATCAAATGGTGTGGGTGTTTTATACTGCCCCTCAGAGCATTCATACATTGATGGGCACAGGAAAGACAGGACAGAGGGACATCGGTGCTGGAGCCATGCAAAGGCAGCTGTCCCCTGGGGGACTAGAGGCCCAGGAACGCCAGCTACTGTTACACATGAGTGCGGAGGGTGGGGCCGGCACATTAGCCCAAATGTCTCTCCTCTCTGCCTGCCCGAGCCTCCTGGCACAACTCTTGGGAAGCAGAGAAGGGAACTGAGCTGGGTCTGGAGGGTCTAGAGCAGGAAGAAAATGGGTCTTGGAAGAGGGAGTTTGCAACAACCAACTGGGACACACGGCACATTCCCAAAGCTGAGGAGTTGCCTGAGCCTTGAACTTGTTCCAGAACCACAGTGTCCCCATCCTAGGCTGTATGCTGCTCTCGGGAGACTTCAGGTGGTTAAAAGAGAAGTTACTGCCAGGTGTGGTGGTGCACACCTTTATCCCAGCACTCCAGAGGCAGAGGCAGGAGGATCTCTGTGAGTTCGAGGCCAGCCTACATAGAGAGACCCTGCCGAGGAAGAGAGAGAGAGAGAGAGAGAGAGAGAGAGAGAGAGAGAGAGAGAGAGAGAGAGAGAATTTATTGCAGGCACCAGAGAGAAATGGAGCCCCACGTATTCCTGGCTCTTACAGACGTCCCTGACCTGACCTAGCTCCCCAAGATGTGGGGCAGGATGGAACAAACCTTACTCGCTGCCTTGCTGGGCCTATCCAGCTGGAGTCTGTCTCCTATCCTGTCCAGTCTCCTGATGGGGTGAGCCTTCATTGACTGTGTGTGAGGCAGCTGCCCTTGAGAAGTTCTTTCAGGAGCAGGTGACTGACAGCCTAGGACAGGTTTCTTCTGGTCCCAGGCCTTTCTAAGCACATTCATGCCTCTGCTCCCAGAAAGCAAAGTCTCAGCAAAAAGACTTACAGAGAAGGTACACCTAGGCTGTGGGGGTTGTGGGGGAGGGGTTGGGGTGTGGAGTGGGGGGTTGTGGGGCACTGGCTACCTATAGACCCTGCCTGAGCCGGACAACCATGAAGGCCTCTTCTCCTCTCTCCGACTGCCTTCTCTTGCCTCAGGATTCAGGAAGTGGGGCAGGGGCCAGGAGATTGAGGGACCAAGAAGGGCCCTGAGGGAACAACTGTCCTCAGCTGGGGGAGGACACATAGGCCAGAGGCAGCCCCGAGCATGGGCAGGATGACAAGCTTGGGATCTCCATGGAGATGGTTTCTGTCCTTGTCGCCAAGCCAACTGACTTTCTTGGGTTCATGTATCTGCTGTCCCTTAATTATTTGAATCATTTCCCCATAGACAACCCTTCATGGTTTCCAAAATGCCTTCCCGGATGGCAAGGCTCACTGAATTTCCACAGCCATGTGGTGAGGTGGCCCTGCTTTGGCCCCTTCCTCAGTGAGGCTGAGGGGACATGACTCATCAGAGGGGTGGCCCAGCGTTGGCTGGGAAGGGGAAGGTGCCTTCTTGAGGGTTCATGAGCGGTTTCTATTTCTGTCATTTGAGGGGCTGTTGAACCTCTTCCCTGCTGGGATCTGTTACTCACACTGGACTCGGTACTCAGAAACTACCCCTGCCCTGCAGGGTTGGGTGTGGTGAGCCCTGTCTGGCCTTCTTTCAGGGTTCAAGGCCTCTGGACACCACCTTGCTGGGTGTCCCCAGAATCACCCCCTACATGCTTTTGTCTCTTGGCCCATTAACCAGTAAGCCCCTCCTTCCTTTATTTCCTCCCTCTTCTCAGGCCCCCAGGACCCTGGATGGGGAGCCAGGCTTGCTAAGGCCAAGTGTGGGGGCCCCCAGTGACAATTCCTCCCTTCCCACCAAAACCAAGGCTGGTGGCTTTCCAGAGCAAGGATGCTGATTGGCTCTAGGGAGGAGGAGGGACCAGCCAAGGCCTGCAGAGTGATGGGGGAGGAGGGACAGCCCCTTGCTCAGATCTCCCCAGGCCATGACTCATTTGCCTTTCTGGGTCTCAGATTTCTCCCAGGAAGGAGGCCTGAAAACAGTCCCGGCAGTGAGGATGGAGGAGGTCGCTGGGGAGAAGTGAGGGTGGGTGGTAACAGCTGTGTGCACCCTGTGTGTCAGAGGATCAAGCCTCTGAGGGCTTCACAGTGCTGGGGGCTAGGCACTCAAGGAGTAGTCACTGCTCTTCACTATGGCAAACTGGGAGGCTTCCTGGAGGAGGTGGTATGGGTGCTGAACGCCAGCAGGGAGCTTGGGGCAGTCTGAGTCTATCTGGGCTCTTCAGTGAAAAGGTCTGCTGTGAGCAAAAGGGGCGTGGGGATCCAGGGAGCTTCGTGATAGGGAAACTTTTAGGCTTTGCCACAGAACATGAACCAGAAAAGGGAGGAAGGGATGACATCCTTGACTGTTCTGCTGAGGGGTCAAGTTCCCCTCAGAGGCACCAGTGGGACTCCCCTGGGCCTGATGTCCTTCTTAGAAAAGTGTGGAAGCTTGACGGAACTGGGAGGCAGGCGCCCGATGCCTGGGCATGAGGAACTCTTATAATCTGGTGAAGGGCCGAGAGTGGTGCCATTTGTCTGAATTCCCAGAACCTGGGAGGCTGAGGCAGGATGATGGAAAATATTGAGGCCAGTCTGGGCTATCTAGTGAAATACTGTTTAAAAAAAAGGGGGGGGTTGGGGATTTAGCTCATTGGTAGAGTGCTTGCCTAGCAAGCGCAAGGCTCTGGGTTCGATCCTCAGCTTCACAAAAAAAAAAAAAAAAAAAAAAAATCTAGCCAGGCAGTGGTGGCGCATGTCTTTATGTCTTTAATCCCAGGACTGCAGAGGCAGGCGGATCTCTGTGAGTTTGAGGCCAGCCTGGTCTACAGAGCGAGATCCAGAACAGGCACCAAAACTACATAGAGAAACCCTGTCTTGAAAAACAAAATGAATCTGGCTAGCGGTGACAGGGCCTGGTTAAATCAGAAACAGCTCTCTGTCACAGCCTCGCACTGGCCTCAGAACAGTTTGTTCTGTCGCTTGATGCACCTCGTGAGTGGTGGGTCCGTGATTGTTTCACACCGTGGTGTCAAGTGTTCTGCTGCTTTCTGGTTCAACGGTGTGCACAGGCTGCGGACATAGCTCAGTGGGTAGAACACTCTGCCCGTAGCTTACAGAAAGCACTGGGTTCGATCCCCAGCACTGTATAAAACTAGGCATGGCTGCAGTTCCAGCTTGTAGGAGGTGAAGGCCAGAGCAGAAGTCCATGATCATCGTGCTGTGCATGGAGCTAGAGGCCAACTGGCCTAGGATACATGTGTCCACAAACCTTGGAATCTGCATCGAAAAAAATTTACCAACCAAACCAATAAAAACCATGCAAAACAAGCAAGCAAGCAAGCAAGCAAGCAAGCAAGCAAGCAAGCAAGCAAGCAAACAAGCCTTGCTCTTCGCCCCCCTTTGTGTCTGCATTCCTAACAAGTTCTGAAGACTCAGGTAGATGAACTGGGGAGACAGTTCAGCAGGTGAAGCTCTGGCCTCACAAGCCAAAAAGATGGAGGGAGAGGAACAGTTCCACAAAGTTGTACTTTGATTTCCACATCCATGCTGTGTCATGACATGCCCTGCTGTGTCTGTTTGTTTGTCTATCTGTCTCTTACACACACACACACACACACACACACACACTTTTATTTATTGATTTTTTTTTTTTTTTTAAGAGTAAAACAGGTTTATGGGGAGAGAGTTCCAGCT